>NC_048219.1:33480699-33707988 GCF_002007445.2 Ailuropoda melanoleuca | reverse complement strand
ATTCACCCAGTCTAAATTCTTAAGTAGACTTATCTTTAAAAACAATAACAACAACAAACCCCTACATGGTAAGTTTACAAAGAAATTTTACACACCTTGACACGGCCACCATCCCCCGTCCCCACACCACACCCTTCACAGAGCCAAAAAGAAAACAGGGAAGTTGTCTGTCTAAAAGAGGTGTGGACAGACTTTCACTGGATATATGAACTCGCCAGGGTGTAATGGTTAAGAACAAGGGCTCTAGAATTGGACTACCTGATTTAAAGATCACTTACCTTACTGTGCCTCAGTTTCCTTGTCAATAAAATTGGAATGACGATAATGTGTAACTCATAAGGCTATTGTGCAGGTGAAGTGAGACGAACAGTGCCTGGAACATAGTTTACTCAATATATTTTTGCCATTGTTGTGACTGCGGACAACACTCGGTCTGGGGTGTTAATAGCGCGGCTTGGCAGGAGAGTGCAGATACTCGCGCTCGGCACGGTGCGTGCTTTGCCTGAGTTATTTGGGTTTACTTGGATTGACTGGAACTTTTTTTTTTTTTTCTGTCCTTGAGTACACAACCGGTGACAGAATCTTGGGGGGCCCCGGGGAATAAGGAAGATGAGGTAGCAGATAGCAGCAACAATCCAGGCTAACATTTTAAACGTTGTTGAGAATAAACCAAAAGCTGTTTTTATCTCCAAACGCCACAATAACAGGTAGCACTCCTCATACTGCAATTCAACTTGACAATGGCATTTCTCACTTCTTTCTAAATGCTACACTCTTCCATGACTGGCACCAAACAGAAACCAATACAAGAGCCCTGGGAGGGCCAGAGAACAAAGAACTAACCTTCAGAGAGCTGGGTCTCACTCCTCCATCCCTCCCTTCTAGCCAGAAAGATCAAATCTTGAAGGTAGACTAATATGTAATAGCTTGGAAATCTGAGCCTTAGAGAATGCTAGCAAAATCCACAGGAAAGACAAAGCAAAAACTTGGTTTCAGAAATTCCTTTCTTCCTAACCTCAATACAGCCTCCAGACTACTTGGACATTCTCTTCTATGACCTCATGAAAGACAATTTTTCACTTGAAGGCATTAGACATGGTAAAGGGTCAGGCTGAAATCCAATGCAAACGGCCAAGTTAACACACAAAAATTACTTTCTAAAATAAAGAAAGGAAAAGAAAGAGGACTGGCCCAAGTACAAGAAATGTATTTTATAAAATAAATCCTTAAATAGATCTGAAGCTAATTCTAAATCACACAGCTTCCTTCTGATATCTTATAAATTAATTCAGCAGCTATATGCTGAATCCCAATTATGAGCTAGGTACTATGTTAGGGGTTAGAGATCTATAGATGAAAGATGTTTCCTTTTATTCTAAAGGTCCCAGTCTAGTGGGGGTGGAGAGGTATATAGGCAGACACTTAGAAGACAGTATGGAACAATTCATGACTCAGACCTGAGTAAGGCTAACGGAAGTATGGAGCCCTGGCCCCTGACCGAGCTTGGACAGTCAGGGAGGAACCCCTGAAGGAGGTGAGGCAGGAGTTATGTCAGTCAGCATGGGAAGGAGAGAGGAAGGGAAAGGTGTTTCCAGTAGACCTTGAGACAAAACAAAAACACAAGAGAAAGAAACAGAGGATGCAAGGTCGCTGGGCCACACAGTCTGAGGAGACAAGAGTCTTGTATTCTGAAGAACCTCGTTGGTGTAAAGCTCTGGGTCTGAATCAGACAGAGCTACATTCAATGCCCAGTTCACAAGTGTGCTCAGCAACCTTCGACAAGCTAACTTACCTCAGCTAACTCTGAGACTCAGTTTTCTCAGCTGAAAGGTAGGAAGAATGGCGTTTACTTTACGGAGTCACTATTCCTGGCTTTAGCACTGCATGTCCAGTGTCCCAGGACACCTCCCTACAGTTCCGAGCAAACTGGAATGGTTGGTCACCCTTGTATAGGGCAAGTAGCCTTGTGCCTGGCATACAGGAACTGCCAAATAAATGTCAGTGCCCCATTTCTTCCTGGAGAAAGGAACAGTATATTTCCTTTAGCAACCTTTTTGCCCCTAGACAAATGATCTTATTTATAAAATTCTCAGATGGCTCCTTTAAGGTAGAAAGAGGAACCAGAAGCCCTGATAATCCCCTCAAAGACATAGAGTAGACCAGTGAGATGCTGCAGGAAAACACCAGGAGGGACATAGGACTTGCTCAGATAGCTAACAGGACACACAGACTATGGGGCAAGGCCTGAAATCTCACAGAAAAAGACCTCATTTGGCAGGCGAGCTCTCCCCAACCTCTGATGCCAAGCTCAGCACCTCCTCCTCTGGTGTGAGTTTCGGTTCCATCAAAAACTTCCAGAGGTTTTGTGGGGCTAGTTGAACATTGACAGATTCTTCAAAGCCTGGAATTCACCCAGTGAGCCAAAACCAGGCCAAGTTTCTATGGGGCGAGGATTTCCCCCAGGGAGGGTCACAGGGCTCCACCACACCTAGACTGATTAATCTACCCTTGCCCCAAGCTTCGGACCACAAGGAGACAAAAAAGTAAAACAGATCCTGAAGCTGGATCCTGATTCAACACCCGCAGCCCCATTCCTGGGAGAGTGGGGGTGGAAGTGTAAGGCGACCCTCAGCACCGGATAGGAGTCAGGCCAGAGCGGCAGAGAATTAAAAGTGATATGCAGAGCAGCTGGAGAGAGGGGAAAAAAAACAAAACAAAACAAAATCTGAGCAGGATGAAGGGCCCAGGGTTTTAACACAATGAATGACATGTGGCTGAAATAGTTTCAAAGAGAACAAAAGCTTAGGTAAATAAATAGTGTGGAAGATGAGAGCAAAAACGAATTACAGGAAATCCCATGAGGAATACACTGGCATTTTTCAAAAACTGCAGTTGAAACAACATCTCTGCTTCGGCAGAGATCAAGACTCAGCCCTCCCGTTCCACTGAGGCACCTGCTCCTGAAGCCTGCTTCTTGGGAGCCCAGCCCTGGCCAAGCACGGCTGTCCTTTCTCTGTGCCCGTTCCAGGCTTATGGGGGGGAACGGGTGATAGCTAGAAAGGGAGACACTTCCAGGCACCCCAGTGACTCCCTGGATGATCTCAGGCAAATGAGTTGAGCTCCTCGCTTCTCTGATACCTCATCTGTATGGGGGGAAGTGATGACTTCGAAGTAAAAGTGCAGAAATAGAACCGTGGTTTGAAAGAACAGTGCTGGTACGTGTTAGGCCGAGTAACATTCTCTCCCCGGGTGCCGGTAGGATTCAACGTGAGCAACATCCGTCTAGCACCACTCTGCGTCCAGGGCCACACTCGGCATTGCAGGGGAAACAATGCTTGCAAAAACACCATCACCGTCCTCGAAGAGCTTATGAACTCACGGGAGCCACGGATGCTGGAGCACAGCGGACTGGCAATGTCTGCTACAGAAGCACAAACAAGCCTCTGGCAGGAGGAGCTAAGGACTCCTGGGGGTGGGGGGAGGTGGGGCACAAGCCTTCTTCACTGCGGCCCTCCTCCCTCTTCGCCCTGATGGCTTGAGCGCACCTGCGCTCCTGGTGGGCTCCTGGCCGATCTCAAAAGCCTTAGTGCTTCTTTAGTCACTCTACATCGTGTGTGTGTAGCATCGACCAGTGCCAGGCACTGTTCCAAGTGCTTTACGTAAATTAACCGATTTTATCCTCACAACCGCTACTATGATGCCCATCCTGGAGATGAACACTGAGACCTACGACACTGAGTAACTGACCCGCGACCACACAGAGAGTAGCAGGTGATGGCGTGGAATGTAACTCAGCCTGGCGGTAGGAATCACGCTTTCCCCCACCATGAGGCTGCTGGAGTGGTACAGGTGGTTCTGGTAAACACAGGTACACATTTCTGTTGGATCTGTGCTCTACACCCACACTACTGTTCACTGTCTGCTCTCTCCTGAAACTCTGTATTTCAAAGGGAAGAATTTTTCAGTGATTTAAAAAGTAACTCTTGGTCTGCCACCTCAGAGCACCTGCAGGCAAGCCCAGACTGTGGCCAACTTGGTGCTGTTACCTCCAGAGCACGCCCGAGCAGGGACTTGGTGGCCCCCTTCAGTGTGGCCCAAAGGCAGTGACCCGTGGGAGGATGTGAAGCAGAAAGCACCTGCCAGGACCTTCCAACCTCACAGTGGCCCCCTGGGCACTGTCCCCCAAAGTGAGCTGTTCTCATCATCCACATCCTCCCCCCATCCTGCCTTCTGCCTGTCAACCTACAGCCTAAATGCTGGCAGGCCAGCAGGCGTTCCCTCCTCTTGCACTCTGTCCGCTTTCTGTGGGGCTGTGCGGCCTGAGTCCATTCCAGCTGCTACACAGAACGCCTTAAATGGCTGGCTGAACAAGACATGTTCCTCTCTCACAAGTCTGGTGGCTGGACGTCCGGCTGAGACCAGGATGCCAGGAGGGGCAGGTTCCACTGTCGGCTGCCTTCTTTCTTTACAGATGCCTGCCCTTTGACTGTGTCCTCAAAGCAGAGAGAGAAACACCAAGCTCTCCCATCTCTTCTTAGAAAGGCACTAACCCCATTCAGAAGGGCTCCATCCTCGGGAATGAATTTTCTCTCAAAGGCCCCACACTTCCTGATACCATCACGTTTGTGGTTAGAATTTCAACATATGAATTTGGGGGGGGGACACAACCAGTCCATAGCATGCATGGTCCAAGGTGGAGACAGAAGGGGCTTAGAGTCTTCGGTTATATATACAAGAGAAGGTCCCTGTATTAACATGCTGTGGAGAGAGCAGTAACTGAAGATCTCATTTCAGCTGAGAGGTTGGAATTCTACTTAACACATTGGTAAGAGAAACTTACTGTTTAGACACCAAAAAAGAAAAATATGTTACCACCTTGAACCCCAACATGTACTGTGCACTGAAAAAGACGATTTCGAACATTATTTCTCCCTTTCTCGATGACTTATCAGTATACCAAGGAAGAAGGAGGAACTAACTTTATTAAGCAACTAATACAGCCAGCAAGTGTGTTGAGCTGTAAGTTGTTCCTTTGTGTGCCAACGTATCCTGAGTTCATGCCCATCCAATTAGTTCTGATACCCTATTACATATTAAACCATTCATCTCTCCGCCTTCCACTCCTGATGGCCAGACTAGGTCATTCTCCTGCCTGCATTCCCAGTGCCTGGCACAAGGCTACATGATGCTAACACTTAATAACTTTTACTCCCTTTGACACTTTAAATAAACTTTATCACTGAAGTACAGCATGCATTAAAAGGCCACAGGTTTTAAATATACACTTCAGTGAATTCTCACAAAGTAAACACACCTACCCAGATGAAGAAATACATCCCTTCACACCCTTTTCCAGACAACACACCCACCAAAGAAAACTACTATCTGGATGTCTCATAGGATTTGCCTGATTTTTAATTTTTAAACCATTCAGATGTTTTCTTTGTGCCAGCTTCTGTCACCCATATTTGCAAGAGTCAACCATGTTTCTGCGTGCAGCAATTTCTGTACATTTTTATCACTGAGCAAGATGCCATTGCATGAATCCATCAACCATTTATTCATTCCACTATTGATGGACATTTGGGGGGTGTTTCCAATCTTTGACTATTACAAATAAAGGTGTTCTGTGTATTTTTGTGCATACTTTTTTGGGGGGTGGGGTAGGGGGCACACACTGCTGTCGGGCAGATGCCTAAGTGGGACTGTTGGCTCAGAGCACATGGGGATACTGCCAACCTCTCTCCAGGGCCGTGTACCAACTCCTACCCCCTGGGCAGTGCCTCAGCCCCCCAGGTGCTTCCTAGCTCTGATAACACTTGTTAAATCGATCTTCTTAATTTTAGCCAACATGGTGGGTGTGTAGTGGTATCCTACTGTGGTTCTAATTTGGATTTTCCTAATGACTAATGAGGTTGAGAAACTTTTCATATTTTATTGTTCATTTGCATATCCTTTTTTTCTGTAAAACTATCCACATTATTTTTACCATTCTCTTGTCAGCATGGCAGGAAATGGTTTTTTGTTTGTATTTTTTAAATTATTTATTATTTTTTACTAATCTGTAGAAATTCTTTCTATACCCTGGATCAGGTCCTTTGTTATATGTACTGCAAATAGCATTTTTTATTTTGTGGCTCCCAAGTCCCCTCTCTAATGGCATCTTTTGATGAAAAGAATTTCCTGGTTTTAATGCAGTCCAATTTATCAACCCTTTTCTTTATGATTGTACTTATACTGATGTCCTATTAAAGAAATATCCACCTATCCTAAGATCATGAAGATCCTCTCCCAAATACTGCCTTTGAGAAACTTCGTATTTTACATTTCATATTAGGTCTACAATTTATTTGGAATTTATTTTTATGTACAGGATAAAGGCCATAATTCAATTTTTCCAATATTGATATATAACACAGCCACCATTTTTTTCTCACTGTTCATCAGTCTCCTTTTGTTTAATTTTCTAATCTTTCCCTCTTTTCCCTTCCTACTGTTTCTGCCTTGGGCCCAGCATTCAACATCTCTTACCTCAGTGCTGTCTTATCCTGAGCCATTAACTTTGTGGTCTCCAAAGTCTCTACTTGAAAGCTATTACCGTAAGGATAAAAATCCAAACTCTTTATTTTTTATTTTATTTTTTTAAAGATTTTATTTATTTATTTGACAGAGAGAGACACAGCCAGGGAGAGATGAACACAGGCAGGGGGAGTGGGAGGGGAAGAAGCAGGCTCCCAGTGGAGGAGCCTGATATGGGGCTCGATCCCAGGACTCTGGGATCATGCCCTGAGCCGAAGACAGACACTTAACGACTGAGCCAACCAGGTGCCCCAAAAATCCAAACTCTTTAAATAGCATTCAAGGCCCTGGAAAACCTGGTCCCCACACATACCTCCTACCAATCTGTTTCAACATGCATATGCTGGATAACAGCTCTCAGT
Source organism: Ailuropoda melanoleuca (assembly GCF_002007445.2). Lineage (NCBI taxonomy): Eukaryota > Metazoa > Chordata > Mammalia > Carnivora > Ursidae > Ailuropoda > Ailuropoda melanoleuca. The sequence goes on along the minus strand of NC_048219.1, from coordinate 33,701,047 downwards.
ACTGTGCAATCCAAACAGGTATTCTCATGCTTCTAGATTTTAATGCATGCTGTCTCCTCCTGCCTTCCTCTCCCCTACATCCCTGCCTGCCACATACCCACTTTACCCATCTGATAAATTCCTTTTTTCTCTCTCCTATTCGTCCTTCAAGTCAAATCGATACAATTTGTGAAGGAGAAATCTTCCCAATCCACTCAGGTAAAATGAATTTAGACTCCTGGAATATCCCATGCATGCTTCTATCAAACACTTCCCACACCGTATGAGGACAGTTCACTTGTCTGTTTCTACAAGNCCTATTACATATTAAACCATTCATCTCTCCGCCTTCCACTCCTGATGGCCAGACTAGGTCATTCTCCTGCCTGCATTCCCAGTGCCTGGCACAAGGCTACATGATGCTAACACTTAATAACTTTTACTCCCTTTGACACTTTAAATAAACTTTATCACTGAAGTACAGCATGCATTAAAAGGCCACAGGTTTTAAATATACACTTCAGTGAATTCTCACAAAGTAAACACACCTACCCAGATGAAGAAATACATCCCTTCACACCCTTTTCCAGACAACACACCCACCAAAGAAAACTACTATCTGGATGTCTCATAGGATTTGCCTGATTTTTAATTTTTAAACCATTCAGATGTTTTCTTTGTGCCAGCTTCTGTCACCCATATTTGCAAGAGTCAACCATGTTTCTGCGTGCAGCAATTTCTGTACATTTTTATCACTGAGCAAGATGCCATTGCATGAATCCATCAACCATTTATTCATTCCACTATTGATGGACATTTGGGGGGTGTTTCCAATCTTTGACTATTACAAATAAAGGTGTTCTGTGTATTTTTGTGCATACTTTTTTGGGGGGTGGGGTAGGGGGCACACACTGCTGTCGGGCAGATGCCTAAGTGGGACTGTTGGCTCAGAGCACATGGGGATACTGCCAACCTCTCTCCAGGGCCGTGTACCAACTCCTACCCCCTGGGCAGTGCCTCAGCCCCCCAGGTGCTTCCTAGCTCTGATAACACTTGTTAAATCGATCTTCTTAATTTTAGCCAACATGGTGGGTGTGTAGTGGTATCCTACTGTGGTTCTAATTTGGATTTTCCTAATGACTAATGAGGTTGAGAAACTTTTCATATTTTATTGTTCATTTGCATATCCTTTTTTTCTGTAAAACTATCCACATTATTTTTACCATTCTCTTGTCAGCATGGCAGGAAATGGTTTTTTGTTTGTATTTTTTAAATTATTTATTATTTTTTACTAATCTGTAGAAATTCTTTCTATACCCTGGATCAGGTCCTTTGTTATATGTACTACAAATAGCATTTTTTATTTTGTGGCTCCCAAGTCCCCTCTCTAATGGCATCTTTTGATGAAAAGAATTTCCTGGTTTTCATGCAGTCCAATTTATCAACCCTTTTCTTTATGATTGTACTTATACTGATGTCCTATTAAAGAAATATCCACCTATCCTAAGATCATGAAGATCCTCTCCCAAATACTGCCTTTGAGAAACTTCGTATTTTACATTTCATATTAGGTCTACAATTTATTTGGAATTTATTTTTATGTACAGGATAAAGGCCATAATTCAATTTTTCCAATATTGATATATAACACAGCCACCATTTTTTTCTCACTGTTCATCAGTCTCCTTTTGTTTAATTTTCTAATCTTTCCCTCTTTTCCCTTCCTACTGTTTCTGCCTTGGGCCCAGCATTCAACATCTCTTACCTCAGTGCTGTCTTATCCTGAGCCATTAACTTTGTGGTCTCCAAAGTCTCTACTTGAAAGCTATTACCGTAAGGATAAAAATCCAAACTCTTTATTTTTTATTTTATTTTTTTAAAGATTTTATTTATTTATTTGACAGAGAGAGACACAGCCAGGGAGAGATGAACACAGGCAGGGGGAGTGGGAGGGGAAGAAGCAGGCTCCCAGTGGAGGAGCCTGATATGGGGCTCGATCCCAGGACTCTGGGATCATGCCCTGAGCCGAAGACAGACACTTAACGACTGAGCCAACCAGGTGCCCCAAAAATCCAAACTCTTTAAATAGCATTCAAGGCCCTGGAAAACCTGGTCCCCACACATACCTCCTACCAATCTGTTTCAACATGCATATGCTGGATAACAGCTCTCAGTACTGTGCAATCCAAACAGGTATTCTCATGCTTCTAGATTTTAATGCATGCTGTCTCCTCCTGCCTTCCTCTCCCCTACATCCCTGCCTGCCACATACCCACTTTACCCATCTGATAAATTCCTTTTTTCTCTCTCCTATTCGTCCTTCAAGTCAAACCGATACAATTTGTGAAGGAGAAATCTTCCCAATCCACTCAGGTAAAATGAATTTAGACTCCTGGAATATCCCATGCATGCTTCTATCAAACACTTCCCACACCGTATGAGGACAGTTCACTTGTCTGTTTCTACAAGTAGAATGTGAGCTCCTTGAGGGCAGGGACTTAGATTTTTCATATGTCTGTCTCTAGTTCCTAGCATAGTGCCTGGCACTTAGTGAGGATATGTTACCTGTTGGTTGAAGGTCGAAGAAAGAACTATGTTTTCATCACCAGCTATTATTTCTTACTACAGATCTGCCGTATTTTACCAAAATTCTAAGTCACAGTGCTAGGTGACAGCTGAGAACGGTCCTTGGACTTTTCTACAGTGCATGGACTCTGAGACAAGTGTTTTCTCAGCTTTTGGAGGTTTTGTGTTTTGCTTATTTAACTTCAGGATTCATAGCTCTGCTTTAAATAGATGAGTTCACTGGATATCTACACCAAAGATAAGAGACTTTAATGAATGCCTAGCTTAGAAACTGGATGAATGACCTGAAATTAACAAGTTATTATCTTCTTCTAAATATGAGAGAAAATTTACTTCAAATAAGTCACTTCCATACATTTAATTTAGTAATAGCTAGAAGATATATAAAGAGAATCTAAAATTTTAAATAACTCTCATCTAATCAATGGATTTAGGAGAAAAAAAGTTGTCAAATTCCCTGTCTTTTCAAATTCCCTGTCCTCCTTTCAAGACCCACTGCCACACCCGTATTCCAGGTTATTCCTTCTCCACCACTCCTTCCTCTTCCCCAACTACTGTGTATAGAACTACATAAAGCCCTGCTGGACGTGACTTGGGTAAAACTCCCTTCAATGGCTCACCAATGCCTGGGGCAAGAGGAAGGAGCACAAAAGTTTCAACAGGGCACCCAAGGACTAGGGATCCGTGCCTACTTACTAGATGTTGGTAACACCATATTTCAGGAATCCCTTAGAGACATCAGAGATTTCAGCCAAACTGAAAAGCTTATCATTTCCCAACCCTCTGTGCCCTTCACTTAGGTTACAGACTCTATCCAGAAGACTCCACATTTCATTGTTTCCAGTGGAGGAAATACCTATTGTCTTATGTTCAGTTCAAAGCTACCGCTCTGTGAAAGTAAAAGAAATGCCACTTAAAATGGAGTTGGGCAGCCCTGAGGGGGGAGCTCTCACACATGTCACTCACTGCAGCTGGCATCACCAGCAGAAAGAAGGAAGATAAAGCATTACCTTGCAAGGGAAGTCATTTTTCACATAGGAATTCCATCTCCTGCTTCTAAGAAAAAGGAGGAAGATCCCTCCCTGCCCCAGCAACCACACACTAGCCACCGCTTACAGTCAATGAGAAACGACCACACCTGGAACTCTTGTTCTTCGCCAGTGAACTTCTATTCAAAACAACCTTCCCCAATTGCCTCCCTCCTGCTACAAACACGAGCTACTCTCCTTTGTTCTCCAGCCTTGTCAATGGTTCACCATGGTTAGCTTGTCCCATATTGCAACTCCTCTGCTATTCCCGAATACTCATTCTGCTAGTCAGATAACTGGCTGTTTTATTTTTAAGGCTGACACCTCCCACATCCCTGAAGGAGCATGGTAGCTGATACTCAGGGGGTTATCATTACTAGTTGTGTGACCCAGAGCAAGCTGCGGGAGTTGACGTCAAGATTACACATGGAGATGATCCAGCACGTGTTTCTGTCACACTGAGGTCATTCAGTGAATACCAGCATCTTTGTCCTTCCCCTGCTTTACTATTTTAAGTGAGACATCCTGCTTTTTCAAATCCCTATACAACCTGGTCCACATGCTATCTCCATCTTGTTAAATCACTGTCTTCACCACAGTAACTAGTATAGTGCTTAGCATGCTGTTTATAAACAAACCCATTAACTGCTGTATATAATCATTCATTTACTGAGTTAAATACCAGGGTCTGAAGTTCCAAAGATGAATAGGACCAGACTGCATTGCCCACAAGCAGCTCATAGTCTAAGTGGGGCAGACAGTCATGCAACCATGTCTCCAAGGTTTCAGTGTTATTGTCTGTGTGTTACCTGTAATGATGGACAGGCACAGGGGGAAGCATGGTCATGCCACGTGCATTAGGCTGGGCAATCATGTCATATCACAGTAACCCTAGACGATGCATGAACAAGAGCCACATTATTCGGGCATATTTAATATATTTCACAGAGTTGAGTTGTGTGGGTTTTCCTTTACAACTTTCAGCTGTGAGAGGCCTGAGTCTAGAAGGCGTGTACAGTTTCCGCTCCTATTACTGATCCTGGTGGTGGGTGTCCCCTAAGGGCTTCACAGTGGGGGAGCCACAGGTTGGTACACCTTTAACCCCCGAAGCTAAATTCAGCCCAGGGCTTGCAGCAATATAGATCAATGACCCAAGCCGTCCTACTTACACAAAACCCAAGAGCCTAGGCTTTCCCTAGACCTGCACATATGATGCAAAGATTTTCCATGCTTTCTGTGTTTTGAAAAATTTTAAAAATATTATCTACGGCTAACTTGGTTAACACAGGCTTGGGTAAAGCTCTATGATGATAAGACCTGGAGTTGGACAGACCAAGGTTCTCAAAATTCCACCAGACTTGCTGCCTGAGCCTAGGTTAAGTCTCATCTTTGGCTTTATATGGCAGGAGTAAGAATGTACATGGCTGCGAGCTTGTGTTCATCCCAAGTATTGCCTCAGTGAATACTTAGGTAGTGCGTCACTTGTGAGAAGCGTACCAGACCCAAGAGCTCTTCGTTGCTCTGCTTTTGAAATAAAAATTTTAAGATGTACTCTTTCCGTTAGCCTGGATTTAATTTTGCTCCTCCCGGATTACACACAGACAACTTTTGACGGTAAACAACTAGGGTTCAGGCTGCCCCCAGGCTGTCTTTTAAGATACCAGGGGTAAAGCCCATAGGGCTCATGGGAGGATACAATCCCCATGGGAACCTACTGAGCAGACTCAGTCGCGGTCCTGGCTGTGGGGAAATCCGCATTCTAACTAGTTCCTTGGGTGACTCTGCATACTCAAGCTTGAAAGGTAAATAGGAATAGAAGTCAGAGAGTTTTTAAAAACATCTATAAATCATTCTAAGTTTAAATTAAAATACTTTTTTGGGGGATTAACTGCATTGTGAATTTAATTTACTATGAATGACTGGAAATAATCTAAATAACCCATTCTTTCATGTCACTTCTCCATCTATTTTCCATTCTCTATCTCCAGTAAACAGTATTTGCTCACTAAAATGGGAACAGAGAAGTCGTGTGCGAATGTTTGTCTTGCCACCAACAAAATAAGGATGGAACATTTGGAAGTATGGGCACAAAACTCCTTAGGGCTCTGGGAGAATTTCCACCAGTTCAAACTTCAGTGAACGCACTCAAACTCTGCACATTCTCTTTGGATCTGAAGCCAGAGAAGAGATAACAAAGTGAAGAGAAAGGAGCAGAGATAAAATTCCTTGCACAAAAGACAGTGGCGAGTATCAGAGGAGGTATGAGACAGTGAAAAGGAGCACTGCCTGGCCTTGGACCCGGTGGGTGAGGGAACAATCAGGTGGAGATGGAGAAGTCAGAGATGGGGAACCAAGTTTCCCTTCCAGCTACGATGCTGCAGGTTGGGTGAAGAGAAGTTGCAAAGGTGGAGTGCAAGGTCCTGGCAGGGGTGGGTCATTTCTGAATCCCCAGAGCCTGGCGAAATACATACCTGCTTAATTCTACTGAAGTGAGCTTTTGCTCTAAGCTTAAAATGAGATGGTATCTTTCTTGCTGGTCATGCTGTTCTTTTGGAGTATCATCCACTGGTATTTAAACCCATAGCTGTAATCCTGAAGGCATTACATAGTTTTCAAACAACAGTGCTGAGGAAGCTATTTGAAGGATAGGGTTGATCCAACGTAATTTCAGCATCCAAACTCCTTGGCTTGGAATACCAGGACTTTTGTAACGGAGCTTCTCACCGGGAAGGGCTCACACTGGATGAGCACTCACCATGGGTCAGGAGAATGCATCTGTGCAACCACCCAAGAGACACCAGCATGATCCCCAGTCACAGAAGAGAAGTCTGAGCACAGAGCCGTTAAGTAACTTGCTAATACGTGGAGAAGCTGGGCACTCCAGAGTCCGCCGAGTCTGCTTCACAACGTCGGTCTCCCCATCAGCTGCTGGACCCCTCCAGGGAAAGGACTGAGTCATCAGCACCCTGGTATCCCCCACACCCAGGGCGGGACCTGAGGCCAAGCATGGGCCTATGCCGATGGAATTCGTCTCTACTTTCTTTCTTATGCCATGACATGTTCCCTCACTATACTGAGATCTGTTTCCTCAAGGTCTCCACTCTGGACTAAACTTTTCAGAACTCTCTGTACTGGTAGCAACTCCTGATACTTTCCATTGCTTTATATAAACCTCTTCTTCCTAACACTCGGCAGTGCCTGATATACACACATGCACACACCCACACAAACACATATATACACACATATAGAGTACACATACATATAAGCATACACACGCATACACCTGAACACTGATACACCTACATATACACACATGCAAACACACAAACAGGCACACTTATGAACATGTGCATGCACACATGTACGCATGCTCAGCACACAGGCATTTGTAGATACGGAACAAACACATGTGCATGCCCATAAACATGCGTGTGCACAGATATGCATGCAACACATAAAATATGCACATATATGTTTATATGGGGCTTTAGGAACTCCCCCAGCAGATAAAAGCTCTAGGAGAATAGTAACTTGTCTTTGTTCACCACTATATCCAACATACCTATAAATGACAACTGACACACAACGGGAAGATATCACATATGTGTTAAATAAAGGAAACAATCTTTGAATTTCTCATGCCCACTGCTATCATTCATCCTGTGAATCTGTTGAGATCGCATCAATCATAGCTAAATATACACAGTACTGCCACGCATTGTTCTAAGTGCTTTGTCAATATCAGCTCATTTACTCCTGAAACAACTCTATGAGGTAGGTACTATTATTATTTCCATTCCGTAGATGGGGAAAGTGAGGCACGGCATGTCAGGTGGCTTCCCAAGGTCACAGAGACAGCAAGTGGCACCAGGATTTGAATCAGTCATGTGTTCTTAACTACTATGCTGGGTTTCCTCCAGATCTTTCATTTGCATTGTCTTCAGAAGCCAAATTCCCTCCCTCCCTCCCTCCTTCCCTCCCTCCCTCTCTCTCTCTTTCTTTCTTTCTTTTTTAAGATTTATCTATTTATTTTAGAAACAAAGAGCAAGCATGAGCAGTAGGGACAGAAGGACAGGGAGAGAGAATCTCAGCAGACTCCACACTGAACATGGAGCCCAATACAGGGCTCGATCTCAAGACTCTGAGATCATGACCTGAGCCAAAACCAAGAGTCAGACGCTTAACCAACTGCGCCACCCAGGTGCCCCTTCAGAAGCCAAATTTTTACATCAGAGTCACAGTCCAGAGCATGATAAAGACTAGGGTTATGGAAAGCTGGGATGTGGGCCATGCTCTTGAATAATGCAACTGGAGACTACTGCAATTTTTCTATTTTTCAAGAAGTTTCCTTCTTAGTTTTTCCAGACACCTACACTGGCTGCAGGGTGCCATGAGGCAATCCTTAAGATCCCCAGTGTGGGGAAATCAAAAATTATTTCTCTTTGCTCTTTATACTGACTTCTACAAATGCATGGCCAAGAGAACACTGGAACGAGGAAAGTAACCAGGCCTGTGGACTGATGACAAGGAAGCAAGCAGCAGCTCAGATGGGAGGCTGCCACCGAGGGGTGCTAACTGGAGATGCGCGTTTTCCCACCAACAGCTGCTGGTGTGCAAGCCCTAAAGTAAACACTGGTGCTCAGAAATGTTATATGGCTGTGAAGTGCCATGTGTTCAGTTCCTGTGCCATGAAAAACAGTGGCCCTCTGGGGTAAGCCTACTCTTGTCACCAGTGACGCAAGTGCAGTATTAGACGCTGGGCCCCCAAACACTTTTCTAGAAGTCTTCTACCTTAGAACTTAGAATGGGAAGTCCTCCTAACAGGTGGCTGGCAGTAGCAGAACCTGGGGCTGGGCTCTTGCGTGTGTTGTTTTTCTTCCCAAGCTCAGCAAAAGAAAACAGCAACTCATCTTTTCAGTCATCTATTAATACATGAGAGAACAAACGGAAACTTCTGACAACCAGATAAAGTCCTGGAGCTAACGAGTTGGTAGAGATTTGCTTACAATCGGGGACTCTGGGCACAGGCACTCTTGTTGGGTCCAGACGTTCTGCTCCATTTACTAGGCAGCACTTGCTCCCTTGTTTGATGCAAAGGCTGAACCAAAGCCAATGTGAAGTCACAGGAAGAAACCCCCAGACCAGGGTCTGAGTTTCAGATTCAACCCTTCCTGATCCTGTAACCTTAGGCAAATCCCTTCACTTCCAGGGTGACCATTTGCTCAATGATTAAAGGAGGCAAAAATGCCAGCTGGTGGTTTCAAAATGGCAAGTTACCCCAGAGATGAGTTTAATTTCGACATTAATCAACAAAGTTAACAAAATTAATATCCTCTTTACTATTACTGACCTCCCCAGGATGCAGTCAAGAAATGGCAAGGCTGGTCTAGTGAGCCTGGTCTTATTCCCCATGACTGACAGAGTCCTGGAAACCTGTGCCGCTTTAAGTATTCATTATTAAGTCACTTCCCCATTCTGGGCCTCAACTTTCTCAACCACAGAATGGATCTAGAAACACAGCTGTCCGGCAGAGTGTTAAACAGAAGCTCTACCTTTTGTTACAGACACCTAGTCGGTGTAAGTACAGGCGACCATAAGGAAGCCAGGGTGGGTAGGAGGAAGCTCATAGGCCCCCAAGTCAGAAAGCCTTGAACCTAGAACCCAGCTTCATCATTTATTAAAATGCCCTTTGAGCAAGTGATTGCACTTTGATCTCCTTATGCTAAAATCAGAAAACAGTGGTAGCTCACAGGGCGGCAGGAGCCGATGGTGCTATTAAAGCGGCGAGCCCAACACTTGGCACAGAGTAGGTGTTTATTAAGTGGTAGGCGAAATAAAAATAACTACTTTGAGCTCTCACAAGGAACCTGAATCCAGGTGTTTTTACTATTACCAGCTTTTGACGGAGACTTACTGCAGGTTGTGAGAGCCAAACAAAGCAGCTTGTTCATACGTGGCTGAGAACCGCTGGCTTACTTATTTAATAGCCCCCATCATACTGACTGCGGCATTAAGTGGGACAGAACGTGTGAAATGGAATAATATCTACACACATGCGCCACAATACACACACATGTGTGGATGTACACACAAGCACACGTGTACACGTGATGCATATACAATCGTCTGTGTATATACGCACATATACATGCACACAACCGTGTGAACACACCCATTCTCCTGATCTAGTAAAAGCCCCCGCGACACGGGGAACCCTTCTCTTTTCCTAATTTGGAGACAGTGCGGCCTAACGGGAAGAGGCGCTGGCAGATGAACGAGGAGGCCAGTTCCTAACTTCAACTCTGACAGGAACTTGCCGGGCTAACCTTGGACGACTCACTGGTTTTCTGGGCCTCGGCTTTCTCATCTGCAAACTGAAGATTCTGAGATAGAAAATCTGTGAATAACCTTTCAGTTCGAAGCCTCTGATCACTCATGATCCACAGGAAAGGGTATATCACACTGAAAATGCTACCGTTTCTCAGCAGGGGCATGGGGGGGGGTGGAACAGGGAGAGCTGGCCATGGCCCCAGGCCCCGCAGTGTCCTCCCCACTTTCTGACCACAGACAAAAAGACTGGTGTCGTCCCCCCACGCCCCCCAGAAACCCAGCACTCCAAGAGAGCCCCGGAGCCTGGGGACAGGAAACCCAAAGCTCTGCCTCCCCTTCGCCCCTCACCATGGCTCCTGCAGCTGCTAAGATCCCAGGCAGCGGTGGTTCCCATTAACCCCAACCTCAACTTAAAACAATAAGCTCAGAACTCACGTTACCGAATTCCTCCTCCCCCCTCTGATTCACATCCAGGAACTCCCGGCGCTGCCCCCGCTCTATCCGCTCAGGCACTGACTCCACTGTTCTCCTTCCCGACTTCATGTGCTCTTCTTTCCCCTCCGTTTCTTACAGACTGCCTGCCTCTCCGGATCCACCTTCCCCTTCCCATTGGCTCCGCTCGCTCCTGCCTAGCTCCTGGCCTGAGCCTGGGCCTGGCTCCCCCGCACAGCTCTGGTTTGGTCTGATCGGTCAGCTTGGCAGCTGCCCATCACCACTGCTGCTGACCCCATGTGCCCAGTGCCTACTCGTCCTGCAGGCTGTCCCCTCTGGGCACCCAGTTCCTACCTGGCGTTCCGGCTCAGAACCCATGGTGGCGGAGGGGGGGCACAGGCAGGGCCTAGAAATCTATGGGTTTTTAAAGGCTCCCCCAACTCTGATTTAGCAATCTTTGTTTTTGATCTTTCAAAATTCTCTCACGGTTATGTTAATCGATTCAGTGGTTTACTGAGGACAGACTCTGTGGTTCTACACTGGATGACGGGCATTCAAAGTGAGCATGACTTGAGGGAACACTGAAATAGAGGCAAAATGTTGCAGACGGGGAGGGATTCATTTTTTCTAAGAGCGGGGTCAACTTTGCTGGAAGTAATGTTTAGACTGAGTGCTGACACCTGAGTAGGACTGTCCAGGTGACAAGGAGAGGTCACCCCCAACAGAGCAAACAGTAGGAGGATAAAAGGCAAGGGGGCGGTAGGTGTGAGATGTGCAGATAGAGGAGGATGGCAGATCTGGTGTGGCCTGCCTCTCAGTAAGACAGACCTGGGAGGAATCCTCTTGTCCCCACTGCTCTTCGCTCCCACTTTGTCTTTTTTTTTTTTATTTTTTTTTATTTTTATTTTTTTTAATGTTTTTTATTATATTATGTTAGTCACCATACAGTACATCCCTGGTTTCTGATGTAAAGTTCGATGATTCATTAGTTGCAATTAACACCCAGTGCACCATGCAATACGTGCCCTCCTTACTCCCCATCACCAGTCTATCCCATTCCCCCACCCCCCTCTCCTCTGAAGTCCTCAGTTTGTTTCTCATAGTCCATAGTTTCTCATGCTTCATTCCCCCTTCTGATTACTCCCCCCTTTCTTTATCCCTTTCTTCCCCTACCGATTTTCCTAGTTCTTATGTTCCATAGATGAGAGAAACCATATGATAATTGTCTTTCTCTGCTTGACTTATTTCACTTAGCATTATCTCCTCCAGTGCCGTCCATGTTGCAGCAAATGTTGAGAATTCGTTCTTTCTGATAGCTGAGTAATATTCCATTGTATATATGGACCACAGCTTCTTAATCCAGTCATCTGTTGAAGGGCATCTCGGCTCCTTCCATGATTTGGCTATTGTGGACAATGCAGCTATGAACATTGGGGTGCATATGGCCCTTCTCTTTACTACGTCTGTATCTTTGGGGTAAACACCCAGTAGTGCAATGGCTGGGTCATAGGGTAGTTCAATTTTTAACTTTTTAAGGGACCTCCACACTGTTTTCCAGAGTGGCTGTACCAACTTGCATTCCCACCAACAATGTAGGAGGGATCCCCTTTCTCCACATCCTCTCCAACAATTGTTGTTTCTTGCCTTGTCTATCTTTGCCATTCTAACTGGCGTAAGGTGGTATCTCAGTGTGGTTTTGATTTGAATTTCCCTGATGGCTAATGATTTTGAACATTTTTTCATGTGTCTGTTAGCCATTTGTATGTCTTCATTGGAAAAGTGTCTGTTCATATCTTCTGCCCATTTTATGATTTGTTTATTTGTTTCTCGTGTATTGAGTTTGAGAAGTTCTTTGTAGATCTTGGATACCAGTCCTTTATCTGTGGTGTCCTTTGCAAATATATTCTCCCATTCCGTGGGCTGTCTCTTAGTTTTTTTGACTGTTTCCTTGGCTGTGCAGAAGCTCTTTATCCTGATAAAGTCCCATAAGTTCATTTTATCTTTTATTTCTCTTGCCTTTGGAGATGTGTCGTGAAAAAGGTTGCTCTGGCCGATGTCATAGAAGTTGTTGCCTATGTTCTCCTCTAGAATTTTGATGGATTCCTGTCTCACATTGAGGTCTTTCATCCATTTGGAGTTTATTTTTGTGTATGGTGTGAGAGAGTGGTCAAGTTTCATTCTTTTGCATGTAGCTGTCCAATTTTCCCAGCACCATTTATTGAAGAGACTGTCTTTTTTCCACCGGATGTTTTTTCCTGCTTTATCAAAGATTAGTTGCCCAAAGAGCCGAGGGTCCATTTCTGGGTTCTCTATTCTGTTCCATTGGTCGATGTGTCTGTTTTTGTGCCAGTACCATGCTGTCTTTGTGATCACAGCTTTGTAGTACAGCTCGAAATCCGGCATTGTGATGCCCCCAGCTTTGTTTTTCCTTTTCAACAGTTCCTTGGAGATTCGGGGCCTTTTCTGGTTCCATACAAATTTAAGGACTATTTGTTCCAGTTCTTTGAAAAATGTCCTCGGTATTTTGATCGGGATAGCATTGAAAGTGTAGATTGCTCTGGGTAGTATGGACATTTTAACTATGTTAATTCTTCCAATCCATGAGCATGGAATATTTTTCCATCTTTTTATGTCTTCCTCAATATCTTTCAAAAGTGATCTATAGTTTCTAGNAGCTTCTGCACAGCCAAGGAAACAGTCAAAAAAACTAAGAGGCAGCCCACGGAATGGGAGAATATATTTGCAAAGGACACTACAGATAAAAGATGGGTATCCAAGATCTACAAACTACTTCTCAAACTCAATACACGAGAAACAAATAAACAAACCACTTTTGTCTTCTTACCTCCCAGCTATTTTCGCCTAAGAGTTAACTGCCCAAAATACATCTTAACGAAGTACTCATCTATTAGCAAAACTCTTATTTGGGGCTGCTTTTTGGCTTCCAGGCGGGGTCATTTTCTGCTGTGGCCGTGCTGGGTGGTGTAGGATGGATGGCAGCATCCCTGGCCCCGACCCACCGCATGCCAGTCCCGTGGGGACTGGGGTGGGGCTAAAATCAGCCCCAGTTGAGAACCGCTGGTCTAGAGAAACAGAAGGTGAGCTTTGGAGCCAAACGAAAGCTCAGATCTTGCCATGACACGAATTATGTGATTACAGAAGGGGTCTGCTTCTGGCCTTCAATTTCTTCATGTACGAGAGGGGAAATAACCTCTCTGGAGTAGGATTCTTAGGCGGGACAAGAGATAAAGCAGGTAAAGGGTCAGGCAGAGCACTTGGCACAGGGGGCATGGAAGAACAGTCATAATTGGAGAGGTGCCAATAAGAGTCGTGGTTCTAATGCTTGTTTTTATTAATGATGGTGATGTTGTTATTGCTGGTTGATTATTAAGAATAAAGCCTAACTGAAGCTAAAAAGTAAGTAAATAAGTTCCGCTTTACCAAGAAGCCATAACAGGGCAAGAAATATTGTGCTTACATCACCAGACACCACATTCTCTAGGGACCCTTTTATAATTCTTCAAGTCCCAATGTGGGGCATATTCTATGTTTTTCTGAAGCTCTCCACACTTGGTACATATGACTGTCATTGTTTATTGAATGTTTATTTTCTCTACTAGACCAGAAATTCTCAGAATCCCATTTCTCTCTCATAGTCACCTGATACTCCCATCAACTAGTAGTTGGTCTTCAATAGATATTTATTGAAATCCTTCTGTTACTTGCTAAAATGATATTTTTAAGGATCGAATTCAAGAGTAGGCTGGATCCCACTTTAATACATACGCCATTCCATACAACACAGTAATTAGAATGTGAACTCTGAATCAGACGGCATGGATTTAAATGACTTACCACTTACTAACTGTGTAGCTTTGGGTGAGTCAGTCTTTGTGAGCCTCATTGTTTCATGGGATAAATGGGAACAACATAAGAGGATGTATAAAGTTGAGTTGAGAATCAGCACTGCTTCTAGACCACCGATCATGGCAAGATAGATAGCTGACAAGTTTTACTGCTCATTGGAATAAACTATGTTTTGCTAGACGAGGGCATGCACCAGAAGCTCTTTTTATCAAACTGGTTAAACCAATTCATCTGCTATTGAGAAAAAATAAGAACCAAGGAAAGAAAGGGAGGGAAGGAGAAAGGGAGGAATTCAAATATCCTCATTTTGGTTTGACTCTGCAATTCAGGTGAACAATTTATGCTAATTCAACACCTGGTAAAGAATCCAGTATCTGGAAGCAAAGAGCAATGCTAAACCTAGGCACAAAGTTTGCTCTTAGCCTACACCTGCTAACAGGATGGGACACAAAGGACACCAATTTCCAGACATCCAGCAGTGGATCAGGGAGTGCCCAAACCCAACTCTGTTGCTTCGTGGAGAACTGAGCCAGGTACACCTAGTGTGTAGGGACAACTGCCTCTGTAATGAGAGGTTACTCTCTCTCTTGGTTGTAGCATCCGTCCCTCATGGAGGAGATGCACGGATTCCTTTCATTCACTCAGTAACTACACACACATGGGTTATGGGTCCTCCCCATGCAAAGCCCTGTGCAGGCTGCCAGGATAGAAGGATGAAATGACACAGTCTTTTCTCTCAAAGAGCTTACAACTAGTAAACGAGACCAAGATGCACACGCAAGACTGGGTGACATGCACAGTAAAAGGGAGGCAAAAGGAACAGAGGAAGGAGGGCTTAAGTCAGCTTGAGGGAGTCGGGGAAGGCTCCCAGAGGAAGTGGCACCGGAGTCAAGATTTGAGGGATAATCAGGAGTTTGATAAATTTAGAACCACCGAGAGAAGGGAGCCCGAGACAGAGATCGGGTTGTTATTGCCTTTCAGGACAGCCAGGGTGCTGGAGCCAAGAACAGACCTGGAACAAAGTTAATACTATTTTTATAAGCTAGAAAAATATCAGCAGCAGGAGCCCTGGCCAGAACCACCCCCACAAAGAGCAAACAAAGCTACTCCTATCTTCTGGCTGTCTGCTGGAGAACTTACTAACCAGCACCTTAAGAACAAAATGTTCTTTAATCTTTGATTTTTATTCCCACAAAGTCCTTCCTCCTCTTCTTCCAGAACTGGAAAAAATCATGGGTTCAATTTTACTTGCCTCTTTGATCTTGACCCTCCTGTCCCACGCTCCCTTGAGAATGAGAGCCCAGGGAGATTTCGCCAAAGCAAAGTGCTGACCCCTCCTACCTTGTCAGAATGTAGGGTCCAAGGTAGGTCACTCCGGGTCAGCACTTGAAGGGGCCACAACTGTCGAGGCCTGTTTGTGGGAGGCTTGCATGGCCTCCAGTTCTGACCTCCAAAGCTGGATTCTTAACCAGACATTCAGCGATTTCTTAGCATGGAGTTCATCTACCCATTTCTTGAGACTGCCTCTGCCCTCCACCCATACAGAATCCAAAGCAGTGAATCCTGCATTCTGTTCCCAAGTGCCAGGCACGGAGAATTAGGGAACATTCGGGGAAGGCAGACAGAGTCCAGAAGCCTGAGGTTCTTGTCCAACTCCCTATCCAAAAAGAAGACGGTTCTCCTAGTACACTTCTTATTACAATAGTAACTCAGAGAACTTCTAATGTAAAAGCTCTTACTTTGCATCAGGCATTGTGGTTCCAGAGTGAGAAAACCAGAAATGCCTCATAATAATGTGCCTACTATGTGCCAGCTGCTACACGGCTGCTTTACCTACTCACATCATCAGCTCTTTTAACAACCCTGTGTGTGGGGGGGGGCACTGCTCACTCTTATTGCCGAAGAGGAATCACAGGAGTGAAGAGGTAGAATATTTGGCCCAAGGTCCACAGGTAGGGAAAGAACTGACATCCAGATCGTCAGACTCCATGTTTAGAGCCCTTATTATAACATCATAACACCAGTTGTCTCCAACCGGTATTATGAAGCAAGGAACATGCAGGCCAGGAAAGAACCATCAGAATAGTCTCTCCAGAAGGAGTGGGGCTTTGTCTGCTCTGTTCACTGCAATAACCCCCAGTGCCTAGACCAGTAACTGGCAGGTTTGCAAGCAGTCAGTATACATCTTTAGTGACTATGCGTCTGGATGATGGTAGATGATCTTTCCAAGACCCTTGGGGCTGTGGAGGGCACAGGCAGGGTGAGAAGCGAGAGGAAGCCTCTGTTCCAGACTTCCCCTCTTTCCCAGACACCTTAATCCTGAATTGGCTGAAAGGGGAGAGGGGGAAGTATCAGAAAGTATACAAAGGATAAAACCTAGTCAAAATTATGACCTTGACTGTCTCGCAGCTGCTGGAGAGGCCCCTTCCTGTGCTTTCTCTGACACCACCAGGCCCTTGCTTGGCCCTTAAAGAATCCAAGGCCCTTATTCTTCCTTTCCACGTAAAGAACTTACTTTTGGAAAATACAAGGGAAACTCACTAACTGAAGAGCATTGAAAGGAACAAAAAGCCTCAGCCAAAGCTTCGAGGGGTAAAATTCCTGTCACTGAACATCTCTGACTTAGGAGAAAAGGGGAGGGGGGTCTTGTAATAGCCTGGATTCCTCCCAGTACAGTTCAACCCACACTTTCTGAGTATGTACACATAGCAGGTACCGTTTAGGGCACAGCAAGTGCTGGGCAGAAGTGAAAAAGGCTGCTCTGGTTCGAGGTCTGGGAAACTGACAAGGAACCAGGAGGCCCCGCAGGTGCAGCCCATCTTACAGCACACCGGGGTCCAAGCCCAGTGCCCGGCACCTGGGAGGGGTGGATGGGTGAAACAAAGTGAAAAAGCATGAGCATTGAAAAAGCGTGATGGAAAGATTCTCTGGCCTCAAATGTGGTACAGGATGTCAGGATTATGAGGGGACAGGAAAACTCCCTCTCTATCTAGACCACAAGTTCTTTCTGTCCCTGCTCTCTGAAACCAAAATCATGCCATTCTAATCAAAAGCACACACTGCTCACATTGAAAAGAAACACCCCTGCCTATAACTCAGTATTATCTACCATTCCATCGACCCACATGTGCTACTGGCTGTTCATAACTTCTCAGGCATTGTGTTAGATCCTGAACACATAAAGATGAACAAGACAGTCACATCTGTAGACTGACGAGCACTACCCTGCCCCGGAAGTTTCCATGGACTACATAGAAGAATCAGACACTGCTTATTATCCTGTTGCTTAAGGAAACATGAACTTCCACTCTCTAGGTCAAGGCCATTTCCCCTTATTCTTGCTTTAATGTGACTGCATTCATTTAATGAATTTACCAAACACCCATAGGAACCTGATCCAGGGCTCGGCACAGGTGAGACAAGAATAATAATATAATGCCCTCGAGGAGCTCACAGTCCATTAAAAAAGTCAAGCAGATAAATCAGTAATTACAACCCAATGTGATCATTTCTCCACTAGGAGTAGGTAAAAGTGTTGAAAGAAGTACAACTTAGAGATTTGTACAATAAATCTGAGTCTTCCATGGAAGGCTATGCAGAGAACAAAGCATCTACTATGAATCTTAAAGTTAGAGTAGAAGTTAACCAGTGGGAGAAATAGAGGACCAATCAGTCAATGTGAGAAGAGAAATACACACGTGTTTACACAAACTGAGTTCAAGTCAATGTAAGTATTTGAACACCTCTAGCCTCTGATATGAAGTATGGAATAGAACACATTTCAAAGTTTCTTTGACTATGATCCATAGTAAAAAATTCATTTTCATCATGGGCCAATGTGCACATGCATTACACATAAAATATAAACATAAGATCCATAAAAACAGTGTTTACCCTTACTATGTGACATGTACTCTGATGTTTTCTACTCTAATCAAATCTATTCTGAAAATGCAATGGTCATGACCAACTACATTGATCTCATGAAGTCTTAACCATAATTAAAAAAAACAACAACAACACTGTTTGAAAGAAAGGCTAGGGAAAAAATACAGATATAGTGGAAGTGAGATATATTGAGAATCTGAACCCCCCCCCGCTGAGAAGAAAAGAAAAGAAAAGAAAAGAAGGAAGGAAGGAGAAAGAAAGAAAGAAAGAAAGAAAGAAAGAAAGCAAGAAAGAAAGAAAGCAAGCAGAGAAGAAAAGAAAAAAGAAAAAAAGAAAGAAAAGCAAAAACAGCAATAAGGATGTCGAGGAGGAGAGAGTCATCACACTTGACTGTAACCCTTGTCTCACTGTCTGCCTTCCTATTAAAATTTGTGGAAGAAACACCTTGGTTTGGTTTGGTTTGATATTCACTGCCCCCAAGCACCACGTCTAAGACACAGTTAAGTGTTCAACAGGTCTTTGAAATAATGAATACATTTGAATGCCAGATGTGAGAGTTATTTAGGAGAAGAAATCAAGACTACACCCAAGTAACTGGATATAGGATAGAAGCCAAAATTATGAAAATAGATCAATTAGACTGGTAAGGGTTTTAGAGTACCTTTAGAAAAAAACGTGTATGTAAGTATACCACCACCATACATGCTAGCTGGAAGTTAAATTTTCAGTAAACCAAAGAACCATCTGGATATTGATTCAGATCATTTTTCCCCCTGTTATTCTGTATGGAGAAATTAATTAAATTATAAATAAAGTCTACATTTGATAATAAGTTCTATAATTCTATCAAAATGCCTAACTGTAAAAGGTCTTTTCATTCCTATATCTTGAATCACCAGCCCTTGATCCCTGCTTTAAAAACAGGAAAGGAGCGTGTTCGGTTCTGAGGAATATTCCACTTGAAGCCGGTGTCGCTCACGGATGCGGAGTGAGTGGTTACCTAGGCCTCCCGCGTGGGCATCAATAAGTGAAGCTGCCACCGCAATTCCAGCAGGAAGGCCAAGGTCCTTTGCTGCCTCTGGTGTGAGCCCATTTCCAAGAGAAGCTCCAGGAGGCAGCACTTGGTTTCCTGGGTAGACAGGAGGAAAAACAAATACCTGTCAGTTTGAAAAACACAAAAGCAAACACAGGCTTTTCTTAGGAGACCCTCTCTGCTCCCTCCCCTCTCTTCTGCCTTTTCTCAACATCATGAAGATAAAAACCATGCACCCACAAACAGTCCTTTTGCTCATTTGGTGACTTAGGTGAATGTCCTTGGTTCCTATGGGTCATGCTCTGTGGCACTTTACAAAATCAAGAGCTCTAAGGCCCCTTTCAAATTGGAGAAAGATTCCATTCACGGGAAATTCCAAAAGATATAAACACAGTGGCCTCTTAAAGACTAGGTTAAAACGGTTAAACTGTTCCAAACGGGCTTCCTAACACAGCAGCAGCTCTACCAGCATACCTTACACACACATACACTTCTATACCTGGTCCCTGATTAACATGTATTCCTAAGGAAGTTGAGAACATTTACTTATGTAGTTGCTTCCTATCAGAGCATAAGGGAGGGAATTATTTTGTTCCAATAAAAAATGTCTTGAAAGTTTTTCTCTGTTGGAAAAGAGAGCCCAGTCTAAACCTTGCAAACTTTACAAGGCTACTACTTGCACAACCACAGAATACAATCTGAATGGTGTTCTTTGGAGTTGTGCAATGCCGCGACCCTGATATTTCAAGTGACCTTGAATTCCTGCAGTCAGTCAGGACTTCAGTTAAGAATTTACTGATTGTCTTGCTTTGTGTGGGCGCTGTGGTGCTGTAAACGGCAGTCCTTGCCCCCAGTCTAGTTAGGGAGATGAGAGCAGGACACAGAGAGCCATCTAAGTCAGAATAGAATGAAGAAATCCATCTGTTCTCAGGTGTTTAGCAGAGGCTGAGTCCTTCCCTTCCCCTGCCAAGATATGTATATTAAGTATTTCTGAATTGCAAGGGGCGGGGTGGACCCATACATATGCTAATACCCCTCTGAGCTCCAAGATTCTAAGATTCTGAATGTGTGGTCAGCAGTTTGCTTGGTGCTAAGATGCCTACCACTTGTTAATTGCTCTATGGAGCTCCAGGGGTAGGCTGAGGTGTTTCAGGACTTCTAGGGGTGGAGGGGAAGGTGGGGGTTGAAGGATGCAGAGGGTGAGTGGCTCACCAACCTCCTCTAATTAGAAACAAAAAAACCCCTCCACAATACCATTTTTATCCGTTTTAGGTAATGAGCTTCTTCTATAATTAAATCTGAAAAAAGTCTAGCTAAGAAAAGCAAGCAGAAGACCGAAACCCCTGCAATGCATTACGGAGCTTCACTGTCCAGTATGGGAGCCACTCGGCACCTGCAGACGGAGCACTTGAAATGTGGCTGGAATAACTTAAGGACCTAAATTTTTCACTTAATTTCATTTTAATTCATTTCAATTTAAAAACTGATACACAATTCAGTTACAGAAAAGCTTTTAAGTACTTTTGAAAGCACTCTGGCATGCAAATTTACTTTTTCAATGTTAACTGAAGAAGCCTAAATATTTACAATGAAAATTTAGTGTCTGAATTGGGATGTACTAAGTGGCAAATACGCATTAGACGTCAAAGAGTTTGTATGGAAAAAATTAATGTAAAATATCTCATTAATAACTTTTACGTCAAATACACGTTGAAATGATGTTTTGGATATTTTAGGTTATGTAAGATAAATTGACATTAATTTTACCTATTGCTTTTTATTTTAATGTGGCTACTGAAAAGTTTTAAATTATGTATGTGGCTCATACTGTATTTCGATAGGCTAGCCCTGGTCTAGAAGATAAACTCAAGATGCTCCAATGATGGGGTGGAAAGCAAGGAGAACTTCTCACATGCCTTGAATGCCCAAGCCAGCAGAAGAGAGCAGTGCCCTTTGCTGGGGACAATCTGTCTCCAGAGACGTACGATCTCGAGTATGTCACCACATCTAGTATGTAGTGCATAAGAGGCAATGTTTGCCTTTACTGAGCGCTTCTGTGCAAGGGACTGTGCTAAGGGTATATGATGCATTTTCTCAGTTCGTTGCCACTAACCCCATGTGAAGGATACTATTACCGTCCCCATTGCACAGATGGATGGGGTAAGCCAGTTTATACAGGGAAGGTATATTCCCCACAGTCATACAGCGTAAGTGTTGGAGCGCAGGCCATGGACTCCACTCTGACGGACACAGACCTGTGCTCTTATTCATTAAATTATGTATTAGTGTACATATTTAAAAAAAAATTAAGTGAATGAAGAAAACAAGTGAAGTACTTTTACTTTTTTAAATATTTTTAATTTAGACAGCACGAGCACATGCGGGTGGGGGGAGGGGCAGAGGGCGAGAGAGAGCATCTCAAGCAGACTTCCCATGGGTGGGGCTCTATTCCAAGACCCGGATATCAGGACCCCAGCCAAAATCAAGAGTCTGGATGCTCAACTGACTGAACCACGCAGGTGCCCCAAAAGAAGTACTTTTAGAACAAACACTATGTATGTTTAAAAAGTAGCACTGTTGGGGAACCATGCTCACTACCTTCAGATTTTTTTTAAAGGGTTAATTTTCACAGGAAGGTAAAAATGTTTCACCTTCATCCCCGAGCTTCACAAACATAAAGGGTATAATTTTCATTAATAAAGAGTTTCCGGACAGAACGAGGATTAGCAAGATGGGTGCTCTGGAGAGCCTCCTGGGCAGTCAGTAGCTTAGAAAGGCTTCTGGAGGACCACAGGTGGATTTCTCAGCTCAGCCAGCATCTCGAGCAAAGGCCAAGAAACATGGGAGACTGCCCAACAGGCTGCATTAGGACTATGAGCTGGCAGTGGAAGGGGCAGATGAGGCTGGAGATGGAAGTGGGGACAGGGCATGCACTGCCATCCAGACGGAGGTGTCTGAACTCCATCACGAAGACCACTGCGAGCCTCTGGAGAAGCATGAAAGCCAGGCGCAAGGTGGTTGGGTGTGTGCACTTCTACAGATCTCTCCGGGAGCACTTGCAGCAGAAGACAGACAGGAGGTAGGGAGAACACTTGTGAAGCGATTTCGGTAAGAGAATAGGTGAGGACCTCCACAAGGTATGGGCAAGAGAGTTGCAGAAACAGGCCACAGGAGAGATCCTGTAAAGCAGGCAGTGACAGATCAGGGCAGTCGCCGGGATACGGGGAGTATGAGAGATAGGGAGACGCCACCGCCTGCATCCCCATTAAGGACAGACTTGCAGCCCAGGAAGGGGAGTAAAATCAGCAGACAGCTGCCAGCTGCCAGCTCCTTCGGGCCACCGTGCCGAGGTGACCCCTTTCTCAGGGCAGCCACACCTGATGACTTAGCAAACTGGGAGCGGAAGGACTCTGATGGGCACCACTCACTCCAGAGCTCTCTGCCGGGCTGGCCAAGGGGCGTGGGACCGTATTACAGCTCTAATCCTCCCTCTGCCCAATCCTCCTCTCTCCCCCTTCCTATCACAGATGGCAACCCCTAATAACCACCTTGTACCCCCAAATCTGTGTCTGCATCTGCTGCCGGAGAACCAACTTGGGGCAGTCAGCCAGGCCTTCTCCTCAGGCCAGTGGTCCAGGAATGAAAATAAACGCACGCAAAGATTCACATCCTCCTTTGACCTGGAACCACACAGCCTTTAGGAATAGTGTCTCCGCGCCGAAAGCAGGAAGATGCTTTGTTTATTTCGAGACCAAAAAGAAACAGCTTGGCATAAGAGAAGATGAGAGAAAAGGTAGGAATCTCTGAGAAATCACCGCATCAGATCATGCTTTGTCAGCCAGGGGCACATCTGGGGGACCAGAGGAGCTGTCAGAAGCAAGCTTTAGTGCGCCTTGACAACTTGTCTGGAAATAATCCTCCTTTCGGCTCTTCCTTGACCATAAAATCAAGTTAATCACAGCATCCATTTTCCCAGACTTAATCAAGACCTCACAGCCTCAGCACTGGCTGTCTCTCCTAGCCTTTGTTCAACCATTCATCCACGCATCTTAACAAACATTTCAAAAACAGTGGTGGACCCTGCTTATTTCTGCCCACCTGTGGCAACACTGAGGTGCTAGGGTGTAAGTGAAAGAGGCTCACGTGGTGGTCTGGGCAACCCAAGGTTCTCGGCCTCTCATCAAGGGCTCGGCAGGTGGAATGTACATAGTGTTCCCAGAGCACAGAGGAGGGACAGTGGGTTGGCCCGGGAGAGTGCAGGAAATCCAGATGAAGGTGACATGTGAGCCTGGTCTGGTGAGACAGGTGGCGGATAGCTGGTTTCAGAGCTAGAATGCTCAGGGGAGATGGATGCCATTAGAGCAAAAACCTGTTCGCTGCAGGGAGCCCCGAGGGGCGCAGAGTGTTTGAGGCATTCAGCATGTTGGCAAAAGGGGCACCAGGGAAGAGCAGAGAAGTGTGGGCCTCCAGTAGGGCAAGGAGCCCCAACTAAGACAATGAGGCCCTGCCAGACAACAGCTTTGAGCAATAAAATTTGTTTTCTGAGGCGATAAACCTGCAGTGGAGAAAGGCTAGAATAGGAAACAGAATAGGAAACAGTTTTTATCTGTAAAACTATCAAGCCAACTGAAACGCAGGCTGCAAAACATTACGCAGAGTCTGACTTCATTTTAAGAACAACAACAAAGAGGGTAGATGGACTATTTGTAAAAATACATTCCTGGGGGGGAAATAATAGAAAATTGTTTCTGGATGAAGAAATTATTACTATTTTTTTTCTTTTTACCAACCTACACTTTCTAAACCTCTTTTACCTTAAACACACATTTCTTGTGTAAACTTTCTAAAGGTGTTTCCCCCCATAAATCAGGGTAAATAAATTAGGGCGCATGTATCCAGAAGCATCCTACACAGCCACTAAAATGAATGAGGAAGAATTAAGGTATGAACTTGGAAGGAAGTTCAAGATAAATTTGGTGAAACCGTCAAGATACAGAATAGTGTTCGGATCCCATTAGTGTGTGTGATCCCATTTGTGAATATTCTTAAAGTAGACAAAAATGCAAGCATGTCTACTTCCAGAAGAGTCCTAAAAAGTATGCAGAATGTTGTTACAGCAGGGATGGGGGCCCAGGGTAGGGCACTTTTCCCCATGACTTGTGCTTCCTCTCTACCATTACAGACTTTACATTTCTTCTGTGATCAAAACAAAATAGCTTAAGTTAAAATAAAAGCAAAATGAACTTAAGGAGTATCCTGGGCACTTCTTCCAAACCCTGCCCCTCAGCCTGAAGGCAGGAGAGGTCCAAGGCCAGGTCACTTCTTTTCTTGATTGGGATGGCTTCTGTCCCTATCAACACACTCTCACGGTGGGATATAAAAAAGTAATCGCTCTGAGGGTTTGTGGGCTCGTGTCCACTGAATTCCTATTCAGACGGGCAGATGCAGTGCGAGCGGTCAAAAGCTGGAGCCTACAATTATCTGGTGGTTGAAGTCCCTCTTCACAGGCGGGGGCTACTATTACACCAAATCTTTCCCTACCAGTTTTTCAATTATCTATGACTAATGAGCACTTCGGGAGCAGTTTCAGACACACACATAATCCTCTTTCCTGACGTCAGCAGCAGAAATTAATGACTGTGTGGATTGCTGGGAGACAGAAAATGCATTATAATGGTCAACAGAACTGTTATCCTCTCCAGGAAGAGGGAGATGGGGGAGGGGTATTGTATTAACTGGAAGGTTCAGTGTTCTTTTGTATCCCTACAAACAAAAGACGAAACCCTGGGGAAAAGTTGGCTCAAGTCCTTGGAGATGTCAGAGAGAGAGGTTTGGGCACAGGTGGCATGCGACCCTGGCTCCTCTGCACTTGGCACCGGGGCAGTGGTCCCTGCTCAGTTTTGCCAAGGTCAACAGGCCAACCAGACTGGCTGGGACGGTGCTCTCACCTGGCCCTGCCAGCAGTCGTGGCTCTCTGAGTGCTTCGGGACTGAAGTCACTTCCAATCTGGTTTAGGAGTAGGGGAACAGAAACAGGACTGTACTCTTGTACTCCCCAGTGATAGGCTGGAGTTATCGTAAGAGCACATGGTGGTGTATGTAAAGCTGTTTCATGCAGGCATCCTCTGGGCTGGGGTGATTTTACAGGTGCTTACGACCTGGTCTGACTCTGGCTGAGCTCCAAACTTAGGTGAAGCATGAACGCTCACCAAATAAGACATACTAGCATCATGTGCATATGGCAGCCAGTAGACTGGTTATGGATTATTTAAACGAATGGACAGTATCAGAGGCTTGACCCAGACCCAGCACCTAAATCCCTCTGTAGAGATCTCTGTTTGGGCGGGTTAGATCAGGGAGCCTTCTGGAACCACAACCGATACAAGACTGAAGGACGTTCCGGTAATTCTTGCTCCTGAACAGGAGTCGCACACATCCAGGACTACTCACTCAATCAGAGAAATTCACAAAAAACTCAAACCTGACATGCTCTGCCATCTGGTGAAAGACGACTTCTGAAACATTTGTTCATTGCCCTTCATCTGCGTCCTAGAAAGGACCTCACTTTAACTAGGAATTAAACTCCATTTTAAATTACTGACTAAATGTAAAACTTTCTGATGATATCCTCATCATTCATTATTTACTACAGAAGTGTTTACTGAGTACCTACTATGTGCCAGACATTGATGTGATGCAGAAAATGCGTTAGGGAACAAGACAGAGAAGTTCCCCACCCTCACAGGGCTTGCTTTCAGTAGACACAGCATTCCATCCAATTCCTCTTCTGAACTATATCTTGTAAATATTTTATCTTGTAAGCTCTTCTGTGGTGTGGACTGTCATTTATAAATCTTTATATCTCTGGCCTTATATTCTCACCTACAGTCGGTATTTAATAAACATATCACATATTTTAAATCAAATTTTGAATGACCCTTACACTACGTTTTGTTTTCTCCCCATGCTTCTCTCTTCCTCTCTCTCCTGCTAAACACAGAATTACTCAAAGATGATTTTATTTATCACTGCATTCAGGTCCCCTCCCCCCAGGACACAGCAGTGTCTAGAACAGGAGTTCTTGGTAATATCCATTCAACTGAATTTATAGCTTTCCTTTAAAAAGAGAAGACCACAGACACAGATCAATCAACCTAGACAAAAATATCACACACACATGAATTTGAGTATCAGCTAGGAGAGCAAAGAGAAGAGGACCGTGTTTCCTAACATAATCCTACCAGTAACATATCCTCATCTCTCAAACTCAGAGATGATGTAAGGTATCAAGACCTATGAGTATGCCTAGACAATGGGGATGAGTGGGCCCACATGTCTCACGAAGCACCCAGATGCTACTATGCTGAGACATCGTGGATATCACCATCTAGTGGAATAGAGGCTCTCAAATTCTCCTTGCCTGGTCAAGTCTGATTCAAGAAGTGGATGGTGGTGAACCTACAGGTGAAAAGCCACAGGTTTCATTGCTAGGTGAGTCTGAGGAAGGCAGGATGGCCACCAAACCAAGGCGTTTGGACTTGTTCTGACAGGCAACTCCTAACTATTATATAGGTCAGTGAGCCAAGGAGTGGTGCACACAACTTGTATTTTAGGAAAATAAATATCACAATAATGATAGTGCCTGTTGATCAAAACGTATGGGCTTTCTGGTCATGTTTTTGGCATTTTTCAGTTGCTCTCACCTTTCATGCTAGTAACAGACCTATGAGGCTGATATTAGAATCACTGTCTTGCGGCTCTAGAAAGAAAAACACAGAAAGATATTTAATTTGTCCAGTCACCTATCTGATGAGGGGCACCATCAGGCTTTCAATCCAGGATTCCCAGATTCCAAAGCCAAGGATCTCCACACTAGATCACGTAGATTAAAAAGGTCTGATACTAGAGGCAGGAAGAATAATCTCAAATGTTTGTTGAGTCATGAACAGAAAAGGAAGGCAGTTTCATTTGCAGAGGCTCCCCTGATGAGTCCAGGAACAAACCCCCAAGAGCCATGAAATCTCAGCTTGCTCAAATCTTCTAGCTCCTTCCTTTACTCCCTTAGGCAGGTTCCAAGAACTGGACTATGAATGGCACATCACAACCATTGACCTCAGAGTGCTCCTTCTGCAGCACAGAAGACTGAAGCCAGAGAGGGAGGTGGCTTCTCTGGGGCCACCCTGCTGTGGTGGCAGAGTCTAGATGGAAGCCCGGGGCCCCACTTTTCCACATCCCCTGCTGTGGCAACACTAGCCTGTATCCACCCTGAGCTGGGGCAAGAAGCTCACCCAAGCCAGGACTCTAAGTCACAGGGCAAACAAGAGGGTTGGCAAAAATCCAGTGGATTCCAGCGGTGTAGGCTGCCGATTCTCAACTATTCAGAGCACACAGGGCAGGCTTTTCAGCTTGAAATCATCCACTTTGACACCCACAGTGACCTAATTCTCTAGATAATTGCCAATGCCCTATTTTGCTCTCACCTAGCCTAAGGCCACCTCCAAAAGCCTTTCCTGGGTAGATCATAATTAATCACTTTTTTCCTCTACAACCCCACAGCATGTTTCTTGGAATTACATCATTCTGTTCTACATAATGACTTTTCTCCTTGTGCTTCGTTCTTCCGTGTTAGATTATAACCACCTTGAGGGTATCGTTCCTTTCACAGGTGTATTTGTAGGAGGCATGCAGTTTAGCAGTTCTGGTTAGGAGGTGGGTAGCCTTGTGATGGTGGGGAAGCGATTTAATTTCTTGGATACTGTTTCTTTATGGTAAAGAAGGCTATAATAATGCTATTATATTATGTGAGAGTCAAGCAAGGTAATACAAATAAAGCACTTTAGGATGCTGTCATGTGGCAAATGCTCAATTAATAGGAGATATTATGATGGTTACAACAACTCTGTATTCCTGGTCTATCTGATATTGCCTGGCACAGATTGGTTACTCAGTTCATTCTGGCTGAGTCTATAAAGCTTGAGGAGAGATCCTTGATGTTACAGCATGTGGAGATATATTCTTTTGGGGTCATGAGAGCAAACCACAAAACTGTGAAAGCTGTTAAAATATTCACAGTGATGGAATTCAGTTTTCCAGCACAAAAAGTGTCTCCCTGTAGTCATGTCTCCATGGCATGTCTCCAGAGTGAAATGTTTTAAAAGTGCAGAAGGTGTTCTCTTTGGAGTTATTTTAAGGACTAAATGCTTGTTTCACAAGGAAAAATTTTCATTTTGTCAGCAGAAGTCTTGACTGTTAAGATGACCAATGCTTTCAAGACCCAGGCAAACAGTTTGGCCATAGATAGTTCTACTTTGAGAGAAAGACAAATTTGGGAAATAAAAATATTTTAGCTATCATTGTGCTGAAGATATTACTGGGTTTAAAGCAGTAGCCTTCACAGTTTGGGTTGGTTTCGTCTCTTCAGAATCTACTAAAGAAGTCATATAAACAAAAATGGGACTCACACAGGCACCTCCATTTTTTCTTTAGTCCCAAAGATTAATTAAAAACAAACATTAGAGGGGCACCTGGATGGCTCAGTCCATTAAGTGTCTGACTCTTGACTTCGGCTCAGGTCATGATCTCAGGGTGGTGGGATCTAGCCCCGCTTAGGGCTCTGCGCTCAGTGGCGAGTCTGCTTGACATTCTCTCTCTCCCTCTCCTTCTGCCCCTCCCCTCTGCTTGTGCGCGCTCTCTCTTTCTCTCTCTCTCTCTCATAAATAAACAATCTTTAAAAAACAACAACAACAACAACAAAACTCAAACATTAGAATCAGGATCATTTAAGAGAATGTTTTATCACTAAAAAGATAGGAAGGAGATGATCTCAAAATAAAGAACATTTTAAAAAAATTAAATACAATTTCCTTTCATGACCTAATTTTCTCATCTATCACACACCCCTTTGTCAGGGGCCATGTTGGTCTCTAAGTCTAGACTACTGTTTGCAAACTGCTAGTTTACAGAATGCTAACAACCTCCTAATAAGGGGTGAATCTACAGGATACCGAACCGCAAGCTCTCATGTGGAAAAAGTCAGTGGGTCCAGTGTTCACCACACAATGCCAAACATCTGGTGATTTGAAGACATCTGGAGCTTTTTTATCATGTAGACCAAACATGATTCAGGTAATTGACCAAATTTTTCACTTCCCAACCAGATGTCTTACTTTCATATAAATGAAGCCAATCTTGTACTTTCATGTGCAAATAAGCTAGACGTAAATTCACCCCCGGAGGGCAGAATTAATTGCTTATTCTCAATGAATACTAAATTACATATTATTTCTTTTTTTTCCCCACAATTCTACCTTTGAAAAAGGTTCTCTACTCTTGCTTCAAAAAGCATATATTTCATCTTAGAAACATTCTGTCTTTTAAAATGTTTGTTCCCCTTTGTGTGTTTTACAGCAAGGCAGTGTGCTATAATGAAAAGACTGTGGTCTTAGGAGTCAGGATGGATTGGGTTCTCATTCTGGGCACACCCCCCCCACCCCCAAGCTTTTAAGGGCCTTGGAAAAAGTTAAACTCTATGAGTTCAGTTTGTTCTGCAGTTATAAATCATTAAACCCATCTATAATGGACACCATGAAGATTTGAGACCATCCGTTCATCCCTGTGATTCGCATCAGGCACTCATTCTATGTGCCTGTCACTGAGAGACAACAGAGAGCCACCATGCTGTCCTCTGGGAGCTCTGTCAAGACACAGGCAGGTGCTCCAAAGGGCGTGCTAGAAAAGTCATGCTTCGTATGCTGAATGGCAACATACTGTCCAACAAAGGCAAGGCTTTGCTTCAGGATTTTTAATAAAAGTATGAGCAACTTCAGTGGATAATTTTTAAAGGGAGTATCAAATTTATAAAAAGGAAAGACCTGTCTGAAACCTTTCCTCTTCTTGTACTGCTTTCAAGGACAGACTGGGATTTGCTCTCATCATATTTGTTTAAAGAATTCATGTGGTTATCAATGACCCTCCACCTTCTATGCCGTTGTCCTGACAACCAACCATTTACTAGACAGAATATGGAAAGCAGACGACAATGTATTCCTTCAGTCTGGTTTAGTCGGTAAAACTCAACAGTACAGAGACAATATTCAAAAGACCAGGGTCTTTGTGCGTGAGATCCTTCAAGGGGAAATAAATAGGTAGATATGAACTTACACAAAGGAGACAGCACTGCATAGAGAGCTCATCCGGGGGAGGAGAGGCTGCCATGTGGACCTCACTTCTAGTTTAACAGCCCTTGGGGTTTGGTAGCCAGGCTACAATAAACACAGCACAGAAAGACAAAGGGCTAAATTTGTTGTTGCTATTGTGTTCATCCTGAGGTGTTAGATTCTTCTATCACCAAAGCCCAGAAATATCTCCAATATATGAAGAAATGAAATGCAGCTATGGTTTTTAAACTTTCTTCCAAGGACCAGAATTTTTTTTCCCCCCAAAAGGAATCTTTCATAGAACCCTAGCCTATAAATCTGATCTAGTTCAAGGAGAGAAGAAAATGTTCAAGAGCCATGTGCCCTAGCGCTGACACCTCAGGGACCTCGAGATATAAGGGGCTGAGGAACAGAGGTTTGAATCTAGAACTTAATCTATGGTATAGACTGCCAATCTGGAGACATGAGAGAGGAGAGGAATGGGAGGCTGGAGCTCTAATACTAAGCCCCTCCTCTTAGGCTTTCCTGTAATGCAGGAGCTGAAGAAGTGGAAAGTGTCCACTATTTAATCACAAAGACAATGACCTCACCCTGGGTGAAAGAGGATGCTGGCACTGCAGCATCCAAGGAAAGGAGTGGAATTTGCCAGGTTGGCATTTAGCCAAAATGTTAGAGTAAAATCCCTGAAGCCCTCACCCACACTGCCATGGGAATTCAGCCGGGGAAGATTCCAAAAATGATGCTCTCACTTAATGTCATGTAGATGTCCAACTATGTCATCTGGTGTATATGTTGTGCACTGCGGGAGGCGCATGCAGATTGTGGGGAAAGTGCTCCAGTGGTAAGAAGATGGAAGCTTCAAGCTTTGTCAATGAAATAAAACCTGATTTCTCCAGTTTTTAAGTTTCTCATTCTTTGGACATAAGACCTGCGAGAATGAAGCACCGTAGGCAAATGAAAAAGGAAGGTTGGCCCAAAGCCCAGAAGTGTCCCCAGTCATCAAATCCTTTCACAGTGGACACAGGGGCCACTTCCAGAGGGAGCACTGAGGGCGGGGGGAGGGAGATCCAAGCTCCAACAGGCTTCAGTACATGAAGCTGAGAGGACAGACGGACAAACTGTGCAGGACTCCACCCTCTGGCGCTGTCTCCAGGGAAAGACTTTGGGATTGCACAGCCTCTGGAGGTGATCAAGGGTGCACATCCACGGAAAGGGGCATCTGAGAGGCCAGTCCACTGGGCCCTCGTCTGTATGATCAGAACTGATTTTTTTTTAAATAAAAATCGAGATCATAAAGCTATTACTCACTGTGGTTTTCCTTCAGTTTACAAAGACAATACAACTTCATTACAGACAATTCAAACAGTACAAAAAGACAGGAGAAAAGACCCTCCCCTTAATTTTCCTCCTCCCAGAGATAACTACCACTGAAAAGTTAGAAAATATCAGAGACTAGCATTCCAAAATATGAAGATACACACATATTTAATTGTAAATAAAAGGGATAAGTACGCAATTTTATAATCTGCCTTTTGAACCCAATAGTATGCCAAAGACATCTTTATTTACCAATGAGTATAGCACATTCTTCTTGAAAATATATCATATTCTATAATTTGAATGTACCATATTATTTAACCAATCACTTAGTACTAGACATTTAGTATGTCTCTGTCAAATTAAAAACACATCCAGACTTAGTAAGAAGAGGCTTAGTAAGGATTACTATAAGGAGGTAAAGGGGTTTTGCAGTTGGGGAGGGGAATTATTGTAATATGGAGAATGTTGTGACCACAAGATCTGCAAGTGTCTCAAGAGTTAGACAAAATGGGTCTTGCTTTTACATAGTGGAATAAACAAGGCAAGAAAGAATGTAGGGAAATGGGGTAAAAGAGTGGTGTGACTGAAAAGTAGATCAGAGAGTGTTTTACTCTGAGGTCAGTATATTTTGAGGGAGGGATTTGTGGTAGTTTTATGTATTACCTTATCTGGAAGTTTGGATCTGTAAGCTACAATCTTGCCCCAGATATTTTGTCAAACATTATTCTGGGTGTTTCTGTAAGGGTGTTTTAGAGGAGATTAACATTTAAATCAATAGACTGAGTAAAGTAAAGACTATGGTGTGGGTGGGCCTCACCTAATCAGTTGAAAGACCTAGTAGAACAGAAAGGTTGACACCTCTCCCCAGTCTGGGTCTCCTCAGTAAGAGAAAATCCTTTCTGCCTGACAGTCTTCTTCTTCTTCTTCCTTTTTTTTTTTTTTTAAAGATGTACGTATGTATGTATGTATTTATGAGACAGAGAGAGAGAGAGAGAGTGTGTGTGTGTGTGTGTGTGCGCGCGCGCGCATGGCAGGGGGTAGGGTAGGGACAGAGGGAGAAGGAGAGAGAATTTCAAGCAGACTCCGTGGGGGTGGGGGAGCCTGACACTCTGCTTGCTCTTAAAACCCTGAGATCACAACCTGAGCTGAAACCAAGAGTTGGGTGCTTAACCAGTTGCACCACCCAGGCACCCCATGCCTGACATTCTTTAACTTGGTACATGGGCTTTTTCCTGCCTTGCAACTTAAACTGAAACATCAGCTCTTCCTGGGTCTCTTCCTGGGTCTCTTAGGGTCCAATGCACCCTAAAGATCTTGAGGCTTGCCAGCCCCCACAATCTTAGGAGCCAATTCATTGTACCATACATGTGCACACAACATGTGTGTGAACACACACACACACACACACACACTTTCTGTTTCTCTGGAGAGTCCTAACAAGTGCAGGACTCTTAAGGAGGGCTGTATCCTGGCCCAGGGCGAGGATGGGGCAAAGTTCAGGGCCCCAGCAGAAGGACAGGATCCTAACCAATGTTTGGTTAACAAGCATTTTGTTCTAATTGATCGGTGAGGACAAGCAGGTCAGCTAATCATTCATGAGACAGAGAATGGGAATTTGGAGGGTCTGTGTCTGTTCTTGTCATAAGTAAACAAGGGAGGCATCCAGAACTCTTACCAAAGTCAAATGGGGGAGAGTAATTCTTTGCTGTAGGCCGTCTCCTGGAGCACACAGCACGGTGGCATTTATTAACCTTCATGACTTTCTAGGAGCACAGGGCTCAGGGAAAACCAAACAGAGCATTTAATTATTCTTATTATAAATAATATTGTAAGGAACATCACTGAACATGCACGCTTGCCCACATGGCATCAAGGCTTTTTTGAAGAATTTAAGGATGGCACTTCCATTACCCTTCACTTAACAGGGGAAGCCATAAACAAACAGGTGCCTGATACCCTCCAGCCCAGTAGCTCACATCCTCAAGGAACTAGAAAAACAAGGCAAAATATGAATGATTTTCTCTAGCCTGAAAAATCAAATCTGAAACAACCTGAATCTCCTTCTTCTGACAGACGCTCTCCCAGTCTCCTTGATCAGCGAGGTAGAACAGATCTAGCCCAAGTACTGCATTTCGGCACGCTCAGGTTCAAATCTACTCCAGCATTACCAGCCCTAAACCTTCGGGTTACGTAACTGCTCTATTTCTCCTCATCTAAGATGGGAAGAAGAGTACAGAAAAGGAATGCTAGAAAAATGAATGACATGACAGACGTGAGAGCCCAGCACACTGCACGGCACTTAACTGATTTTCCATAAATATTTTATTTTCCTCTTTCCCCCCCAATATAGAGGAAGTTATATAGGGGACATTATGATACAAGGGAAGGGGACTATTTTGCACTAAGTGCCAGCTGTGAGCCATACAAGGTAAGACAGGCTGCTTTACAGCCCTTAGCTCACTGAAACTCCTTAATCCTGGGAGGGAAGGGCGGCCATCCCCATCCTGTAGATAAAGACACCCAAACACAGATGGCCTTGTAACTTGTCTGAATCCCACTTTCCAGTGAACATCGGGGTTGGATTTAAGATGATAGCTGCTCTGGTTAGAAAGCCCATTTCTTCTCTGTCAGTCAAATGAGTGAAAACACTCCCTTGCCAAGGCTCAGGTAAGAGCTCTTAGTTCTACCTCCTCCTTCTGGGAAAACTACCCTCTCCTAAACATGACACTTGCAAATTCCCTTGCGAAGGTTCTGCTTGGTAACCTCTAGCTTCCCTCTGCCATGCAAGGCTGGTTCTGCTCTCCCCGGGGCCTAGAGCCAGCGACCCAGGCCACAAACCAGCCGACTACCCAGGAGATGCTCCAGAATTCCGCTGTCTTCCCCGCCCTTGCCCTTGCAGTTCCTCTCGGGAATGCTGCAGAGCACTCAAAAGAGGCCGAAGAGAAACCAGCTCCACCAGGCCTAAATAATTCACAAAATGAATGCAGAGCACAGCTAGCTTCCAAGGCGCGAGTAACACTCCTGAACTAAAGACGAAGACGCAAAGTGAAGCCTCTGGGTTCTCACTATTCTTACCCCAGGTGAGTGGGAAGGGAAGAGATCAAGTCCAAACCTTCATTGGTTCAATGCCTGGGGGGCAGCTATTGGCATCTCCGTTTCTCAGCAGAGGAAACTGAAGCATGGAGCCTTGCTAAGCACTGAAGTTGCGAATTGATCCTAGCTGCCTGACTCCAAATCCTACTCTAGGGTATCGCCCTTCCTCTTTCTTAAATGTTTGGTCAAAACCAAATAAAACCTCAACGGCTTAAAAAAGAAAAGGAAGAATGAGAATGGCATGAGCGTTCCTGCTGCTAACTCTCCCACTCTTACCCCTTGTCCTGCTCCCTCGTTTCTCACCTGCTGCATTAGGCCAGCTTATCAAAGTGGGTTCTGCAAAAGGCAGTGTGAACAGCTCCTGGGAGCTTGTCTGGAAAGCACACGCCCAGGTTCTACCCCACATTCCCTGAGGCAGAAACTCGGGGGGAGGGGGACCAGCAGTCACCCTTCAGGCAGTTTTGATGAGAACCCCTGCATTATCACTGGGTCCCCATTCCCAACTTCTGGTCAATGGTTATGAAGGGAGATTCTAGAATCCTTATTTCTTAAAAACTCCCCGGTGATCCTGAGGCCCAAGGAGATGGAAGCACAGACTCCTCCCAAAAGAAATCCTTGACAATTTAAGGGCATTATGTACTAAATGTAGGAACTTTACAACTGCCCCCGAGGTTTAAGTGATGGCTTCTTCTCTAACTAGCTGAATGACCTTGGGCAAGTCACTCTCCAGCCTTCTCCTCCTTTGTAAAATAGAGTTCATATACATACTTCAGAGTGTGAAAACTGAAACAATAATGTAAAATCCTTGTTATCGCTTCTGGTTACACAGTAGATGGTAAGTTAAGTGGGGGCGATTTTTATTAGTCACCTGATCAGAATGAAGCAAAAATAACCCATGGAAAAGAACCTCTGTTGTATCAAATGTAAGGGGCTGGCTGCACAGGAGGGGGACCCTTTGGCATCTGCGAACCTTTCCAGTTCCCTTGTGTCCCGCAAGGCGTGAGATGCTCTCTCCCAGGGAAATGTGACATCCTCTAATTATGCTGCCTTGCACAAAACAGATGCAAAAATGAACCTGGAAGGATGTGGAAGGGAAAAGGGGTGCAGCATGACAGTATCCGGAAACAATGTGAAGACAGAAACAGCAGTGCTGACAGAGCTGGAGG
Source organism: Ailuropoda melanoleuca (assembly GCF_002007445.2). Taxonomy (NCBI): domain Eukaryota; kingdom Metazoa; phylum Chordata; class Mammalia; order Carnivora; family Ursidae; genus Ailuropoda; species Ailuropoda melanoleuca. The sequence continues at coordinate 33,665,167 of NC_048219.1, read as the reverse complement.
TCCGAACAGGAAACCCACGCTTCCGGGAAGGCTGAGCCGTCTGACACAGGGGACAAAGGTGCACAGTGAGGGGCTTGCTGTCTGGCCTTCCCAAGACTGAGCTGCACAGCACATGCAAGCCGCAGGGGGAGAAAGGTGCAGAAAAGGGACTGGTGAGGGGCAGACAGGCAGACCGTGGCAACAGAGGACGGCCGAAATCGGCATTCCGACTGAAATACAGATGAGGAAGACTGCATTCTACTCTGTCTCCAGTTTTTTTTAAGATTTTATATATTTATTTGACAAAGAGAGACAGCCAGCGAGAGAGGGAACACAAGCAGGGGGAGTGGGAGAGGAAGAAGCAGGCTCCCAGCGGAGAAGCCTGATGTGGGGCTCGACCCCATAACGCCAGGATCACGCCCTGAGCCGAAGGCGACGCTTAAGGACTGAGTCACCCAGGCGCCCCACTGTCTCCATTTTGAAACAACTATTCCCCTAAGGTGTGAAAGTAACAAACCTTTTCTCTTCCTGCTTGGAATCTGTAAATCTATCTTCCTAGGATGATCACGTGCTTTCTCGGGTCTCCGTGTCTGCGCCGGCTGTTCTTTCTCCATGCAATATCCTTCCCTGCTTCTTCACATGCCTAACCTCCACTCACTCCACAGAAAGCAACTCTGAGGTCACTTTCTCCAGGAAGGCCACCCTGAGTCCCTGCCCCTCCCGCACATGAACTGAGCTAGATCCCATCTGAGGACAGGTCACACCTAGCATCTAAGTTAACTGCCATGTTTCCTTAATTTAGTGTTTCCCACAGCGTGTTTCATACACGAGTTCAAAAAGCTGCTGTTATTTGAAAGCAGATCTTCGTGCAAGTCAGTTCGGGAAATGCCAAGCTGCACCCAGACAGGTTTCTATACTGCAGCGATTCTCAGACACTTCAATACCCTAGTGTGCGCTGAGAGTCTCTAAGGAGTATGAAATATGAAGCCCCAATATGATTTGATCACGGGAAATTCTTTTCCCTGAAACCATCTGCAGTTCCAGAGTGCATGTTCCAGGCTATACTGCTATCTTTTACTGACACCGTCTGCTTTCTTCCTTCCCAGACTGTCATTTCCTTGTGAGCCACAGTATGTGTTCAACAGAGCATTTCTGCTATCTACATAAGCACCTGCTATACGGTAGATACTTGCTGAAAGCCAACTGCATGTTACAAAGCCAACGTCACGTTTCCCTCTTCAAAACCCTCCAGTGGCTTTCTGTTATTACCCTTAGGAAAACACTGAATGCCTTCCTCCAAGGCTCATGAGGCTCCACATTTTTGAAATCTCTTACCCCATCTCTTGCCATTCCCCTCTTGGACTGCCTTTTACTAAATTGCCCTTTTTTACTTCCTCAAACATGCCAAGCTTCTTTTTCTCCCTAGGACTTTGCACATGCTGTTGTTTTGGTTTGTTTTGTCTTTTGCCAGGAACACCCCTGCCCACATGCTCACGTTGCTGAAACCATCTCCATGATGAGGTCTCAACCCAAAAATCTTCCCCACATCTCAGCCGGCATTTTATTTCCATCATAACTGACATCAACAGTGGCCTACACTGACCCATGTTCAAGATCATGTTTCCATGATGTTCACTTGTGAACAGGTCTCAGTCGAAGTCAAGCTGGGGAGGAGCCTTGGGCATGGGATTGGCAGTGGGAATGGAGAGAAGACCCTCTGGAGGTGATCATGAGCCAAGGTGGTCCAACGCTCCTTAGGCCCTCAGATATACCAGGTATCCCTGCATAATTATCATTTTTGAGGGTTTCTGCAGCATTACAGAAGCACCAGCCCAGGTAGGTTTATCTCCACCCTAGGCTTAACTGAGGGCCTCAGCAGCTACAGATGTCACCACTGAGGGACCAAGAAAGAAGTCCAGTGGATCTTCTTGAAGGCAGGAGAGTAGAAAGCCACAGCAATGTCTGGAATGGAACTACTCCCAAACCGGACCAGGTACTGTGTTGATGCTGGGACTTCGGCAGCTAATGAGGGGGACATGGCCCCTGCCCTCATGGGATGTATAATCTAGTAGGAACATTAAATCCATAATTACAAACAATCCATGAAAAATTCAAACGTTAATGAGCGTTATAAAAGGAAGTGCAGAAGATTTGTGGTTTGCGTAGACATGACACCCAAATTCAATTGTACACAGGATTCAGGAAGCAAATGTATTTCCCTTGTTCCTTGCTTTTTCTCAAGTGTGTCAGGCCTTGTCTCCTTGACCCACCTGTGGGCACCCTCTAGGCAGAGCTGCCACTAACACATCTGAGTACCTGGCACAGTGCCAGGCTCAAAGTGGAAGGCCTCATAGGCTTGGTGAGGGACTGTCATATGCCTCTTATCAGCGAAGAGTCTGAGGCACAGGGGAGTTAAATGATGTGCCTGCCAGAGGTCACTCACATAATCACTGACAAAGTCAAATCTAGGGGATAATTCTCTTCTATGCAGAAAAGCTGGAGTCTGAATACAGCTTCTTTTTCTTTTTCTTTTTTTTTTAAGATTTTATTTATTTATTTGAGAGAGAGAGAGAGAGAGAGAGAGAGCAAGAAAGAGAGAGCAGAAGCATGGAGGGAGGTGGAGGAGCAGAGGGAGAAGCAGACTTCCCACTGAACATGGAGTCCAATGCAGGGCTCTATCCCAGGAATCTGGGATCACGACCTGATGACCTGAGCAGAAGGCAGACTCTTAAGGGACTGAGCCACCCAGGAGCCCTGCTTGTTTCTTAAATATTGTCAAGTCATTCTCCCACAGTGATTCAGAGAAAGTTCTAGAGCTGACTAACTGGCTTCAACTTGGCTTGGCTGTATGCCCTTGGGCAAATTATTTAACCTCTCTATGCCTCTGTTTCATCATCTGTAAAATGGGAATAATAGTCTCTTAGAAGACCGTTAAGTAAGTTATGTGAGTTATTAGAAATAAGGCTCTCACAACAGTTCCTGGCATATAGAAGGTACTCAATAATGGTAGGTAAACTTATTATATTAATGTACTTGCTCTTTCCCCAAACCTGATGAGTCACTGTTTTTATTAGTTATGATTAAATGGAGCTACAAATCCACAAAATAGTGACATAAGAGAAAAAGAAAAAAAAGAAATTTCTCTTTCATGTAAAGGAAGTCCAGAGATGGCAAATCCAAGGCTGGTATGGTAGCATCATTAAAGCTCACTGTTCAGCCATCCCTAGAGTATGGCCTTTGTCTTCCTTATCTAAAATGGATGCAAGAACGCCAGCCAACCTCCCTGATTCAGGCTGGCAGGAAGGGAAAACACATCCACCCCCCCCCAAAGGGATTCTCTCAGGAATCCCACGGAACATTTCCGCTTATATCTCATTGGCCAAAACTAAGACGAACATATGTAGTTGCAAAGGAGGCTGGGAAATGTGGTCTTTAATTGCCCTATATACAGCTAAAATTCTAAGTCTTGTTAATAAAAAGGATAAGAATACGAAGATTAGGTGAGCATTTAGCACTTTCTGTACTACGGGTCATGTCTCACTAGCTAGTGATGAAATTGGAAGTTCATTTCAGTCCTGTCCCATTTTACCAAAGTTCTGGGGTTTATAACAAATCAAAAGACATTTTCTGAGCATACTCTCTCAAGATCTATAATGCTATCTCTACTTTAATTATTTTGAAAGCACATCCCCCTTAAGGGAAATGTAACTATATGGGTCTGATTCACTCTAAATTATTGAAAAATTGATTTTTTAAAAGGTGTTTGCTAGCCAAGACTTTTTGAACCAACCTAATGAGCTTAAAAAATAAAACCACAAGCTCCTTTTGAAGAGCAAAATGTTTTCACCAATAGGGAAAAACTGAACCCCCAGATTATGTGATCACATATTCCTTAGTGATAGATAACCTACCTTTTATAAATCTTTGGCTTTCAAAAAAGCCCCTCATATTCTCATTACTATCATGATGAACTTTACTTTAAAATGCTTATTATTTACTTCATATTAATTATGGATTGTCAATAATTTGAGTGCTTTTATTGGCCAATCTTTTAAAAATAATGGACACGATAGCGACTCTTCATGGAAGCATTACTTACTGATGTATTTTTCCAATCACAAGGATATAGAATGAGGCCCATAAAGAAGTCAGATCTGTGATGGAACATCCCTTTCAGATAAACATTATAGTCCTGAACAAACGCACTTTTACTCCCTGGCAAGCTTACCGGACTTCTGCCTCACAGAAACAGGCCACAAGAAGCTATTCCTTTAAGAGCAACGGGAAGAGAGATGATGGGGCAGGTGGACTGTACAAGAAAAAAGGGCAGGAATAGAGAGGATACGAGACACAGTGCAGAAGATACATCGGATCTGGCCCTGTTTGCTGTGATGACTCAGAAAACCAGTAAGCCAAATGATTCAGCACCATCCCTATGAAAAATGCATGGAAATGACTGGCGGTTTAATTGACTGGTAAAAAGCATGAGCTTCTGAAGTCAGACAGGCCTGGTTTTGAATCCCTGCTCCTCCATCAACTAAGTATGAGATTTAGGGCCAGTTATCTAACCTCCGTGAGCCTCGATTTCCATATCTGTAAAGGAAAATAATAATAATAATAATAATAATACCTGCACCTCACGGGTTTGCTGGGAAGTTTAGCTGATAATTCACATAAAATGCTTGGCAGTGGTCCCTAGCATGTAATACACACTCAACATTATCAATACATAATTTCCTGTCCTCCTCCTTTTAGACTGATATCCTCCCTTCAAGAGCCCTCTACCTTTCATCTTTTATTCTTTAAAAAAAAGGCAAATTGCTGGAGGTGCATGTGAGGGTGGAGAGGACTTTTTGAAATCATCTCCCTAGGACTTCTAATTTCATTGAGGTGAGGAATAATAGCGAGGAAATTGCTTTAGACAAGGGGTTCTGCTCTTGCTATTGATTTAAACTGTCACTATCTGCTAAAAATGAAAATGCAAATTTTGAACAAAGCCAAGGTTTCATCTAGGACAGGAAGGCAAAGTTTGGGTTGGCAAAAATTAAATGAAAATGCCACTTACTGAGCTGGTACAATGGAAATGTCTCAAAAAGCAAAAAACAAAAGTCAAACTAAATACAGAAAAAAATAGGCAATTTATGACTCAAGACAACGGCAGAAAATAAGCCTCTTTAGGTAAAGTTTAGTTATAATCACAAATTCCAGAGCAGAATATTTTATTCTTATAGGTCCATGCAATTCCTTCTCAATAATAACAAAAATAGTCTGTTTCTTCATAGTCTATTTTTCAGTAATAATAATAAATTAACAGCCTGTTTTCTCCATAGTGTCTCTACACATCATAGGCAGGGGCCTGGGTATGTCTTAGTCATGCTGTCTCTCCAGCAGCTAGCACAATGCCTGGCACATGGAGTGCTGGACCATAAATATCTGTTGAACAAATGAGTAAACAAATACATGAAGAAGTGATTTTCAACAGTATTTTCCTCCATTCAAGTTGACAATTTTCCTGGAGAACCACTAACCTTGGCCAAAGCAGTTGGGGAGTAGTGGTGTTTCTGATCACCAACCAATGCAGGACTAATGAAGCTAGCCAGGTTGCTGACCTTCCGGTATGTAACTAACAGCTGGAAGAAATCTGAGAGACCATCTCTCCAATGGGGCTCAAAGTATGGCTGGGGACCATCACCTGGGAACTTGTTGGAAATGCCAGGGCTCCAGCCCCACTCCACATCTTCTGTGTTAGAAACTCTGCGTGGGACCCACAAACCAGCACCTCAAGAAGCTCTCCAGGTGTTCTGATACGTGTTCCAGTTTGAGAGTAGCCGATAGAGTTCAGTGCTGTCAGTTCACAACAGAGTAATGAAGCCGAGAAAGGGAAACTCGGTTTTTCGAGAATCACCTTTTGTAATAAGCAGACAATGAAAAGGTGCCAAATTTACCACTTTCTGGCTTTGTGCCATTATCTTGCCTCTCTGAGCTTTGGCTTCCTCACTGTAAAATGGGAAGACTACAACTTACTTGTGGTGGTAAAATAATTAAATGACACTATATGTAAAGGACACGGACCATTCAACAAAGCTTAGTTCTCATTCCACCCTATTGCATCACGCTTTAGGGTAGACGGAGGGATAGTGTCACAGGATTTGATATGCACTTCTAGAAAAGACAGAAAAAAGATGTTGGAAAACTCACATTCAACTATGGCGGAGACTGAGAGTTGGCTGCATTCTCTATCCCTGCTACGGTATATGATATTTCATCTGTGTGTATGGCTACCAACTAAAGAACGCATTTCCCAGGCTCCCCTACAGCTAGTTCTGACCTTGTGACTAGGTTCTGGTCAATGGGATGAAAGCAAGAGTGACATGTATAATCGCTTGTTCCTGACTTTAGAGGAAAGGAACATATGTTCCTCTTCTTATTTCCTTCCTGAGGACTGGAATAGTTTTCCCTTCAGTCATGTGGACCAAACCGTATGGATGGCAGAACACCAGTGAAAAAGCCTGTATCCTTGAATCCATTCAGGTAGCTACCAGCCCTGGACCAAGAGAAATAAAATCCTTTCTTGTTTGAGCCCTGGAATTTGAGATTTTATTATAGCAACAGCCTGTATTCTAAGTAATAAAAATCAGGAACTCTAGTCATATATATATTTATTCAAAAACAACCATAAAATCACATGGTATATACTAGATTCTTTTTTGCTGGGCCCATAAGCCATTAGAATGTTCTAGAAATGGCAATATTTCAATATCCAAACTAAATCCCATAGACTATGCAGGATTGTCAAATAAATTAATACTCTGTTATCAGGTCCTATAACTATGTATGTGTGTATACATGTGCATACATGTACTATGCATATATGTAATATATATATTATATATTATTATATAAATGGAAATTATATATAATATATAATTGATTACATATATAATTAATATATGTGATGTAATATGTAATTAATTATATATAATATATAATTTTCCCTTTATATAATTTTTTTTGGGGAAATGGAGTCAAGATTCTTTTTTTTTATTGGTCAAGATTCTTGTATCCAAAAACTTAATATATATATAAAACCAAAGCTCTCTCTTTTAAATAAACGGTCATTTTTGCAGGGGCAAGAACTTGCTCAAATATGAAAACATTTGTTCAGGATTCATACAAGTGGGCTTGAGGTTGGACTTTGCTACCAAAAAGACTACAGACTTCACTTTAGATTTGTGTCTGGCAAACCCACAAGAGGCTCTAACATCAGGCTGTTTTTGAAATAATTCCAGGGTGACCTAAGCCATTAAAAGAGGACTCAGCTGGTGATAAAAGGATCTTGGTAAACATGATCATCAACTTGACAAACACATTCAACTGGAGACATCTAACCCTTAGTCTGTACCCCTATAAACTGACTTTCCTGAAGAGTTTAGTATCCCCAGGAGAGTCCGGCTCTTGCTTACCACCTGGTTATCAGAGAGTTCCCGTTCTTCCCATACTTGCAGAACTGGGCTGGGGGTGGCATGGTAGAAATAAATCAGTTACATTGGCCAAGAAGTAGTTAACAGGGACCTGAACTAGCAGTCCCAGCATCAGGAAATAGGATTCTATAAATCAGATGTTTTTCCCTATCGGTTTTTACAAGATACTCTCTGTGAAATATATCCAAACACAGGCACGTTCCCATGGGAACACCCATTTCTTCTATGCACAGAGCTGCACTAAAGTGAGCAGTGCACCCCGTGGAAAGTCTCTCTCTTCCCAACTCAGAAACCTGTTCAGTTCAGTCTCTTAGTTTCGACTGTTAGCATGGCAAGTACAATGTCAAAAGGCTTTCCAATGAGCTGAACTGTGGATGATTTTAGCATCATGGAAATAGAACCTGTGGGAATCTGTGCCCCGAGACTTCAGGTTGATAGCAAAACAGTTCGTAGAATCCTGAGCGAAGTGGGTAATTCATTTCCACACAACTCTATTTTGTTGGCGTTTATGTTTATTAAAAATATATGCCCTTACTCCCTTCTTGGTGCTCACATGTCCACGGTTCTGATAAGGCAAGAAAAATAACTGCAGAGAAAGAGGATGAGCATCAGGAAGAGAAAAGAATCATGTCGGGAAAACACACAAAAGAACTTGAGGAGATGGGATCTGGGTTTAAGCCCCGATTCTACCACAAACTGATTCAGAGATCATCCTTAATTATTTCACCTTCCTGACCTTCAGTTATCTTCCTTGTAAAACAAAGTACATGCTTGCTATGTCCCTTTCTAAATACTAACACTCAAATTATTCTTTAAAAAATTAAAGAGCTTTATATTCTAAAGGAAAAAGAATGACACAATGAACCATGTCATTTCATTGTCTAGAATTCAACATTTCCCTGATGCCTAATGCAATGGTTTCTAAACATTTTCAGTGTGCGTGACACTAAAAAGACCTTCAGCATGGATCCCCAATGTACATATTACTTATCAATTACATCCATGTGCTACTGGATTTATAGGGTATACGTGTGTATCGTGAAACCTACATAAAAAATTTAAAAGAATGAAATAAAAATAGAGGTAAATAGAAATTCCAAATTTCTTTCCGTACTCATTGGGCCACCTTGCTTGACATCTCTTGGGTCATGAAACCCCATTTACAGAACATGGACACAGAGGATCAAGTTTAAGCAACTCATCACGGCACAGAAAAGCCATTATAATTTGGTTCCTGCTTGCTTCTCCAACTTCACGTCTTTTTCCTGCCCCAAATTCAATGTTCCAGCAACTCCTTGCCTGCACACACCATATAAGTCAGCTCTGAAACTTTACTTAGGCTCTACTCTCATCAGCGATACCCTTTACTCGGCTCTTCACCTGCAAACCACCTCCTCATCTATGGCAGAGACTAAGTTGCCTACTTAGCACACATCCTCCCCTTCCTGCTTAATAACACAACTCTGATGTTGGAGGCTGCAGTGCGACCAGCTGCCCTTACAGACGGTGATATTCATGTGATACACTTCTGGCTTTACAAGGGATACACACAGAAGTGACTGGGTGAGGTGTCCCAGGGAACATTTCGAAATGGAAGCAGCCTCAGTTAACACACACACACACACACAAACACACACTTTCACCCTTCGTTCTTGTCCTCCTTCTGCCTACAACACAGACTTCATACTGGAGGCAAGATAGTAAGACCAGAAAAGCCAGTCCTGTGGTGAGGGGGTCAGGTGTAGAGAATTAAAAGAAAGGCAGTGAACTGGAGGACAGAGATCAGAGGAGAGAATGGTGCCAAGAAGGGGAAGCCATGGCCGGGGGAGCTTTTGTTTTATGTCCCAAGAGCACTGGGAAAAGTTGGGAAGGTTTATGCCAGGGAGTCACAGGAGTAGATTTTTGTTATAAAAAGCGCATGTGCAGAATGGGTTGAAGGTGGCCATGTGCAGAATGGGTTAAAGAATGCAAGTTTTTACTCAGTGAGAAGTTTAGAAGACTGTCAAACAGTCCAGGTGGGAGATGACAGGAACCCAAACATAGTAGCATTTAGGATGAAGAGAGTGTGTGGACGACATGTGGAGCACAGAACTGCCAGCACGTGGCAACTGAGCTGATTCAGGTGGTCAGGGCAGAGATGTCACGGGCTCGCAGAACCGGACGGGTGGTACTACTGTTCACTACGATGAACAAAACAGCAACCAACAGCCCCTTCCTCTGTGCTGGCAACCAGAAGGCTGTGCATGGTGGGGGACAATCACACAACAGGGCAGATTAATGACAAACTCGTGACCACCCCTCAGCAAGGCTGTCAATATCATTCAACAACCCTCGGAGGTTTCTCTAGTCCTCTTGCCCCCGCCCCATTCTCTACACAAACCTTTTCCACTCCTCTCAGACTTCTGACTACCCTACTTCTCTGTCACACTCTCAGATGATCATCTCATCTAGTTCACACAGAAACAAGCCACCCAAAGGAAGCTCCCCCTGCTTCGCGCTTCCGAGCATACCCTCCTTCCCAGGTATGCACTCATCCCTTTTCGTAGTGCAACAGGACGACGATATCCCCTTTTCTTTCTACAAGCCATCCCTCCTGCCTTCTCTGGAAAGTCAGCATAGTGATTCTCTTTCCACCCGTTAGTATTGTCAACCTGTCGCTCCACTACCCGAACCTTCCCACCAGCAATTAGAGCTGCCTGAGCAAATCTCTCTCATTTCCAACCAACCGACCAAGCAACAGAAAACTCCTTCCACTTTTAACTATTCTTTCTTTTTTTAAGATTATTTATTTATTTATTTATTTGACAGAGATAGACAGCCAGCGAGAGAGGGAACACAAGCAGGGGGAGTGGGAGAGGAAAGCAGGCTTATAGCGGAGGAGCCTGATGTGGGGCTCGATCCCATAACGCCGGGATCACGCCCTGAGCCGATGGCAGATGCCTAACGACTGAGCCACCCAGGTGCCCCCACTTTTAACTATTCTTCCTCCTCTAGCCTCTTCTAGCCACTGNTGCCCCATTCTCTACACAAACCTTTTCCACTCCTCTCAGACTTCTGACTACCCTACTTTTCTGTCACACTCTCAGATGATCATCTCATCTAGTTCACACAGAAACAAGCCACCCAAAGGAAGCTCCCCCTGCTTCGCGCTTCCGAGCATACCCTCCTTCCCAGGTATGCACTCATCCCTTTTCGTAGTGCAACAGGACGACGATATCCCCTTTTCTTTCTACAAGCCATCCCTCCTGCCTTCTCTGGAAAGTCAGCATAGTGATTCTCTTTCCACTCGTTAGTATTGTCAACCTGTCGCTCCACTACCCGAACCTTCCCACCAGCAATTAGAGCTGCCTGAGCAAATCTCTCTCATTTCCAACCAACCGACCAAGCAACAGAAAACTCCTTCCACTTTTAACTATTCTTTCTTTTTTTAAGATTATTTATTTATTTATTTATTTGACAGAGATAGACAGCCAGCGAGAGAGGGAACACAAGCAGGGGGAGTGGGAGAGGAAGAAGCAGGCTCATAGCGGAGCAGCCTGATGTGGGGCTCGATCCCATAACGCCGGGATCACGCCCTGAGCCGATGGCAGACGCCTAACGACTGAGCCACCCAGGTGCCCCCACTTTTAACTATTCTTCCTCCTCTAGCCTCTTCTAGCCACTGCCTCCATTTCCCCCTTCTTTCCCTCCCAACCAAACTTCTTACAGAGCCAAGCTAAACTTGGCTATTTTCTCAGCTAGTATTTTCAGTCTGGAATCCAACTGTCTTGGCTTGAATCCACACTAGCCAGCTGCGTGACTCTGGGTGATTAACTTCATTATGCCTCAATTTTCCTCTTCTGGAAAAGAGGGGAAAGGGATAAGATTCCCTCATAACATTGTTGTTGCTATATGTTAATCCATATTAAGCACCTGGCACCAGGTCTGGCATCTAGTAAAAGCCTGGTAAATGTTTGCTGTAGTTTTTATTAAATTATCATTTGCTCCCCAACCCTATCCTTTGCCCCCACTGTTGTAATATTATAATAAAGTGGGCGGCTTTCCCTGAGGTCTCTAAGTCACTTTACCAAATGGACAGTTTTCAGTCCTCATTGTCTTATTATCTCCCGTTACTCCTTAGCGCCCCTAGCAGGCACCTGGCCTTTACGTGCTGAGATTCCTTTTCCCCAGATCCATTCTCCTTCTACTAGAGTCTTCTACATGTCCCCACAGCTCTAATACCATCAACACCAATGCCTTCCAAATCTCTGTTTCCAGCCTCATGGCTCCAACCTCTTACTGCTTTCTCCAGGTCTTTGTTTGGATATCTTGGAGGCATGAACTCATCTTCTTTTACTTGTTTTAACTCTCCTCTGAAGCATTTGTTTGTCTCTGAAGGTATTCTCTAACATTTAGTCATTCATACGTTTATCAATGTCTTTGCAGCACCTGCCACGTTCTACACGTTTTTCTACATGCTATCTTGTCTTGGAAAATATTTGAGAGAGCTTATAACTAGTACACAAAGATGGAATAAGGTCAGTGGGATTAAAGGCTAAATAAAACCACAAATGGGAATAAAATTAATTGAGACAGGGTTAAACATATACACCGATGGCTTAAAAATCCACTACAGAGGGGTCTCAAATTTGCTTTAAATCATCAAGCAGCCAAAAGGATGAGGGATATCTTGTCAGTTGCTCAATAGAATGCCCATTAGAGACAGAAAAAATAATTATTCAGAAAAATTAGGATAAACTAAAAATAATATAAGCACTCAGATCAGACAAGATTTTTCCCACAGGCCTACATTATGAGGTACCTGTGTGAAGTCATCCTACCTACCAGGTATTACTCAGATATTACTCTCTCAATGTGGCAGGTAGGTGAGCTTAGACCCAGAGGTTAAATAACTTGCTTGATACTAGTCACACAGCTGAAAAAAGCCAGCACCAGGATTCAAACTCCTATCTCTATGGCTCCAAACCCCATTTTCTTTCCATTATCCCAAAACACATTTCAAAAATAAATATCCCCACCCAGCAGCTCCAAGATCTCTACATACAAGGTCATAATAGGACAACATATGAGATCGCAGAAACTCTGTGTCTTAAAGATCCCCTGGCAGCTTCTGTACTTTCAATTTAAAGACAGATGCATGGTCCTTGGTAGAAAAGAATGGGGGGAGGGAAACAGAACATGAAGTATTAATAAACATCGTAAGATCATTACCTGGTCCCTTAAGTAGCCTCTGAAGTAAGAGCAATGGGGAAAAAAATTGCAAGAGGCTATTTTCCCCTCCTAATAGATTGTACATTTCAACAGCTAAAAGGGTATGAAAATTTAACGGAATTTTTAATGTCTTTCTAGGTTTTACGATACCACAAAGAGATCATCTTTGTTCTGCTTGCCATGAGAACAGATGGGTGGTAGGGGTGGTGGGGCCGTGACTCACCACCTCCTCATGCCCGCAGAGGCTGTATGTGCAGCAGGCCAACTTCTGGGATCAATAGGGTTCACAACAGCACAGTATCTGCCAGCAAACCTTGGAGAGGCCATTAGTCAACCAGTGACCTGCCAACCTGACCACAGCAGCCTTCTGATGTGGATTCTCAGAAAGGTCAGCGCGTGCTGGGAAACGGAAAAGGTCATGGGTATCTCACAATCAAAATCCGCAGAACTGGGGTGAAGGGCATTGCCGAGGAGCTGGGAAGTCAGAGGTAAGGGCCACCCTGGAAACCAAGGTCACCACCTACCGGCTGCATGCCCTAGAGAAGCTAAGTAGGAGAGGCGGCAGCTAGGACATGCCACATCCAGCAGACTAGGGGCGGCCCCTGGAAACGGCTGCTTTCCAAGAACACTGAACTAAATGACCTCTCATGGACGGCAATAATGGCAAGAGGTCAGATGTCCAACTGGGGTCTAAATGCAAGTCTCAAGTTAATGACTTTCAGAAAAGGGGAAAAATCCAAAACTGACTCGTGAATTTTAATGTGAATGAAGCATGCGACTTTGCAAGTGTCATACTGTCTACGTATCCTTCTCTTGGAATTTCAGAGAAGCCAAGAGAACTCTAATCCTCTGAGAGCCCTATCCTCAGGCCTTTCTTCCCTGTGCCAGTTCGGAGCACAGAAAAAGGAACCTCTGAGAAGGGCCTGCATCTTTGGCTATCTTCTTGAGTCAGCAATGAGGAGGGGCTTTGGTGTCTCACAGATCTGAATGAGAATCTAGCGCCATAATTTATTAATGTTTTTGACTTTGGGCAGGTGATTTCATCAGGTTAGACAACCCCAGACTGGTCAGCTGTTTTGTTTCCCACATTCACCAGATCTAAATTATCTTCTTTAGCTGGGTCATTTTCCTGTAGATGCACTATTTATATATATATATATATATATATATATATATATATAAAATATTATATTATATATAATATTGGTTACCTTACTACAAATTTTTTGTGATGAGGACTTTTAAGGTCCACTCTCATAGCAACTTTCAAATATGCAATACAGTATTATTAACTATAGTCACCATGCTGTACATATAACCCCAGGACTTACTTGTTATAACTGGAAGTTTTTACCTTTTGACCTCATTCACCCATTTCACCCACCCATCACCCCCACCCTGGCAACCACCATCTGTTCTCTATATCTATGAGCTGCTTTCTTTTTTAAGATTCCACATGTAAATGAGATCATATGGTATTTGTCTTTCTCTGACTTATTTCACTGTGCATAATGGCCTCAAGAGCTACTCATGTTGTCACACATGGCAAGATTTCATTTCTTTTGTGGCTGGATAATATTCCACTGTGTACACACACATACACACACCACATTTCTTTACCCATTCTCCACTGACGGACATTAAGGTTGCTTCCATGTCTTGGTTATTGTAAATAATGTTGTAGTGAACATGGGGGGGCATATATCTTTTTGAATTGGTGGGGTTTTTTTTCTTTAGATAAACAGACAGAAGTAGAATTGCTGGATCATTTGGTAATTCTACTTTAAGCTTCTTGAGAAACCTCCCTACTGTTTTCCACACTGGCTGCACCAGTTTGCACTCCTACCAACAGTGCATAAAGGTTCCTTTTTCACCACATCCTCACCAGCACTCGGTATTTTCTGTCTTTTTGATAACAGACAATCTAACAGATGTAAGGTGATACCTCATAGTGTTTTTTTAATTTTTCATAGTGGTTTTGATTTACACTTCCTTGGGGATCAGTGACGTTGAGCATCTTTTCATGTACCTATTGGCCATCTGTGTATCTTCTTTAGAAAAGATATATTGTCTTTTTATTGTACTTTTTATTTATTTGATAATATATATTCAGGTATTTTGCCCATTCCTTCCACGTATTTCTTAATGAAAAGACATACCCTGATAAAAATTCACCTTAATTTTAACTTACCCTTCTAATCTGTTGTTCTTTAAAAACAATTCTGAGGGCCGCCTGGGTGGCTCAGTCAGTTAAGCACCTGGCCTTTGGCTCAGGTCATGATCTCGGGGTCCTGGGATTGAGCCCCATGTCAGGCTCCCCTGCTCAGCAGGAAATCTGCTTTTCCCTCCACCCCCACTCGTGCTCGCTGTCTCTCTCTAATAAATAAAATTTAAAAAATTTTTGAATTGTTATTTAATGTATTAATTATGGTTCCCTGCTTTGTATCATTTACACATTTATTCAGCAAGTCCTCTATGTGTTCATCTAAGTTGCTGATTGAAAATGCTATCAAGGGCAAGTTAAAATGCAATGCCACGTGTCATGCCACTGGGGCTCACAAGGAGTCAGATGAAGTCCTTTACCAATAGTCTTTGAGATAGTTTCTCGGCCCTTTGAGTATCCATTCTGAATGTATCACTCATTCCAAGGTCCTCTATTTTAACTAGGAGAAAACGGCTAGCAATTCCTCAAAAATGCGTAGCACACAAGATACATTTCTTCTATGCCATTTTATCAATAGTTCTCAAACTCTAACTCATTTATTTATTCAATAATATTTAATGAACAGCTATTCTGTCAGTAAACACATAAATACATACAAGAATAAGGTAGTAAGATACTGACAAGTATCGGGATGCCTGGGTGACTGCCTTCTGCTCAGGTCATGATTCCAGGGCCCTGGGAATCGAGTGCCGCATCGGGTTCCTTGCTATGGCGGGAGCCTGCTTCTCCCTCTGCCGGCCACTCCCCCTGCTTGTGCTCTCTCTCTCTCTCTCTGACAAATAAATAAATAAAATCTTAAAAAAAAAAGATAGTGACAGGTACTAAGAAGAAAATACGAGAGAACAACAACACTGCTGGAGCAGGCAAAGGAGTGGTAGCCCAGGGCTCAGGAGGCTCTCCTCTAACGACATTTCAACTGAAATACGAACAAAGTGAAAGAGATAACAATGCCAGTATTTTGAGAAAAGCCAAGGCAGACAGAGAGCCAAGTTAATGCAAAGGCTACATGCACCAGAAATGTTTGAGAAACAGAACACCGTTGTGGTTGGACGGTAAATAAGTGTGGGCATGGCAAGAAATAAAAGAAAGGGGATAGAAGGAAAGAGCTAGCACACAGGACTTTGTAGAGCATGTTAAGGGATTTAGATTTTTTTAAAAAATTGTAATAGAAAGCCACTGGAAGAATGCGACCATGAGAGAAGTATCATCTGATTTACATTATTAAAATAATACTCAGACTGTTGTAGCGAATGGATTATCAGAGGGAAGAACATAATCAAGGAAACCAATTAAGAGTCTGGTACACTAATCCTGCAAGAGATGAAAGTACTTTGAACTAGGATGGTGATACTGAAAAGGGGTAGGAACGGCCTAATTCAGGGTTCATTTTAGAGCCAAGCAGACAGGACTTGCTGGTGAATTAAATACAAGGTGAAAGAGAAAGAGAAGCATCAAGAATGACTTCTGGGTCTGGGTCCTGACCAAGTAGGAGAGCTGTTGTACCTTTTATGGGAGACAGAGGAGACAACAAGAGGAACATGCTGGGTGGCTGGGCCGTGTGGGCAAATCAAGAGCTCTGTGTTGGATGTCAATCTCCCCCAGCCAGCCAGCCAGCATTTATTTAGTGGTGATGCTGGGCAGAGGAGACAGCATGAACAGTCTAGTTGAGGGTATAAGAGCAGACAGACAAGGTGGAAGCACTAGGTGCTACCAGGGCTTAGACTATGCCCAACAATCTAAAGGAGAGTGTTCCCAAGGGAGCAATTTCAAGAACAGACAACATCTGAGGTTAGGTTAGCAGAACTCATTCATAGTGATCCTCTGCAACTTCCTAATAACATCCACTTTTATAATTATATGCATTAATAATCACAACCAAGATATCTTGTGTCATTAACATGAAGCACACAGGTTTTAGGGACCAAACTTTTAGAAAACTGGGAGCAGTAACTTACTTGAGCAGCAATTCAGTCTTGCTCTCAGGGGCTCCAAGATCACACCAGCAACTTATTTTCTTAGTTGTGAATACCCAGCTGAGCATGAATATACAACACTGACTGAGACCATCAAAATACTTCCTTCGATTTTCCTTTTTCTCTCAGCCACACTCAGTCTGAATGAAGCCAGTTCTCTGAGCTAATGATTTCAGCATTGTCTTGCATCCTGTTCCAAGTTTCTCAGCTCTAGCCACAGTGGTCTTCCTTCACCATGCTCCCTCCTGCCAGAGTCACTGCAAATGCTGTTCCCTCTACCTGAAACACTGTTCCCAGCCCTCCTCTCAGAGTTACTGCATATCAACCTTCTCTAAACATCCATTCGTCAAACATTTCCTACAGTCCCTGACAAGGCCATATCCCATTATTACTCACTCTTATGCCCCATTGATCTGTTCTTTGTACCATTTACCTTAGTGCCAATTTTGTGACTGATTGACTAATGCACTCTTCACTACACTGAAAACTTGACGAAGGCAGGAACCTTGTTGGCTTTGGTTCATCATTATTCTCCTACAAGTAGCATGATGCCTAGCATTAAATTAATGAATGAGAACAAAGAAGGAAAATAAAAGTGCTTTCTCTTTTTGTAACCAAATCATTAATATGATCCAATCTTTGCAAACCATTAACCCCACCTTCTTAGTTTTTCTTCCTGTGGATACAGTTATCAAAAGTCCTTTTTAGTTGCTCATAGAATTTGACATTAGGGGAGCCCAATATTAGCTCCTTTTATCACTATGATATTTTACATAGTATTAAATCTTCTCATGTCAGTTAATTTAGCGGCCACTTACTGGGGTCTTACCAGAAGTGAGACATGTTACATACATCACCGCTCCATCATGAAGACCATGCAAGGTAGGTATTCCTACACCTGTTTAATAGATGAAATCAAGTCTCGGAGAGGCTTAGTGACTTCCACAAGGTCATAGAGTCAATAAGTGGTGATTTTGGGGATTCAATTATAGGTCTTTCTAACTCAAATACTTCTAACTTCTGGTTTCCCCAAATGTAAATCTGGAATAAAAACTACTTTTTGAATCTGATGGGAAATCAGTGTGAGAGTGCATGAAAAGAAATACTCTTTTAAAGTCATAAAGCACTGTAGGAATATTAGTTTCTTAGCTTATTATCACCTATGTATCTTGTATTTTTTATTTGCCTATGGATATGTGCCCTTTTGTTCATGAGAAAAAGCTAAAGATTGCCAGTTATGGTGTTGAAGAATTTAGGAAAACCTATAATTCTGGTCAACATAAGCTCTCAAGGAGGTAAGACTGGAATGTGATTATGATTTCAAAGCATAAGTCTGATTATTTTATTATATGCTGCCTGGAACAAAAACTGTGTGAACCCAAGGGTAGAGCTCGGGGGCTGGGGCGGGGGGAGAAGCATTCCCCAAAGTCAGAAGAAGTTGGCAGTAATTACACGGCATTATTCATGGGGTACTGACTTTGGCAGACATGACCTATCATCTAGGGAAGACTTTGAGTTCAGGAGAATGAATAGTTACGAAGATAGTAAGAAGTAACATTTTTTGAAGACTTATTAAGTGCTAGGATCTTTACCTGAATTATTTACTGTAATTCTCATAATATACCAATTAAGGCTCAAAAAAAAAAAAAAAGGCTCAGGAAAATCAAGTGCCTCACCCAACAATACATAAGGCAATCAAGTGCCTCACCCAACAGTACATAAGGCAGAGTGTACATGGCTTGCAGATAACAGAGCCATCTGAACTCAGGCCTAACACTGGTGACCAATTCTGAGCCACTCAAATAGGCAAAAGCTAATATAGTATTTAATTATTCTAGTTTAACTGCATCAGTAGCTTAGGAGCTTGACTGATATATTCCTAGATCCAACGATCCCTGGTTGCTTGGGCAAAGCCCAATTTCTGCATTTGCAAGGGTGAAAAGTGGACCCTACATTGGGCGAATTCACATATGTCAGCCACATTCTTCTGGTGCTCAGTCCCTTTCAAATGACAGTAACCAGATGAGTTAAATGACCAAAATTTGTCAAAAAAGTTTAAGACAAGGAAAAGTGGCATGGAGTACTGGAACAGCCACCACACTGGGGGTCAGGAAACCTGGTTTCTGGTCTCAGCTCTCTCACTAAAGTGCTCCAAGACCAAGGAAATTCACCCTACCTCTCTGAATCTTGGGTTTTCATCTATAAAATGAAGACAGAGGAGCAAAATCTCTATGATCCCTTTCAGCTCTGCTGTTCTCTGATTGCCCAGCAGTAAGAGAAGTTAGAGGCTGATCTCACTTTTGGGGGGCTTCCAATTATCTTCCAGGTGCCATACTGAAAAGAAGAGCAGTTCCATGAAACCTTATACACAACAAGCCTTCTGAAAGCCATTACCTTACAGCATGATGTGGTCATCACTGCTCCTTTGCCCTCCTGGCTCTGCAGGGCTATTCCTGGAAGGGTTAGCAACTGAAACAGTACTTCTGGGAATCTAAGAGTGGCAGTGGTGGGTGGGGAGAGCACAAATAATTTTTTCGGGCCCAACAGGCAGGGAACAGAATGTTGAGACAGTAAAGATCCTTGTCCTTGTGGTGCCAAGATACATTTAAAAATGAGAAAACTAACAAGTCTCTAGGCTTTGTAAACCACACTGCCCTGTGCTATCTGATATTTCCTCCTTTCAGCTTCACAACAAAACTTTATGGTAGGGAGGCAGGTAATGGGTACTGTATGTGCTCAGAGGAAAGAAACAGACCTGGTGGACATGCGCATGTGCTCACACACAATCATCTTTGTAGGAGCTACAAAACTTCTACAACTGTCCATGATTTTATTCACAGCGTGGGCAGGAGTAATAATGAGAACCATCTCTTGAGAGGAATGGAGAAAATCTTGTTGAGTCTCCTACCAGCAGCCCCCTCTTTAAGGAAGGACAGAAGCCCCATTAGAAATGAAACCCAGTCCCTTGGGGCGCCTGGGTGGCGCAGCTAGTTAAGCATTTGACTCTTGAGTTCAGCTCAGGTCATGATCTCAGGGTAATGAGATAGTGCCCCACGTGGAGTTGGCTTGGGATTCTTTCTCCCTCCCGCCCACACACAAATAAATAAATAAATCTTAAAAAAAAAAAAAAAAAAGAAGTTAAATCCAGTCCCCTCTCCTTCCCCACTGTAGGTCCACTATGCTCCAGCCACATCCAGAAATTCATGCACACCTATAGTCTTCTGTGCCTCCATGCCTTTGCCTGGGCCGTTTCCTCTGCCTTAAGAATCATTTACCACCTTTACCTGCTAAACTACCACTCATATTTTTTTAGACATTTCAAATGCCATCTCATAAGAAGACTTCCTTGATGCCATCTCCAGTTGTGACTTTCTGCTCTGCTTGCCCACAATATTCTGAACCTGCCTAGACTTACTGAAAAACAAGAAAACTCTGAGACTATCGATTTATTTGCCTCTGTCCCATAGACATGAGGAGCCCATGGGCATGGACCATGATGAATATAGTTTTTTATCTCCTGTACTTACTCCGGCACCTGGCACACAGGAGGCACTCAGTAGCATGGTTGGTGGGATGGATGCATGACTGGATGGATCACTAACTAACATGAAGACTTCTAGGTCATTCTCTATTAGGCAGAAGGCAGAAGTTTTATTTTAAAAGATAAAATAAGACAGTACAATACTCAGAGAATATGAACTTGCCTCAGGTACTGAAAAGACCTTGTTCTATCATCTGGACAGGAATGAGAAGGGTAATAAGAAAAAGTGGGATAAGACCAAAGACTCAGGGTAAAGGGCAAAGACAAAGCCCAGTCCATGGCACCCATAGGGATAGCCTCCCCCAGGACATGGGAAACAGTGGTGTAAAAGGACCCATAGATCCTGGAAAATGTTGGGATTACCTGTGGCCAAAGATTTCTCTAGACCTCCCAAAACATATTACTAAAAAAAGCACCAACATCCCACGATACCAAGATGAAGCAGCAGTTCAGCAAAATTCTAAATGAAAAGTCTCACATTCTAAGGAATGAATGGATAAATCCTTGCAAACATATCTGGCTCTACTGGGAAAGTTCAGATCATTGAGTATTAATAGCCATAAAAGGATTTTTATAATACCCACAACTATGGATGATATGATATCCTTGGATTCAGGCTCCCAACATTGGCCATCATGCCTATCACTGGTAGAAACCCCTTTGCCGCGTGTCCACAAGGGGATTTCCTCTTCTCTCCTTCAGGATGGAGTAGCATTCACATGAACACTCTCATCTCAGGCTTGTATACTCTTACATATTCCATCCATGGGAAGAAGGATCACTTAGCTGATCCATGAGACTTGGAGAAAACCCAACATTTCTGGGGCCATGTTAAGAAGGAAGAAGTGCCACTGCCTTGGCATGGAGTCAGTGCAGGCTTGGCATGGGTCTGTCTTCTTGAACCACCTAGACCCAGGCCAGCGGGCTCTTTCAGTTTGTGAATTAAGATCAAGTGCCAGGGGCGGCTGGGTGGCACAGTGGTTAAGCGTCTGCCTTCGGCTCAGGGCGTGATCCCGGCATTATGGGATCGAGCCCCACATGGCTCCTCTGCTGTGAGCCTGCTTCTTCCTCTCCCACTCCCCCTGCTTGTGTTCCCTCTCTCGCTGGCTGTCTCTATCTCTGTCAAATAAATAAATAAAATCTTTAAAAAAAAAAAAAAAAAAAAGATCAAGTGCCAAAGCAAGCCTAGCCAGGTCTCATCTCTATGTGTGAGATCCTTGGCCTACCAAGGAATGGATTAGGTCAGTGTCATGCAGGTCCCAAGGTCTAGCCATGTACACAAAAGAGGGAGGATTTCCCCACTGTGCTCTTTAATTCAGTACTGCACTTTTTTTCAGCTGGCTCTGGGAATTGTTCTCAATTGTTTAGACTTCAGAGCAGACCAGTGGTGAATACTGGGCCATCGATGTCCTCAACACATACATGTGATGAGTCATGACTCTTTACCTCCAGTGTGAAGCCTATGTGACAAAAATACCTCAAATGCAGCTTTAGTTAACTGCAGGGTTACTTTACTCTATGGAAAAGTGATAGTTCTAATCTTCTTAAAATAAATTTGCTTGTATTTGTTTGTTTTCTGTGAAGGAGTTTGAAATATTTCCTGTCATGGAGAAGTCTTGGAGAGAAATGCTACCGGAATGAGGTTAGACTGCAACTATCACTCAGGGCTACAGTGTGTCTTCCACAGACCCTTTCTTAAATGGTAAATATATTCATGAAAAAAGTACTGTGAACACTGAAATTATGAAATGAAATCACTGTCACCTAGTAATGTCACATAATTCAAAACAATTTATGGAGAGTGCATAAGTATTTTGGACAATTGAGGCCAAAAAAGGAATTGTTTATCAAATCCTCCATTCAAATATATATTCACTCATTCACCAAGTATTTCGTCAGTATCTATTGTGTGCCAGATAATAGCCAGTGCCCTGTGCCTAAAACACAGTCTCCCAGAGGGAGAGAAAAGAAGTTCAAAAACGTAGCCTTCCTCCCCTTAAGGAATGGTCTTCCTTCACGCGTGCATATCTTCAACTTTGCCTCTCACTTAAGTCAGTAACTCCTTCTACCTGAGCTTGTAAGTCTCTTTTTCATCTGGTTTTCCTGACTCCACATTATGCAGGATCTGGAGGCTAGCACACTGCACCCTTGTACAGAACAAAGCTCTTTCTGCAATGCAAATAAGCTCTCAATTCAGCCCTGTTGTGAGGGGCGTCCCCATGAAGTGGCCTGCCCCAGGAATACAGGGAAGCACTCTTCCCAGAATTCTGTAAAAAGGCAACTGCAAGGTGCTGAAAGAGAGCCTGGATAATGGATGACAGCAGGTGGGACGCCGCTTGTCTTCCTAAGGGTCCTTCCCCCCCCCCCCAATCTCTTCCTTCCTGTTTGCTTTTGGTAGATATGTAGGATTAGATGGGTGACCTGTGGATGATTCACATGGAACTGAAGGTCAACATTTATTGGCACAGATCATGTTATTGGACTGCGGGTAGATGATTCCCTGCAAGACACCGGGTTTGAGTGTCTCCCATCAACTCTGAACATTAAACAGTTGCGTTAGTATAGCTTCAATTGTGAAGAAATGTCTACTGTATTCTTTTGATTCACAAAACTATTTTTCACCTTACTTAGTATAATGTTCCCCAATCAAACCATCCAAATATCCCCTTGAAAGAAGGCATCAGGTGGTAACATTTTAGCTTTGAAAATTTGCCTGTAAGTTACTTAAAACATTGTAAATTTCTTGCCCTGTCCTTCAAATGCACCATATAAATATTGCATTTGATCCTTAACTTACACTCCATCAATAATTTATTTCATAAACATCCCTCCGTAAGACCATCAGTTGCTGAGGTGTTCAGTTTTCGGGGAAAGCATTTATTTACTGCATGAGCCCAGGAAGGCTGGTAAAGACTTGGCTAAAAGCTCCACATGGAGCGAATTATGGTAATTGTATTAATGCTCAAATCCACAAAGCTCTGCTCAAATCTGCTAAAAGGTTTTGTACTTTATTGCCCACATCTTGACGGGCAATGAGTCCACTGGAAATGTTTAACACTTCACAGGGAAGCTTCCTAGATTCATTTCTCATGGTTACAAAAATTACTGAAGAATTTCTGGAGTTATCTTCCAGAGCAATCTCTGAAAGTCTCAACTGAGAGTTAACAACCTCTTTACTATCTTCCACTTTCGGATCAGACTGAAACTACAAGTTCAAGTCACCAGAAATGAAAATCAAAGGAAATATCACCCAATTAATTTTGATGAATGGGTAAGTTTTAATTCATGTATGGCAATATTCTGGTTAATGATATTTCTCCTTAGGACATCCATTAAAAATCCATTAACTTAACAGGCTAAATCTAATACAGTTACTCTGGAAATTTTCTGCTAGATTAACATTATGGATTTTTAACGAATATTTCCTGTAGGTATTGCTCTATTAGCAAACCTAATATACTAATTAAACATGGGTTTTGTGTTGGGGTTGGGGGAAGCACCAAATGTTAAAATAAAAAAATCAGAGTTGAAGTTGGAGCCAAGTCACCAAAGACTACTACTAAAATCAGTAAATATCATTATAGCTTTTAAAAGCAGAAAGTGCCAACCTACCAGGACCAGCCATCTCAAGTCAATTTATTCACTTACTAATCACATTGTATTTGAGCTGCTAAAGTGTACCATCCCCTATGCTGGGACCGAGGACACAAAGGTAAATTAGTGAAAATCCTGACGTCAAGGAGCTCACAGTCTAGTATAGAATCAAGACACATACAGGTAATCAATGTGTACTATACTAAGATATGGTCAATATACCATGAGAACACTCGGAAGGAATAACCAAATTTAGGGGGTGGGGGAGGCACAAGTAATTGAAGTTGAAATTTGTGTTCCAATAAGATATTAGCTCCTTCTAGGGCCTCCCGTTGGGAGGGTTTCAATCCTGACTTAGCATTTATTGCTTCTGCATGGGGTTAGATGAGATTATTTATCAAATGTTCATCTGCAAACAAGGTAACATTACTTTTGTCACAGATCGTGAGAATTACACGCAACAAGGTCTGGGAAAGCACGGAGAAATGTCCTTGAAATATAGAAGGGGAAGCAGGGTTGGTATTGATTTGTCGCCTACCATTCACAGGCACACAATGAGTATTAGCTGGAAGTCAATATAGCAAAAGGGTTAGAGCAGGATTTGGAATCATCCAAACATGGGTCTGGATTCTGCTTCTACCACTTACAAACTGAACAATCGTCATTTAAACACTCTTCCCTCTTCTGACCCTTGGTTTCTTCAGCTGTTTAGAAGAAGATACATAAAAACAACTCCATTAGACAGTTTTAGAAATTTACAAATATATTGGTTATAATGCAATAGTATCATGTCCGAGAAGCAGTGAACTATTAGTTTGAATTGCTACCATTAATTATGCCTTCACAGGTAAGATTATATGGAAACATTACGAGACTCATCTAAGTTCACACCATTAGTGCCAGAACTAGAACCACTCTAGCTCCCGGTTCAGTGTTTTAGATCCATCTTGCCTGTACCCCTCAATCACAAGACAAGAGACCTTCCCTTGGCACTCAGTCTTGATGGCTCTCCATCAAGGCAGCAAGCTCATGGGGTGCCTCCAAAAAGAGCAGATTGGGGACTCAAGAATTGATGGCTCTGCTTCAGCTCTAATGACCAGCGTACTAATACCCTGGTGCTATGGGCTGAATTGTGTCCCCCAAATTCATATGTTGAAGCCCTAATCCCCAATGTGACTATATTTGGAGAGAGGGTGTGTAAGGAGGTAATTAAGGTTAAATGAGGTCAAAAGGGTAGCGCCCTGGGGTGCCTGGTGGCTCAGTCACTTGAATGTCTGACTCCTGATTTCCGCTTAGGTCATGATCTCACATGAGATCGAGCCCTGTGTCGGGCTCCGTGTTCAGCAGGGAGTCTGCTTGAGAGTCAGTCTCTCTCCCAGAATTTAAAGCCAACCATCTTCTGACTTACGGTTTTAATACTTTTTTATACCCTGTGAAGTTATACTCCATTTATCAACTGAGATCCCATCACACCTTTCTCCTATTCAGGTATGCGCACTTGTTCCAATCTAGCTGAGGTTAACTTTGGGGGCTAAATCCTGGCCCACTGGAAGCCAACCATACAGCCACATCAGCTCCCTCAGTCTCACATATCCTCATAGTCAGTGTGCTTCGGCAGAAAAGTGTGGAGTTAGAGACCCTAGTTCTAATACTGACTCGACAACTTAATAGTGGACAAGGAACTGAATCCCAGTTTTCCCATCCATAAAATGGGAATAGCTATTATACCAATAGGTTTTGTGAGGGCCACATGAGATAATGTACATAAATCACCTACCAAAGGACTCAGAATATAGCTGATGATGAATGACAACTGCTTTGCTTTCTTCTTCTCTTCCCTGGTCCCAAGTTCCTTCCCTTCTCTAACCAGCTCAGATCCACACATGATTTCAACGGAGCCACAGAAATTCCAGAATGGTTTTTGCTGCATACTACTCTGTTTTTTCCCCAGACTTAGCAATTAGTAGTTGAATAGACCACAGACAACCAAGTTAGGCTATCTACAACATAGTAGGACAGGGGCTACCTGGATCATTCATGTTTCTATCCCGAAACTCTTGCCCTTTAATAGATGGGTCACGAGGACTCCTCCAGAGAAAGGATGAACTGAAATCACCTACCACATGAATTGGTTATCAAGGGCAGTCATGGAACACTACATCAAAAACTAATGATGCACTCTATGGTGACTAACACATCATAATTAAAAAAAAAAGAAGAGGAGGTTGTAGCAGACACCAATTTTTCGCCAATATTTAACAGCACAACTCTCAAGTTTTAGCTGGCCACGTGCATGGACACATAGCTGCCCAGCCCATGGCCACATTCCTCAGCCACACTTGCAGCCTCGTGGGGCCTTATGAACAAGTGCTGGTTAATGGGATGCGATCAGCAATGACGTGGCTCATTTCCATGTTATGGTCTCTCGAGAAGAATGCAAATGGAATCCTCTGGTCCTTTTCATTCCTCCCACTCACTGACCGGGAACTGCTGAGAACTGGAGTAACTAACTTGGACCCAAGGTTGGAGGCCATGTTGTGACAATGGCAGAGCTGGCCTGATAGTCATTTCCCTCTATTCTATTACATAAAAAGGGTATTACCTTCCATCTTGTTTATTAACACACTGTCCTTTTCACTTTTATTGTTACAACATCTTAGCCTAAACACTAAACAGTACAAAAAGATTTCTATTTAATTAAGGATAACTGCCTACCTAATGACAGCTTACTACAACTGCAAGTAGTAACTATAGGAAATAAACAACTTTCTCTGACATGAACAAGCAAACCTTAAACTTTTAAATGCCAGCTACTGTTACATATATGTACCTTGCATCTCAATTCTTTCACCAAGTAAACCCCTACTAATCACCCACATCTTTATTAGCTGGTCACATAAAACTGGAAGTCTGGGACTCTATGGCCTTAGTCAGGAACCAGTGGCTCATGCTGCAGTTTCTTCTCATTTTTATCTTTTCAATTGTTTTTCTTTCTGCTCATGGCCTTGCCTGGTTCCTTGAATCTAATTCACAAAGCATCTTCCTAGTATTGATTGGAAACCATCTATACACACCCCCTTGATTATGCTATTCTCAGCTACTCCATGAGAATGTCTTCCTCAATCTAGCCCATGTCTACGAGTCTATATTTCAATGCAGACTTTCCACAGTCTGTATCTCCACTCAGTTCCTATGAGCCCCAATACAAGGGATAGTCACAGTCTATCCATCAAAACGGATTCCTTTCTCTTAGAAAAACAGGGCTGAGTTTCTGCATTTTTTTAAAAAACTTATTTATTTGAGAGAGAGAGAGAGAGCATGAGCAGAGAGAGGGGCAGAGGGAGAAGCAAGAATCCCTGCTGAGCAGGGAGCCCAGATGGACGCAGGGCTCAATCCTAGGACCCTGAGATCAAGACCTGAGCCTAAAGCAGACGCCTAACCTACTGAGCAACCCAGGCACCCTTCTTTTTTAAAGAAGATTTTATTTATTTATTTGAGAGAGAGCGAGCGTGTGTGCACAAGCGGGGGGTGGGGGCGGGGAGGGGCAGAGGCAGAGGGAGAAGGACAAGCAGACTCCTTAACGAGATGGGAGCCTGACACAGGGCTTGATCTTAGGATTCTGAGATCACGACCTGAGCCAAAGTCATATGCTTAACCAACTGAGCCACCCAGGTGCCCCCTGCATTTCAATTCATAAAAAAACAAAAACACACAAAAGGACAATATCCTCATATAGACATACACATAATTACTCTCCAGATATTTTCATTTTGTTTGCTGTTTACCTATTTTGCTGTAATTATCTGCAACAAAATCTTCCAAGCCAACCATCTTCCAGAAACTGTCATCCCAGCCTTTCTCTGCAGAGTACGTCCATTTGCACACCAGGGAGCAGAGAGAACTAAGAAAATGGGAGAAAGGTAGAACCAATAATATGAGTCAGGCTCCCTTTATGTTTTGCCAAATACCTACCCAGATATCTGCAGTAGTGTTACAGAAGTAGAATAAGCCAAAGCAAGTAATTACACATTGCCGTTCAGATCCAAAGTCTCCATTTGTACCTGGCCATGGGTTGGTGGTTGTGGGGCTGAGTGATGGGTAAATGGGTG
Source organism: Ailuropoda melanoleuca (assembly GCF_002007445.2). NCBI lineage: Eukaryota > Metazoa > Chordata > Mammalia > Carnivora > Ursidae > Ailuropoda > Ailuropoda melanoleuca. Next base: position 33,637,055 of record NC_048219.1, on the reverse strand, counting down.
TTCAAGATCTACTCTGTTTTGTGCATGTGCAAAATTCTCTATAATAAAAAAGGTAAAAAGAAATTGAAAAAGTGCCTGGTCTATATATATGGCCGCCCTAGTCTAAAGCAATATTTAATAAGAGGAAGACTGGGATGCTGGAAGGTACTTTCCTCTCCAACTTCATTTACCCTTCGTCTTCTACACTCAAGCAATAAAAAATTCATTTGCAGTTTTCTGGAAAAAAAAAAAAAAAAAAACAACTCTTGCACATTTCTGTGCCTTTGCCCTACTCCTATTTGTTTGGAAAATTCTTCCCAGCTTCTTTGCCCCAGTGACTCAAATACTTCTCCAGCCTAGGCTGAGTCTCCAGTTCTGTGTGTAGGTACTCCTCCTCTGAGCTTCTAGAACATGCAACATACCTTCTACCACAGCCCTTAAAATGCTGTGTAATTAACTGCTTCTTTACATAACTTCCCAATAGTGCTACTGCTTTCCATGCTCATCTTGTGTCAATAGCAAACCACAGAAAATGAAATCTGAGGCAATCAATCCCTGTTTAAAACTTTTCAATTGCTCCTCATTGCCTTCAGGAAAAAGTCCAAACCTTAGCAGGGTTTAAAACACCCTTTGTGATATGACTATGCTGACCACCAGACTCCTGTCTTGCTGTTCCCACCCTTGCTTTCTCCATTCTGCAAAACTGAATTATTTGAAGTTTCCTGTAGCAGGCCTTGATTTCTCACTTCCCTGTGCACTGAAACCTTTGCTTCATTCTGCCAAGAATGTTCTTCACTATTATGTATTTGCTAGTTAGCCTTCATGACTCAGCTCAGATCTTCCCTTTTCATGAGGCCCCAGTGAAGGGCAAGCTGTCCAAAGCCTCTTCTCTAAGCTTCAATCTGGACTTAGCCTTAACAATGACCATTGTAATGAAATGTACTGACCAAAGCTTCCCTAGCTTGCCCATTAACTCCAGCTATTCCTTCAGAGCAAAAGCAGTCCTGATCAGCTCTACCTCAAGTACTGAGTCCATATTCAGCCACAATGAATACTGAGTGAATGGCAGCACTAACAAATGAATATAGTCTGTCTACCCCATCAGAGTAAGTGATAAACCTGGGAAGTTCACACAGTTTTAAAGATAAAACTATCTCATAGAATCAACAGTCTAAGTGCATCTCATTCAATCATTCACAATGATCCACTCATCCACTCAAATTTTTAGTATTCAGTTACTATGATTCTGGCACCAGGTAATGCCCTGGAGAATCAAAGGTATGCAAGAGAGTTGGTCTGCTCCCATAGAAGCTGACAGTTAAACTGGGGGAGACAGAACTTGATCAATCACACCTAAAATCACGTACTAACAATAATGTTCAAAGGAGGTAGAGAGATGAATGAAAACCTTTAGCCGGTGAATCTGAATCTGATATCACCTGGCAGGAGGAAAGGGGAGGAAGTATTGAGCAAGAAAGGCTCCACACAGGTGACATTTTATGAGACCTAAATGTCTTTTGAAAGCAAACAAACGTTATTGATCATTACTGATTTTTCTCAGATGTCATGTAGATGGCAGAGCACTGAGCTGAGCTAAGCAGAACAGATATACTGAAGGGGTGTTAGCACCAACATAAATGTAATATGCATGTGCTAAATCCTTCACCTTACTTAAGATACATTTTTTTTTTTTGAGGTATAAAGAAGGTAGTTACCTATATAGCATATCCTGAAGAATACAAAATAGGCTAATTCCTCCTGGCACAATGCCTGGAATTCCAACTTTTTGGAATCTCTGAGACCTCACTGCAAAGAACAGTGCTATGGAATAGAAGATGGTGTAGAGGGATTATTTCTAATGGTCCGACTACACAGAACAACTCTTCACTCTCCAAATGCCCCATTCATTTGCAGAATTCTATGCCTCTGTTCTGACTGTTCCTTCTGTCTTAACTGCTTACTGTTTCTTCCACTCACTCTTGTCTACTTGGCAAATTCCAAGTGATCCAGATGGTCCAGTTCCAATGGCACCTCCCCACTACCTCCAAGCTAAACTCATGGCTCTCTCTTTTGAGGCAGCACTCTAACTTGAAAATATGCATTCTAGTTCTTCATACCAGAGGCAGGCTGGGTTTATGACCCCAAGTCTTTGACCCTCCACGTATCTGCATCTCTTGCCGTGTAATTTGCTGTGCTGCCCCACCCCCTCCCACCCCCACATTGTGGAAAGGATCTCCTTTCCTACCTCTAGATTTTGGATTCTGTCACATGGCTGGATTTGGTCAAAAATGTAAGGCAGGAAGACCACATCCTGGGTTCAAATCTATGCCTCAAGAGGCATTATGTGTTTCTGCTTGCTCTCTTGCACCTCTGGCATAGCTCTGAGAAAATCACGTGGGGCTAGCCCATTGGTGCGAGGAGGAGGAGCAGAGACACGTGGAGTAGAGGAAGGACTACCAAGCCCAACCTGGATCACACATCCCCCCCAGGCAGTCAAGACCTGACACACTGAGTTCAGCTAAGACTAGAAGGACCACCCAGCACAGCACAGCCCAAACGAGTTACCCATGAGCCAAATATGTGATTATTGTGTTTAACTGCTGAGCACTGGTTGTGGTTTGTAACGGTCAACAGTTAAACAACTCAACCTTTTATAGCACAACTAACTTATTCCAAGTAGATTCCCCCTCACGCCCCCAAAGAGGGCAAGGAGAGGGATGTCTCAGTCCTCACAGCAAGTCAAAATAGGTGGCCAGAGAGACTGCTTTGAGGGAAAATGACTGAGACCAACGGGCAGGGAGTTTACAGGTGCAGATGCCTAGGGCAACTCCAGCCTCCTTCAGGATTATTCAAACACTATTATGGTCCATTCCATGCGGATGTCTTTTAATCAACTCCCGGGCAATACGGATGTGTAAAAGCAGCAGAAGTGGCAAAATGTAGGGAGTGCACCTGAGGCCACAGGTTCTCCAGAAATCTCCAGGACACAGAGTAAGTATAGGATTTTATCTTAGAGAGTACAGGCAAGGTACCAGTGGCAGAAGGAAAGGTTTGCCTCTATTAAGACCAGGGTTCTGCCATTCCCTGAGGTGTTTGTTAGTAGCTTGCAACTCCCAGAATAACTCTTCGCCAGCAGGCAAGCTGACCTACCAGCCCATTGGGGGCGGAGGATATACTCTGTAGGATTACAACTGCAGGCAGGGGACTGCGAAAGACTGGGGCGACACTAGCAGGCTGAGCCGTTTCACAGAATGGGCAGCCTGGGAGGAGTGCTGTCCCCTGGGAGAAGGGGCCACTGGCTTTTTGTTCTCTGGAGCCAGAGTGCCAGGGCAGAAACTGCTGGGCTGTCACTGCTCTCAGATTTGTTAATGCCGAGGAGACTACAAAATCCTACGTGCAAGTCGGAAGAACAGCGGTCAATGAGCAGGGAGAACAAAACCAATATCTAAGTTAGGGGACCAACTCGAGTGAGAGAGGGTCCCAGAGAACATGTATAGGGGACAGGTCTCTCTGAAGACAGGATGGTGAAACCACAGGAACTGAGTATCCCTAAGGGAGGCAGAAAGAGCTGAGAAGGAGGCAAGGAAGACTTTCTGAATGAGAATGACTGATTTTTCAATTTAAAAGTTTCTGCAGAAGAATGAAAAAGAAAATCACTGGCACTGTTGAAATTCAAATTAAAGATCTGGAAGACCAAGTGAACAACATATCACACTACCCAGAACAAAGGCACGAAGAAAGAAGTGATGAGAGAAGAAAGAGGCGTGGAGAGCAGATCCAGCAGTGTAACATGAGAATAACTGGAATTCCAGAAGGTTTTTTTTTCTTTTAAAGAGAAAAGAAAAAATTAAAAAATTAAAAAAAGCACACACACCCAAAAAAGATGAAAGAAATGCTATAATTAAATGAATACAGTACTAGGGTTTTGTTTTTTTTTTTAAATATACTGAGCTGAAGCAAGATTTAAGCTTGCAGATTAAAACTCTCATTAAGTCCAGGAAGTGAATCCAGGAAATACTTGAATTTCAAGCGTAAACAGAAAATTATACAAGCTTCCAGACAGAAAGAATAAGTTACTTACAAAGGCAAGAGATTCAGACTAGCTAAGGAATTCTAATCTACACCTGTGGAATGTAGAAGACAGTGGAATAACGTACAGACTATTAAGAAAAATGATCCAAGAATCCTATGCCCAGACAAAATATTATTCAGCTGTCAGGGCAAAAGAAAAACATTTTCAACATGCGAGGATTCAAAAAGCAAACTTCCCATATACGTGCTCTGAGGACAATACTTGAGAATGAACTTAACCCAAAAAACAAGCGATTCACATAAGGGAAATCAAAGACTAGAGGAGCCAACAGTGGTGAGCACAGATATTCACGCTTTCTCTCCATATGTGTGTGTGCACACCCGTACATACACGTGAACGTGTATGTATGTGTGCACACACACGTGCACATACATACACCCATATTTAAATCTACATAGATGATGATAAATAATGTAAGCAGGGATTTGTAATACTAAGTTTTCCTGAAACACCTTCCTGCTATATTAGAAGGAAGAATCTAGTAATGGCCTCGAAGTTGAAAATACTGCTGGCAAAACCTCAGAGTCAGAAACTAAAGAAGGGGTACACAAGAGAAGTATGCAGATGCATATGTATGTATGTTTGGGCAGAATGTTAAGTTTAGTGTATGGAATGAGAAGGTAATTTCTAACAGAAACAAAAAGCTTAGAACTCTCAAAATAATAAGGAATAAAAAAGGAATAAAAAGAAAGTTAAGAAGTCAGTGAAACCGAACAGCCAATCAAAAAAGAAAGGGAAAGAAGGTAACATGATATAAATAGAATATAAAAATACCATAGAAAGAATATAGTCACTTATTTCAGTTATAACAACAAACGTGAATGGGCTGAATACCACAAGTGGTTAAAGGTAACAGTAATCACATTGGGGTTAAAACTGAGTTATATCTTGTTTACAATACAGATTTTTCTAATGTGATAAAAAGGTTTTTTATAAAAAGGTCAACAAAGAGGTGCACCTCAGTGGTGCAGTTGGTTAAGCATCTGACTCTTGGTTTAGGCTCAGGTTCTGATCTCAGGGTCATGAATTTGAGCCCCCCCCCATTAGGCTCCACACTCAGCATGGAGTCTGCTTGGGATTCTCTCTCCCTCTGCCCTTCCCTCAATCCCCTCAATCCCCAGCTCTCTCTCTCTCTAAAATAAATAAATTTTTAAAGAAGTCATCAAAGAAATAACAAATACAATTTTTAATATGACAATTTAAACATCAAAGTAGAATACAAGATCAAATATATTAGCCAAGACTAAAAGGGTCATTCCAGAATGACAAAATATTCAATCCAAGAATATTACTGTTCGTTAAATTTTATGAATGAACAACATAATGTGAAATATATAACACAAGAGCTCCCAGATTAAAACAAAAGCCACTTGAAAAGAGAATTTATTTAAAGATTTTACTGTACTTTCAGAATTTAAGGAAATGGGTAAACCAAAAGAATAATAATATCACTATTGAGTAATTAAAGGACTCAAATACAATCAATAAACTCAACTCTCTATGTTCACACACGGGGAGAGAGAGTGAGAACATTTTATAATATAAGCAGAGACTAGATAGGCAAAATGGTATTTCACAGGAAATTTTGAGTTTAAAAGTTTTATTAAAAATGAAAAAAGTCTGAAAATCAATAACCTAAGCAGACAACTTAAGAAATTATGAAAAACAAAGATAGATTAAATAAAAAAAGATCAAAAGGACTAGTAAAGATAAAAGCCTATGAAAGAATAACATAACAAGATAAAATTTATGTAATCAAGAGAGCCAAAATACAGTTCTAAGAAAAGACAATACAAACAAACAAACAAACAAAAAAAACCCTCTGGTAAAACTGAGGAAGGAAAAAAGAGAGAAGGAAAAAGTAACAAATGCCATGAATGAAAATGGGGGACATAACTAAAGAAAAAGAAGACATCAATAGAAAAAAGAGATTAAGTAAATAACATTATGCTAGTACGTTTCAAAATTTAGATGGAATAGGAAATTTACTAGAAAGACAGAATTTACCAAAACTGACTCAAGAAAGCATAAGAAAACTTTAATAAACTCATTACCATTAAAAATATAAGCCAATACTTAAAAATTATCCTTCAAATAAAATTTCAAGCCCAAATAGTTGTACCAGAAAGGTTTAACAAATGTTCAAGGAACAAAGCACTCCACATTATTTCAGAGACTAGAAGAGGAAATGCTCCTGAAGTTATTTATGAAGCTAGGATAACTATATTATAAAACCAAACAAAGACAGTATAAGAAACAAAAATCAGAGGCCACTCTCACATTATGAATGGGGGCGTAAAAATTCTAAGCAAGGCATGACCAAATTTTATATAAAAATGGGGAAAAAGTACATCAAGAACAACATTCCAAAACATTTTAATTGAAGATCTATGAATGTATTTTGAATAGTATTTTACTAAAGGAGAGAAAAAGATCAACTCATATTGAAAAGAAAAAAAGTATTTGATGAAGTTAAAGGCCCCATCAAGATAGAAACTCTTACTGGAGTAGCAACAATAGAAGTTTCGGCTTCTAACCATGATGGACTAACAGAGACTGGATTTTACCTCCCCACCCCCCATCTTAAGAAACTGGAAGAGTAGGAAAAAAAAGTATGACACAATTGCTCTCAGACCTTGAACCACAGGCAGCACAGAACTGTGATCCTTGAGAGAAGGAAACAAATGAGGTGAGCCCTAAGATCACTCTGGCTTTCTGCCAGGAAGCCCATACCTGACCACAAGCAGAAAGAAGGATGCCAAGGAAAACAAGTCAGGTTCACAAAATTGCAAAGACTGATATGAGAATTCAAGGAATTTGGAGGTGGCTAGAAGCCGGGATGGCGCAGACTTGCAAAGAGGAGGGAGCTGTGCAGAAAGAGGGTACGGAAAACTGCACAGAAGTCCCACGAAATCTTTAACTGCAAAGATCCAGATATGTACATGGACACTCCAAGAGGTCTGGTGAGAAGTGACTGGAAGGCTCTGAGCTGAGCCGTTCTCAGGGCTCACAAAGAGCTGAGAAAGAGAATCATCTGAGGGACTAAAATTAAAGTGAAACGTCCTCATTGATCACTTGGGACATTCAGTGGAAACCCCCAAAGAATGCCTTAGAAGTATAACTGAACCTTCCTGTGTAAAGGTTACAATAAACAAAGCTTTGAAAGAAGATTCCAAAAGATAAAACAAAGCCAAAAGTACATTAACAGCCTACCAGAAAAAGTAGCCCAACAGTCATTTAAAAAAAGACAACAAAACCCAGACACTGGACAACATAAAATTAACATGTCAGCATCCAATAAAAAATATCTGAAGAAATAATGGCCAATTTTTAAAAAATTTGATAAAAGCTATCAACCCACAGAGCCATGCTCACTGAAACCAAAGCAAGATAAACACAAAGAAAACCTCAACAAGACACATTATCTAATCAAATTATTTTTTTAAAAAGTTGACAATATTAAAAGCAGTCATAGGAGAGACACAAAACAGAGGAACAGTCCAACAAAGTCAGCAGACTTTATACCACAAATAATGCAATCCAGAAGAAAGTGGAATGACATCTTTAAAGTACCGGAAAGGTTTAAAAAGAAAAAAATCAAGCTAGAATTCTATATTCAGAAAAAAAAAGACCTTCAAGCAATTAATATGAAATAGTCTTTTTCAAACAAACAAAAACTGGGAGAATTCATTTCCAAGAAACCTGCATTGCAGGACACGTTAAAGGTAATTCTTTAGGGAGGAGGAAGAGGACACTAAATGAAGTATGAATTGATACAAAGTAATGAAAAAGTATCAGAATCAGTAAATATGTGGGTAGATACAAAGGGCATGTTTTCATTTTTAAGTTTCTTTAAAAGAGAATCGACTTTATGTCTTCATCTTTAAAAGGTAATTTAGAAAAAGACACAGTGTACTGTGGGGCTTACAACATGTGTACAAACAAAACATGAAAACAGAAGCACAAATGGCAGACAGATATGAAAGATATATGTGATGGGGTGTAAAATTATATGAAGGTAAACTGTGATAAGTTAAAGATGCATATTAAAAATCCTAGAGGAACCAGTAAAAAAGAAGATAAAATCAGTAAACCAATTTGGGAGATAAAATGGAAAACTAAAAACATTTCAGTAACCTGGAAGAAGGCAGGAAAAGGGAAAAATTACAGAGAATACACAGAACAAATAAAAGGCAAATGGCAAGATGGTAGATTAAAACCTAGTCTAGGGGCGCCTGGGTGGCTCAGTCATTAAGCATCTGCCTTCAGCTCAGGGCGTGATCCCAGCATTCTGGGATCGAGCCCCACACATCAGACTCCTCTGCTGGGAGCCTGCTTCTTCCTCTCCCACTCCCCCTGCTTGTCTCTCTCTCACTGGCTGTCTCTCTTGCTGGCTGTCTCTGTGTCAAATAAATAAAATCTTTAAAAAAATAAATAAGAAAAACAATAAAACCTAGTCTAAAAACTATAATGAACAGGCAAAAATTGTAAGACTGGATTAAAAATAAAAAATGAAATCCAACTCCATGCTGTCTGTAAGAAACTTATTTATTTATTTATTTATTTAAAAGATTTTATTTATTTATTTGACAGAGATAGAGACAGCCAGCGAGAGAGGGAACACAGGCAGAGGAGCCTGGTGTGGGGCTCGATCCCACAACACTGGGATCACGCCCTGAGCCGAAGGCAGACGCTCAACCACTGTGCCACCCAGGCGCCCCAGAAACTTATTTAAATATAAAGATGCAAGATAGGTTCAAGAGTGGAAGGAGAGAAAAAGAGATGCCAGGCCAACACTAATGATAAAAAAGTATGAGTGGCTGTATGAATATCAGAAAGTAAACTTCAGAACAAGAAATATTACCGGGGAAACAAGAGGTGCATTACACAATGATAAAAGTGTCAATGCATCAAGATGACTTGTGTTAAAGAAGAAATCGTAGTTCGTTAGAATGGCAACCGGAACTCAGCTACAGTATGATTTCTTTCTTCTTTGTTTTAGCCCAGAACTAACAAGCAATGCGAAACTGTCCACAACATCAAGGATTCATGACAGTATAACTGGATGTGACCGCCTAAGGTCACCCTTGTTTTTTTTACACCAGTCTGCCTAAAACTCAGCAATCTCAGTGGCCCATGTTGATTAAAAGGTCTGACAGACTGGAGGGGTCCAGAACTGTGGGCTTGCTCTCTTTTATGGTATTTTAGAGAAGAGCCTGTCTGAGTGGGGAAAGTCGGGAGGTACTAAAGCATCTACCTCCTTCTAATAAAAGAATGTTACTTTGTTTCATTTCCTGATGCTCCATCTAGCCTTTTGGGAATTTCTGCACCTCTGGTCTAGCCATGACCTCCCACAGCAGGGACCGTGTCTGCCTTATTCATCATGCCGCTCCCCGGCACCAGGCATAGTGCCTGTCTGGCAAATTTTGAGAACTCAATCCGTGTTTATTAAGTAAATGAATGAGAACCCTAGGATGTCAGTTATAGGAGGAGACTTTCAGGTTCCCAATCACTTTTTATTGTTTCTATTATAAGGCCCAGATCTCCAGCTAGTGCTCTCTGAGCAGGCTCTAGAAGAGAAAAGGCTCGATTCTTGATTCCTGGGGTGACGAAAAGCACCAGCAGAACACTGGCTTCCCTGCATAAACCCACCCTAACGGAAAAAGGAGAGCTTCTTGAAAACGTGTTTTGTCTACCTTACATACCTCCCATCACCTACTTCCCCAGGCACAAAAACATGCTGAATCTCTAACACAGCCTCTTTTCTTTCTGGAGAAAAGCAAAAAACAAAAAGAGCCTTCCAGTTAAAGATGCCAGATTGACGACACACGTTGACCTCTGCTCCCTTTAAAGATTCCAATAAAATGGCCATATGAGAATATTTCAGAAAGGCAAAAACCCACAATGACAAAGATAACAGGAGAGACGACAGCAACAGACTTGAAAGGCAGAAAACACAGATGGATGAGTTGTAAGGCCCTTGGTAGACTTGGAAAGACAAAAACCTAAGTGGTAGGTGAAAAGTTCAGAAGCACAACGATTTCCCTGCAAAGGCACCAGGTACTTCAGAAAGTGGGAGTACAGGTGGGGCTACAAATGGCGAGATGGCTGAAAGCTGTGTGGGAATTGAGTAACCCCCATGTGCCGTCAGGATGAGCAACCATGGCACTCCCTCTGCTGCACCGTGAGGGACACTGAAGGCTCACTGAGACTGAGTAGGGTACAAGGCCCAGCTACAAGCAGGAGCATCTCAAGAACAGAGAGATAAAGTAAGGAAATGCCTCTTTGCAGGTCAGCCCTCAAGATCCTTCCCCCAACTCAACTCCCGGAGTTCTGGCTGCCAGGTTTATGGCCTGAAACTCCTTCTTGGGGAATCTGAGCAGACAAAAGGAGAGACCGAAGGCCAGATGGGAGGGCAATCTGAGAGATAAGCCACTCTAGTCTTGGGAGGATTAAAATGGCAGTAAAACCCATTTTTGATGATGAATAGTGGTAACTGATAGAATTATCATCATCACCACCATCATCATTCTAATAAAACACATCAGTTCAGAAAATATTTCCCGTGGACCCACTGTGTTTGTATCAGAGTTTTTCCAGGCAGGGAGGAGCTCCCCCCTATGAGAGACAAACGGAACATGTCACGAGGATTCCAGCCACACTCCTGAGACCGTGAAGAAACCGTAGCAGGAACAAGAACTTCTGACTTTCCTGCTTTTACCCAGAGCAAGGCACACATCAAAAGCACATGCCTGCTGAGTTCCAGGGGTCCGATCATTATCATGCCTTTCTCAACAAGATTTTATAAAAATGAAGTCGGCACTGCTGCATTATTTATGTGCAGTTCACTGTATTGACATTGCCAGGCCCCCACTTTCAAGGGAAGCCTTTTGTTCTGTGCTTGGGTAAGGCAGAACCTGGAGAGTCTCAATCGAACAAGCTGGTGAATAACAGAATAATTAGAGCCCGAGAGTGGGGATAAATTACCCAGCTATTCCTGGCTGCAGCCTTCAGTACATCCCAGGCCTGGGATGGCTCTTTTTTCCAAGCCATACAACAGACTGTATCACCAGCCCTGAAGATAGAGCTCAGGGGGAGATATGACTGGGGCTAGATTGCCAACTGTATCCACAAAGACACCAAGACAGCCTTGTTTCTGAAGAAATACCCCTGCACCAATCAGAGCCACTTCTGTGAAAGAGCTGTCAGATTTCAGGCTTGTTACTATTGGCTCTGTACTTCATCAAGACTTGCTGACAGGTCCGTGACAGACCGAAATAATATATGCAATGATGCAACGCAGGGCAATATTAAATTGCCTTTTCAGTGAGACTTGCCGATAACATGGTTTGAACATGGCTGCGACAATATGGGGAGCATGAAAGAACTGAATAAATAATCAAGTTCAGGGAGTTTTCCCATGCCCCCAAGGAAAAAGGGATCTAAGAGTCAGAAAACAAAAGATCCTAAAGTCGCTGCCAAAACATTCTAAGCTCTTGGGGAAGCCCCTAGGCTCATGGATTTGGATTTATCTCCTAAAAAATAAGGATGATAATGATTAGAGGCAAAATGAGAGGTGGGGGAGTAAAGGGGGAAGGGAAGGAACCTAGGGACGGGTCCCAAGTCCCTGCCACAGACCAAGCACTGTGCCCAGTACTTTTATGTAGGTTACTGCAATTGTTGCCACAACAAAACGGTAAGGATGCTATCAATATTCCCATTCAGCAGAGAAGGACCACTGACGCTCACGAAGGTTGGGTAACTCATCTGAGGTCATACCATTAAGGCAGGAGCAAGGCAGAACTTTTTTTTTTTTTTAAAGATTTTATTTATTTATTCAACAGAGATAGAGACAGCCAGCGAGAGAGGGAACACAAGCAGGGGGAGTGGGAGAGGAAGAAGCAGGCTCATAGTGGAGGAACCTGATGTGGGGCTCGATCCCATAATGCCAGGATCACGCCCTGAGCTGAAGGCAGACGCCCCAAAGCAGAACTTTAAACCCTGGCCTGATTGATTAAAAGTCCGCACTTGCCAAATATGCGCTTTTTCAGGCCCATTCATGAAAAGATATTTACAAATCAATTAGAGCATGTGAAAGAGCATAATAAATTTGAGATATCTGATTTCCCTGTGTTTATCTTGTCTGTTACCTCCTTTTCTTAAAAAAGGAAAAATAAAATAATAAAAATAGGTGAAGAAACACAGAGATATAGGGGGCAAATAAGTAACTGCCTTAGGCTTCCTGTGAAGATGTTCTGGTAAAACTTAAGATGTTCAAGAGATGCACACCATAGTCCAGGACCACAGTGAGATGCTCCCTCAAGGTGCAAAAACGAACACTGCTTTCGAGAATTCACGCTGTGAAGGCAACTCACAATGAGTGTGAGTAGAAATAGGCAAAATTAGCATGAAAAGACACAATGGCTTCCAGGACTCAGAGTTCACAGTGAGCAGACCAAAGGCATTCAGACAGCGAAAAAGAATTTGCCAATCAGATGTATGGTTAGTCTGCATGGAGCAAAAGAGACAGAAACCAGGCAAGTGTCCATGGGGACAGGGAACAGACGTGAGGTTTTCAAAACTTTCAAGAAACCATGTCTCTAAGAAAAGGAAGGAAAGGAAAGGAACTGGAAAATGAGACGGAAAAGAAAAAGAAATAAAGAGAAAAACAGCCTCAAAACTAGATTCTAGAGGGAAGAATAGGCAGAGTACAGAGAATTTTTAGCAATTTAACTGTATGATACTATAATGGTGGATACATGTCATATGTTTGTCCAGACTCATACAGTGTCCAACCCCAAGAGTGAACAGTAATGTAAGCGATGGGGGCGCCTGGGTGGCTCAGTCGGTGAAGCTTCCGCCTTCAGCTCAGGTCATGTCCTGGGTCCTGGGATGGAGCATTGCATTTGGGCTTCCTGCTCAGTAGGGAGTCTGCTTCTTTCTCTCGATTCCTCTGTCCCTCCCCACAGCTCATTCTCTCTGTCTCTTGATAATAAATAAGTAAAATCTCCGTCTCTTAAAAATACATAAATAAATAATCTTAAAAAAGTAATGTAAGCCATGGACTTTAGGTGATGATGATGTGTCAACACAGGTTCATCACTTGTAATGAATGCACCACTCTGGTGGAAAATGTGGATATGGGGGCAGGCCGTGCATGTGTGGGGGCAGGGGGTGTATGGGAAATCTCTGTACCTTCCAATCAATTGTGCTATGAACCTAACTAAAGCTGCTCTGAAAAAGTAAAGTGTATTAAAAACAACCAACCAACCAACCAACCTCATTTCTCAAATATCCTTCAAGGATCAAGATCCAGAAACCGGCAGAAACAGTACCTCTGCTCTTCAGGAAGAGGCAGTCAAGCTTGCTATTAATGTCAAGAATGTGGCGAATTTGTAACTTAGCCATCTAAGCCACTCGGAGTAAATATCATTCCTTGAAGCCAAAGGACTCACAGTCTCTCAGGGGCAGACGAGCACCTAAGATCACCTGTTGACATGGGTAGAGCTGGCATTTGAACCCAAACAGAGCTCATGTCCTTAAGTACTACACACACTGCTTCCAGGAACACACCCCTTGCATGACAGGGGGGTTTCACAGATGAGATACACGGTGTTTAAGAGGAACACCAGGGAAGGAGGGCAACTCTACCAGGGGAATATTAAGGGAGCTTCCCTTAGGAGGAGGAGCTTGAGCTGTGAGCCCTGAAATAGGAGGAGGAGCTCGCCAGGTGGACAGAGGGTGCACAGGAGACCTTCTGGGCACAATGTATACACCAAGGTGCTCAGTACAAGCACGATCCTGCCTCCGGATAGGAGATGGAACAGCTGACTTCTAAGCACTCCTCTAGTCTCCTGACCGCACTGCTGATACGAGGAAGAAATTACTGAGCGTGTACGAACAACAGGTTCTGGGTCAGACACGGTGATACCATCATTCATTAGTGAGTGAGAGATCCTCCCTGTGCTTCATTGTCTTCATCTGTTAAGGAGGGCAATATTACCAGACAAATGGGCCTAGATAAACAGTAATTTGCCTCATAAATTCAATAAAACTGAGCTAATCTACATAAAGCATGTAGACCAGTCCCCCCGTAAAGAGCACGCGCCCGACAAAAGGTGGCGAGTTTTCTTCTCGTTTTCATCACTGTGAGCATCCTCCTCACCATCTCATAGGTTCCTCTGAGGAAGAAAATATCCGTGAAAGAGAAATATTCAGATGAAAACTCACCTTGACGCAGAGCTAACAACACAACAGACAAAGAAGATGGGTCTTCAGCTCTCACTTGATGACCATTAACTGACCTAAACGAACTTGACGAAGTAAACCACCCCGCTCAGCCCTGCTCCACTCACCATAAAACTGAGTTGAAAACCAAATTCTTGGTTCACATCTTGAACTTACACACCAATACTGGGCCCAAACTGGGCCCCCTCCTCAAAGTTAGGATCAAAGCCACTCAGAACACTCCACCCCTTCATGGAGGGGTTCATTATTCCCCGAACATATTTTTGCCAGCACCGAACACGGTGCCACAGGGATAGAGAGGTGAGGACTAGATCTCTTTCCTTGATAGCAGACATGCAGGGGGAAACGCAAAAATCAATTTAAGAAGGGTCTCCATACAGGTGAATGGTCTAGGGGAGCACAGAAGGCTAGAGAAACTAACTCTGTGGAGGTTCGAGAAACCTTGATGAAATACCGAGAAATGAAAACCTGCCTAAGATGTGCATCCTAGGGATCCCAGGGTAAGGAGTATGAGGGTATCCCTGGTTTGCCTCTTCTCTGGCTGAAACACACCTGCAGCTTCCAGGATGGGTAATGCCCCTTCTCACTTCTGTGCTTGGTCATGCCTGAAACACCTTATTTACCCCTGGTAAATCTTAATCATATTGAGGAGAATCATCCTTTGGGAATTCGTCCAACGGTGTGGACGACCATGTTTCCTGTGCTCCCTACCGTGGCACCTACTGCATTTTAATCACTGGCTCAACTGTCCTCTTTCCCACCCTGGACAGTAAACCAGAAGGATGGTACTTTCTGCATCCGCGGCTTCCTAGTAAGACTGACACATAGAAGATGCTTAGTAAATGCTTGCTGATTTGACATCTGTCACTGATGTCCTCTTTAACCTACTACTGCATACAAATACACCCATTTTATTCCTGCAGAGAAAGTCTGCTTTGAGCGTTGAACTGGAGTTCTACCACGGCAACTCAGTCCGTAATGCTGAGATTTTAAACGAGCTCATACTAAAAACAAAACCACCAACAAACAAAAGGAACCAAAGCCCTCTGCTCAACTGTCAACCAATTTATCCTTGCTAAACTAAATAAGGAAAGGAAGTTGCCTGTTTGCTATCCTTCTTAATAACCAGCATGAAGGAACTTGTGGGGTTTCTTAATTGGGAAACCACACAAAAGGTAAGAGTGCACTCGGAATATACCATGATCTTTTTTTTATCTCCTGGAGAATTATCATGTGTTTTTATAATTGAGAAAGACTTATTTATAAACCAGATGTGAAAAAAAATGGCCTAAATTTACTCTATTTCCCTTGTGCATCATTTCTGTTTCTTTTGAACCTTGCACAGCAGTTTATGACAAGTAAATCATGTCTTATAAATTAAGCAACTGGAGAAACTGAGATGGGAATGGTTGATGGCAGGCTTAAAAAGACACCCCCATATATCACTTGGGTCATAGTATTTCAGTCACCCACCAATCTGGCTGGTTCGACTGATTTTAATGGTGTGAGACAAATTTCCGAGTACACCTGAAATCAACGATCACTCACTTACCATACCTACCTGAGTTTTAGTGTTTTTTGTTTTGTTTTGTTTTTTAAGCAAAAGACCAATAAATTAAGAAAGTAGCATTCCAATAGTTTGGAAATGGAGCGAAAAAGAAGAATGTCAGATGCAAGGGAGAATTACACCAGGGGAAGAGAAGGATATGGAATGATGGAATAACCATCTTTAGGAAGGGAAATATTTTCAGTTGAAAGCAGCTGTTTTTCATTTCTATGAAAGCAATGAGCATAAATTTCAGAAAGGGAGGATTCAGATTAACAGAGGGAAAGCTGCCTAACTTACAGGACCAGAAGACATGAGGAGTTGGTATGAGAAGATAATGGTTTTCTTTAAAGGGATCTTTGAGAAAGAAGAGCCCCCATCAGCCTATGGTGACCAGGGAACTGTCTGGACTGAAGCGAAGGGATTGCATTACATAGACGACTTCTAGCATTTTTATCATTATTAGTGTTACGATTCTGGTTCAAAAATTCTGGGGCGCCTGGGTGGCACAGCGGTTAAGCGTCTGCCTTCGGCTCGGGGCGTGATCCTGGCGTGATGGGATCGAGCCCCACATCAGGCTCCTCTGCTGTGAGCCTGCTTCTTCGTCTCCCACTCCCCCTGCTTGTGTTCCCTCTCTCGCTGGCTATCTCTATCTCTGTCAAATAAATAAAAAATCTTTAAAAAAAAAAATTCTGTGATTCACTTCATTTACTGTAAAGCCAACCTCTTCGATGGCAACAAAAGAACAATACTGAAGAACAGCATTTCTGAGAATTTCAAATTCATGCAGACAGTCGTGCCAAATTTATGGCCTTATTTAAATAAAAGCACACAAGTTTCCTTTTAAATTTCAATTTAATAAAATATATTGAGTGGCTATGAAGTGCAAATTCTGTGCAAGGTGTCAGGAGCATGGAGATAAAACATGAGTCCTGGTCCTCAGTCCACTGGAGAGAAAATGAGCCCATCAATTACCGTGATGGAAGTAGCAATGGAATAAAAAGAACAGAAAGACAATATGTAGTATGGATGTCTAGTGCTGGACAAAATTTGAGGAAGAAGTAGATTATGAGGTGGGTATTAAAAATTCATAAAATGGTAAATGCTATAAACCTTACAGACAAAGACACAAAAGTATGAATACTTGAATCATGCCTGGGAAAAGGCAATGTCCTTGTTTAATCTGAACAAAGGTAAGTGCTGGGAGATGAAAAATAAAAAACTTGAAAGTTGGCTTGAGTGACCTACAACGTAAACCTCCAAATGTGAGGCAAGAGATATTTATTATCCCTGAAGCAAAATAAATTCATTTGCTAATTATTTCCCCCCTCGGCTGGACTAAATCAGGGCAAGTTTATTAGAGTATTATTTTTTAACAGAAATCCTGATATTGGAAAGTCACAATTTAGGCAATTAACTGAGAGCTGCCAAACACCTGTAAAACCTCTGGCTCCCCATCCACTGTAATGGATCCATAAGGGACCAATATGGATTTGATTGTCTAGTAGCAGAACAGCTAATGGGATAGACTTGGCACTTTGAGTAGGGGTTTAAAAATGTTATCACAATAGATACCTGATTCCGAAAAATTGTTCCAAACACCAGAAGCAGAGAAACACCCACGTCAGCCATTGTTTAAAAATCTATGACATGCCTAAACCTTAGAGCTAGCTATGGCAACAGAATTTGTAGAGCATTATGGGTTGTCCAATGAAATAAAGAAGTAAGTTCCTAACTGGTACTTATCTCTCAAGTAAACAGAATGTTTTAGGATGCTGTGTAATATTATGGGAAAGGCGAAGGCTTTGGAAACAGGCAGGCATAGATGTCAATCCCAGCTTTGCCCCTTGCTACGTGATTGGGTTTGGGCTACTCTCCGAACTTCTGCATTTTTCCCATCTATGGTGGAAGTAAGGACACGAGCCTAAAACCTTGTTGTGAGGAACAGATATACTGTAAACAAAGCAAACCAAAAAAACCTGGCACAGGGGCGCCTGGGTGGCCCAGTCGGCGAAGCATCTGCCTTCAGCTCAGGTCATGATCCCAGGGTCCTGGGATAGAGACCCACGTCAGGCTCCCTGCTCAGCGGGGAGCCTCCTTCTCCCTTTCCCTCAGCCTGCAGCCCCTCCTGCTTGTGTGCTCTCACTCTCTCTCTCTGTCAAATAAATAAATAAAATCTTAAAAAACAAAACCAAACCCTGGCACAGCAACAGACCCATGCAGGCCCTCAATAAACAATACCTGTTATTAGCAGCACTCGTATTTCTTCACCTTAACTTACCACATTTAAACACTCACACACACACATACAAAGGTACTTCTGAAATCTGTGCATCGAACCTAACAGAAAATCTCCACATTAATTAGTCTCTTCTGAAACCCCAAGACCTCTCCCTGACCAGTACAGGGACCATGTGGAAAGGGCAGGTTTTATATACCATTACATGCTTATCAGCTTATCTACTGGCTCAGATTCCCTCCAAAGGTCATTCAGTTCCCCGGAGCCTAAAACCACTCTAGATTGAGAAAGGGTCTGAAATATTCATGTCTTCAGTGGAATTTCTGTAAAAACTACAAACTAGAACGTTGTAAGCTACATCTCTACCTTCACACCAGTCCTTCGGAGCCATCACTGACAGGCACAGGTGTATGGACATACGCTCCACAGCGAGCCACGTAGTGACACATTCGTAACACAGGCATTAAGGTGTATCAACCACTTTCCTAACAAAGCAGTCACCAGACCCAACACTTAGGAAGTAGGATGCAGGGCAAATAGATTCTCAGCCACTACATGTAACGGGCACCTGAAATTTATTTTGTTTATAGTTGTCTACCTTGGAAATTTTTACCAATAAAAAGTAAAAACAACTAATAAAGGACTTAATGGCATGGAAGTGTCTAATGCTGACCTTAGTGAAAGTCCATCTGAATGCCTGTTTACAATCTAAGGCCAATCACAGAAGGAATTTAGATATTCCAGTATTTAACATATAATTACATAAATACTTACAATCGTCTTCAGTGGGAAAAGTGCAGGTACCGCTGAAATCATGTAAGAGGGGCCGAATTTACTTGGAGGGTCAGGGAAGGACTCTAAGTGGAGACCCAAAGGATCAATCAGTGCTGTCCAGTAAGGACGGAGGGAGGGGAAAGGCAGGGTCCCAACCAGGGCGCAGCCACACTGATCAAAGGAACAGGTGGGGTCGTGTTAGCTCTGAGCCCAGCGCCTTCTTGGGCACTTTTGACTCATCTGCTTTTTGCCTCACAACAATCCTGGTAAGAAGAAAATAAATTAAGTAATCGATGCACAGTGGCACTGCCAAAACTACTCACTAGTACCAGCAACTGTGATTCCTTTTCCAGATGCCCCCTAGCAGATAACAGTTGCATAACTTTTTATAAGTCCCTAATACCTGTGTATATAGTGAGATGTGCATACATGAGTAGTTGTGTTGGTGGGATTAGAAACCAATGAAGTTCTAGGTCTCAAATACTGTTATTAGCTTAAAAAAACACCTCACAAGGGTTTGTGTGCCTCCCCTAAGCTTTAATAAGGCACAGAGGACCCGAAGATGAGCTAGTAAGTGACCTCTGGATCTTACCATGACTCGGAACGGCTAGTCTAGAAGGGTGCAGACTGTGTGCTCAGCGAGTACCTGGCCTGTCCAGAGTTCCACCACAGAGTGGGTGGCATGATCACTGTTACTACCTCAAAGGTGGGTTTATCTCTGCCCCCGCCCTTTTCCTTCTGGCTGAATCTCTGTATCGAACTGGCTCCCAACCACCAATCCAGAGGAACATCCGCTCTGGTGGTCAGGGCCGGTATCTTCACATATAACACTAAGCCACAGAACTCCTTAGGAAACAACAGAACTCTGACCCCTGTGCCTCCCCCCACCGCCCCATTGCCCAAGGGCCATGAGGAAGAAGAGAAGCTACTAAGGAGGTGGCATCATAACAACATGGTGAGATACGGGGCATGGAGGAAGACACCCTGGGTTCTGGATCCTTCCTCAAAGACAGAAACTAACGTCTTAAGTTCCTCGAGTGGCTTCCTCAGCTCTAACTAAGCAAGGGGTCAGGGAAACGAGGGCCTGTGGTGTGGTATTATGGGACAGTTTGGACAGAACTTATAAACACCTACCTCCTGTCCAGTTTCTCTTGACCTTCCTCCAAGCACAGCGGCCTCAGGCCATGGTAAACAAAGATCGCCCCCAGTGAGCTAATTTTAGTCCGAGTTATAACAGTAAAAGCCCAAGTTCTCCCTTTCCTGTGTTGTGACAAGACAAATGCGAGGCTCCCTTGCCCCTATGGTTCAATTTCTCTGTTAGCAGATAAAGGCAGATATCCACAAGGAGCCAGCGCCTGCCTGGGCTGGGAAATCTTATCCTGGGAGAGGCTCCCCAGAGAAGGGAGGTGGGACAGAAGTAGAGTGAGGAGCTCTTCAATCACTCGCTCACTCTTTATTTATTAACTCACTCATTCCCTTGACAAATGTTTATTTAGCACACGCCACCTACTAGGCCCGGGGGGGGGCTCCTGGCTTCACAGAGATGAGTAGGACAAACAGGCTGCCATGCTTGGGGCACGGCCAGAAGAGCCAGAAGTAGATGATAGCATTTGTGATAAATGCAGTGAAGGGCACCTGAGGAGGGCCCCAATCTCATCCAGGAGCTTGGGGAACAATTTCCGGGGAAGGTGTGTTTAAGCTGAAACTTTAAGGATCACAAGAGTTGTGTGAAGAGAACTGACAAAGGGCATGGATTGGACAAGATGTGGCCTGACTGAGGGACGGGACTGTCATGTGTGACCCTGCAGGGCGGGTGTGTAGACAAGTCAGGGAGCAGAGGCCAGATGGGCTGCTGGGGGGCCAGACATCAAGGTCAAGAGCCCTGTCAGACGCTAAGAGCAGTGGGGAGGCAATGATGGGTTTCAACCAAAGGACTGGGCTGATCAGTTCAAATCCGGACTATGCTACTCGTTACTCTGAGACGCTGGGTAAGTCCCAATCTCTGATACTGCCCATGGAGGTTAGTCTCTGCTCATGTGTTGTCTCATTCAATCAACAGATATTTCTGTATTGGGTGTCTACTTGGTGCCAGCCACTGTGTCACACAATGGGATGTGGCAGGGAATAAGACAAGTCCTTGCATTCCCAGTGCATATATTCTAGCAGAGGCGTCGGACACAGCACACACACGGGAGGGGAGAGATAAGCAGGGTGACAGGAAGTGAGTAACCTTTGGGCAGGATGGGCAGAGAAGGCCTCTGAGGAGAGGACACTGGAGCTGAGGCCTGAGGAATGAGAAGGGTCCTTCATCATAAGGAGAGACATGGGCAGAGGGGAGAGTAACTGTGATGGTCTGTGGGGGGAGGAGGGAGCAAGGGGACTGTCCACCTGCACAAGTGCAGCTGAGCACAGAGCACGAAGAGGAGGGCTAGGCTGGCAAGGGAGGCGGCATCCAGAGGGCAAGGAGCCTCGGTGGAGTGGGGACGTTACAGCGCCAACTGGTGAGCTGCTGAGTGACGAGACCTCAGTTACAGGTTAAGAACACTCAGGCTGCTGCGTGGAGGAGGGACAGGAAACAGACAAGAGTGGAAGGGGTGAGATCTAAAAGGGGGCTTCTGTGCTCTCTCTCTCATCACTGGACACAGCACTTTACACTTTATTATTAGCCAGCTACCGGCTTCACGACCCTGGGCAAGCAACTCAACTGTCCTCCTCCGTAAACTAACGTCCCCTACCCCACACTGGGCCGCCGGGAGGGCTCAATACAGGTCCCCATTTGTAAAGGATGAGGAACAGTGCTTGGCTGAGCTCTGAACGTTTCCCGGCTATTCTTGTGATTCATTTCCTGTCCATCTCTGCTGCTGCAGTCCAGGCTCCTCACCTTTATCTGCCAGCACCTGCCCAGTGTTTATCCTAGGTACTGTGTAAATCAGGAGTTGCAAATTGTTGACTGAAGACCTAAAATGAAGGTATATTTTGTTGGTTGATGCAGGGACTTCAAAACATGTGACTATGGACATTCAGGTCACATATGTGGGGGTCTCTCCCCACGCCATCTTGTCTTACACTTTCCTACCTGTGTACTGCCTCTACAGGCACTTAAGTTTGTGAGCCCCAATAAACACTGAACTCCTAAAAGTGTGACTGTCTGTCACAAATATAAGTGACACAGAAACCGCACAATAACCTTCCCTCCCCTTCCTGCCCCCACCAGAGCAGTAGACCACAGGATTGGACTTTCTCACTTTTCTTCATACAGTCATTCACCACGAGTTCACTGAATGCCTGCTAGATCCTGGAATTGTGAGAGAAAGAAAGACACAGAGTCTGCCTTAACTGAACGTGTAACCCAGTGCCCATGAGCGAGGATGCTGTAGGCTTCCTGGATGCAAAAGGTACAAATAGTGTATCATACTAGGGAGTCTAAGCCTTCTGCACAGACTATCTTATTTTGCTCTTAGAACTTTGTGGGGGTAGCTTGAACAAAGAGGTTACTCTATGTTGCAAACAAACAAATGAACAAAGAAACTAAGTTTACTGCCCAAAAGGACAGAGCTAATAAATGGTAGATTTTGAATTCCCGACTCTCGTCATCAATAAAGGTATTTCAAGTGGGGAAGGGTAAACCCCATTAGCAAGATAACCTACAAAGATTTCTCCTTGCCACATGCTATAGGCCTGAGGAGAAGAAAGGTGAAAATGCTATCCAGGCACTGCCCACCACATGGGTAACAGAACCTAGACTGGCTTAGACAGCAGGAAAATCATGACAATAGGGCTGGCGAAGAGTAAGAGACTTGGGCTCCCAGCAGAGTTCTCGCTGAGCTCCATGTGTCAGTGACACTCTGGAAAGAGAAAAGAGAACAGAACACAGCCTCTGTGTAGCCAGATTTACAGAAGTGTATTTTTGGTTAAGGCGATGAGACTTTGCCAGGTGGTGGCACGCCAGACAGCAGGTCTGCATGGCCCAGTGGGATCTGCTTCCGGAGGGACCCTCAGTGGTATTTCCCAAGAAGGCTTGGCACACTCCTGCAGATCCTCCCAGCTGCCTCCAGGATAGCCTGTGAGTGCAGCAAGCCTACTCTCTGCTCCAGACACACAGAGGCCTGGAAAAGACATCATCATCCCAGAGAGACCCAGCAGCCTCACCAATCCTGAAGATGCCCTTTCTGGATGTCAGCACTACTTGCAGCTTCTTGGCCGACATTTAACTTAAATCCGTGATTCTTAACCAGAGGGCTTCTGCGTCCCAGGAAGCAGCTGTCAATGCCTGGTGCTATTTCTGGTTTTCCTTGGAGAGGTGGGGGGTACAGGCGTGTGCTACTGGCATCTAGTGTGTACATGCCAAGGATGGTGCTAAACGTGCTGCAGTGCACACCGGAGCAGCCCGGAACAAAGAACGATCTGGTCCAAAATGGCAAGAGTGCCACGGTTAAGAAACCCTGATTTAGATGTCTAAAATATTTACTGAGTGATGACTACACGTTCAGCCTCGTGCTAAGCTCTGCAAACACAAAGGCGAAATGGGTAGTCCTTTTCTTCAACGAGTTCAGTCTAGTGAGAGAGATAACCATGTAAAGAAACAACTGTCACTCAGCGGGATGGGACGAAAAGCAATCACAGCCGAATACTGGGCTTAGAAGTGAGAGAGTTCTGCATGCAAAAGCTGGCTTTGCCCTTTACTTACTAGCTGTGCGACCTTGGCTTGTCATTTCACCTTTCAATTTCTTCTGACACTGTGAATGGAAAACTATGATACTATTTCTACTCCTCCCCCTACTCTTCCTACTACTCTTACAACTTTGACTGGAGATCTACTATTACCACCACCACCATCACCACTGCCATTACGACTGCTGCTGCTGGAAAGGCAGAGTGCCAGAGAGCCAGGAGGCATGAAGGGCTGGGAAGTGTAGATAGTACAGCTTCTAAAATGGGCCCGTAATGGGATAAGGTGTATTTCTTTGTCATCCATGGAAAGAGGCTGCGGCTGAAAGCCACGAGGGATCATGTAGACAAGGGCATCACATTAAGGATGGTTCAGTACAAAAGCCACCTGCCTTCCTGCAGGATCTCATGGAAAATATAGCTCCCTGGACTGCCATGTGAGAAAGAAGGAAGCTATCTTACTTAAACCACCAGTAATACTATAACCTAATAACACAGAAGTAAAGGAGTGGGCTGGGTAGACCAGTTACGGAAAGGGCATTCCCAGCAGAGAAAACAGTACATGCAAAAGTACAAAAAGCAGGAAGAGAATCAAGCTGAGAGAGAAGAAAGGGATCACTCTTTGGAGTGGAGACGGGAGCATCAGGAGCGTCAGGGAGTAGCTGGATTACCATGGGCCTCACATGCCACACTAGGGAGTGAAGACTTAAATCCTGCAGGCATGAATACCAGGAGAGGGTTTTCAAACAGGTAAGGAATATCCGATCTGCATTTAAAGAGAAAGGCTGAGGTGGGCTGGCTATCAGTTGGGTGGGGGTGGGGGAATAGGGAGTGGTAAGGTGAGGTGGTGAGGTGGGGTAGAAGCTGGGGGAAAGGCAGGGAGGATGGCTGGAGCCAAGGAGCCCAGTTAGGAAGGTAATAGATCCCAGGGAGACTAAGAGATACAGAAGGTATGGCATATCAAGGCTTCTGGTTTGGGTAACGGATCAGAGTTCCTTCACCACGATAGGAAACACAAGAAGAAAAGCAAATTTATTCCAGGGAAAATCACTTGGGGTGGAAATGCCTATGAGGCAGCAGGTAGAGATGTCTGACGATAAGCTTGCTCCTCAGTCTGGAGCTCAGGAGAGCCGCACAGGACATTTACATCGTGGAGCCATCAGTGGAGACAGGGTGTTTAAATCCTGGGAAGGTAGGACATTTTGCTGTACGCTGATGAGACTAAGGTATCTGACAAACTGTCTTCAGGTCACCTCCAATAATTAAATAAAAAATCTACTGCCTCCTCTGCATGTTTATTGTGATCCAGGATACTTTAAAAAACCTTCTTTTTTTAAGTTCACACACCGAAGAATAGAGGCAACCGGGTATGTTTCAAAACAGAAAAAGGTCTTGAAGACACAGGACGTTCTCAGAAACAATACTCTTCTCAGACCACTGCCTGTTTCTTAAGGAACCGTGATCTGGCCCAAACTTCAGTTTGCATGCAGGGCCCAGGAACTTATCTGACACCTGCAAAAGCCATTCTCCCTTGCAAATAGGATATAAAATGTCTCACCGCCCCAGGACTTTGCACCAAAAAAGACGTGAAACAAATCCCTTTTTGACGCCAACATTTAGGGTGGTTTGCACAAAAATCTAGCCCTGAGAACATTGAGATTGGGCTTTCAAGGCCTCCGGAGCAATACTTTGTTTTAAATAGAAGTGGGCGTGGACACTGCAATGAAAGATCTGCCTGGGGCTCCAGTTATCACAGGGCAGAAAAAGCCGAGTAATTATTTTCTCCCCAATTATGGCTAATTCTCTGCAAGTTAATTCTTGGCTTTTCTAAAACGGGACCAGAAAATTAGCTCTTCATGTGCAAGACTGAAGACACTGGACCCAGCAGCTTCTGGCCTGGGGTTATTCCTTATTACTTCTTAAGGAGTGAGGAAGGGGCAGGAAGTGGGGTTTTGACTTAGGCATCATTTAGTCAAGTGAAGAGGAAAAAATCTCCCTTCGGCTCTGAAACACCATGCAGCTATAAAATTTATTGGACACAACTCAGGCAAGGGTATTGGGTGAAAAGAATCAAAGAAAGAACTATGGGCTGAGTTCAGAGGGTGTAACGAAACGTGCACCTGCTGTCACTCACTTACTACCCCAGATTTCCCAGTCAGTGTAGATTTAAACCAGACAGGCCTGTGGCCCAGCCTAGCTGATGTTGGCCTTTTCTTACCTACTAGCACGCAGTCAAAAACATGTGCAAGTGTATATGTGCACGCACACGTGTGTGCATGGGTGTGTCATGTGCGTTTCTGCTGGACACAGACTGGGAAGGGAGATCTGGAAGAGGAAGAGACTGATGATGGTGGGGTAGAGGCGGGGGCAAATTACTTCAGCCTAGAAAACGCAATGTCCAGATTCCCTGATATTTGCAACTGGAGGGTGGTATTTTCAAGTCTGTTCTGATCAAATCCCCAGAATTAATCATTTTCACGAAAGGAAAGCAACAGCACCAAGTGAATTGAGTTGACTGGGAAGATGGCATCTTACCCAAGGAAAAAGTCAAGAGGAGAAACTGTTGAAGCATTGAGTGATATTCCACTCCTCCTCTGAAGATCCCTATTTTCTCACATCGTTTAAACCTCTACATGTATATTTAGGTATGTACGGTTATTATCGTTTAACCTCTAAGTTTCTAAGCTAGTTTAAAAAAAAAAAAACAGTCATTGAAATTAACTGTATCAGAGTCACCAGAGGCCTCACTTTTCTCAAGGTCTTTTCCAGGTCACCTATGCACCACGTCACCTCTCTTTAATCCTTCATCATCAGTGGGGCCATCCATTGGAGGGTGTGGCATTCTCCGTAGTCTGCCGCGTAAGGTCAGCTGCGCGGGGCTGCGCGGGGACCTGCCACTCGGCACGCCTGCAGAGAGCTCCTACATCAGAGCAGCTCTCCCGCCCCCTCCCAGAGAAAGGTGCACAGGAGGAGTGCCAGGGTGACTAAGGGCCAAGATTTCCCCTGTGTTCCAGAACAGGTATAAGTGAGAGGGATCTCGGCCCCCTCCCCTTTTATATTGAAAAAGCCTCTAATTCTGCCGAGCGGTCCCCTGGGGACTCTCCAGTACTAGAAGACGCCGCCACCACAGACTCCAGAGTGGGGCGGGCCTTGGCTCAGATACCAGCCATGTGACCTTGGGGCAAGCTGCTTACCTCGATGCGGCTCAGTTATCTCATCTGAAAAATGCAGCAATAGCTGTACAAGTTTAAATGAGAGAATCCAGGTAAAGCATTCCGTACCGTGCCCCATAGGTCTCCGGCAATCAGCAGATGCTCGTAGTATTTGGAAAGTACTTTGTAAGCTCAAAAGAGCTGTGCAGATATCAGTTAACAGGTCTTTCAAGCACCTTTCTGATCTCTGTGTACTGACAGGCAATGCCATCCACACACTGACAGTGCATTATAATCCGTATTGAGGGATTCTCCAACAGGGAAGTAGAACAGGACAGTGGTGGAGCACTTGGTTCCGGAGGCAGACGGATCTGAGTCTGAATTCTAGCTCTATCTCTGATTCAATGAATGACTCTGGGCAAGTCATTTAATCATTATGGGCCTGAGTTTCTCTATGGAGGATGACGGTGAAACTCTCAATAAAAGTCAGGTTGTATGGCTATGCCTTGCCATCATTCATAAAGTCCCGCGCAATTATTAAGACTAGAAAATGTGACGTGTTCCCTGTAGAATCAGCTGTAGGATGCGTGGAATCATAAAACAACAGAGGCAGAAGTGACCATCACCCAGGTAATACCAGGCATGGGAGCCGCTGCCACCAGCCCACACAAATGGCGAACATCAACAGCTGATTGCCCTTTCTCACTTAACTGACACTGGCTTCCCCCACACTGTTCCAGGCAGTAATTTCCAGTCAATAAGAACGGGCATGAGAACTCATCTATCTGCGGTTTCTGATCAGTCTCACCATCTACTGTTAGAGAAGAGCAAGCAGAAGGCCACTGCGGTTTTAAGTGGCCTGTCACAGGTCTCCCATCTAGTAAGTGATAATCCTGGCCCAGAATGCGCATCACCTAACTCTTCCTGTGGAGTCCCTTCCGTCTCTGCCTCTCTGGGCTGCCCACATATTTTCGTGGAGATAGTGGAAGGTACTTTGACACCCTCCTGGATAACCTCCTCAGGGCTGCCCCAGAGCGGCCACTGCGTGTAGCAAGTGACTTCTAATCCAATTCCAGCAAGCCCTCTCCTGTGGCAGGTGAAGAAGGAGGAGTGGGACAAATGAGTTATCCCTCTGATAGGCTTTGACTGACAATGTGGAGATCAACAAACATTCCTAGCTGTGTTTGGTTCTCAGGAGCATGACCCTTAGAAATTCTCCCAGTCCAGAGAACCTGAACCGAAAGTCTTGCTAACAGCAAAGTGAGTCACTTCAACTGAGGATGGGAATGCGAGGCGACTGCCCTCGGCCCCGCAGTCCCCTGGCTCACTGGCCCGTGAGTAAAGCAGTAGCTATGCAGCCCATGCCACCAAATCAGCGGCAGCCCGAGGCCATCTGTTTCTGTCCGGCAGGCAGAAGCCCAGCATGCGCTGGTTCCAACTGGATTTCTGTGGGGAGGGAAGCAGAGAGGGCCCCAGCTGCTGTCACCAGACAAGGAGGCGCCTTCTCCTCACCTCTGTCCTGGGCGCCCTCCATGGACCTGAGCTCCCAGCTGTCCTGCGGCTAGAGACTCTCCTTGCCTGACTCAGAATACTAAATGTGCCCTACCTCCCAAGGCAGAATTCAAAACAATTTTTTTTTGTTTATTCATATCCGTGATAGGGAGAGGAGGGTAGGGTAAAAAAATAGATTTATTCTCTTTTGCAGGTGGTACCATCTGTTCCAAGATTTTTACTTCCCTCCATCCACCACACGCCTGGCATCCTAAGAGGGCTTTGAAACAAAATAATAATCGTGATAATAATAGCCAAGGCTGTATCAGCACTGCCTGACTGGGCTTCCAGTTCTGCAGGCAACTGTACCCCTTTTCTCAGTGTTAGTCTCCTCCAGAGCAACCCCGAGGGCCGTGATAATCCCCACGCATTCGTTCAACAAGTATTTTATACAGGACCAACTATTTTCTAGACACAGTTCCAGGCACTGGGGAGAAGAGGCCAGGTCCCTGCCTTGATGGAGCTCAGATTACATGTGGGGGAGTCAGACAAAAAAGTAAACAATTTACTTCCAGAGAAACATTAGTGCTATGGGGACATAAACTTGGACTGCTGGGGAGGCCCACTTGCAACAGGGGCCAGAGACGGCCTCGTTGAGGAGGTAACTTGTGAAGTCAGACCGCTGGATGAAAATTAGGGACACACCATCACATTCTGGTATTAAAGCATATTGTGCTATTTTTTTTAGTCCTGAATTAGTGCTATTTTTGTTGCTGTAATACTGTTATTTCAGACATCAGTCAGCAATTCCTCGCGTCCTTCTTGACTCTTCCCAACCCACTCCTCCCTCCTTCCCTCCTCTGCCTCCTCGCCCATCCGGGTACCCTACTGACAAGCCCTCCAAGACCCTCCCTGCCACTCAGCTGGGGCTACTGCCCTGCCTGGCCCACTTCTTGTTGGGGAAGGGGAGCAATTAAGTTCCCAGCAGGGCCATCCCTCCAGGATTAGCAGGGAGAGGAATAAAACTAGCTGGAATTGGGAGCTGCAGACTAAGGCAGAGGAAGTGTGCCCCAGGAGGTGGTCCTGGGGGCTCCACAGGGTGGGGGTGGCGGGGTTAAACATCCTCCATGTTAGAGACAGTGGCTCCACCAGGAGCCCAGAAAGAGAGAACAGATGCTAGGAGAAGTACCACCAGAAGCACCCAAAGGAAAGCTTCCTAACATATGCCTACATTTTTTGTATTTGACATGTATTAAATTTCTCTGGTTAAAAAAAAATATTAAGAATTGCAAAGACTCTTACAATATTATTCCTTGGTATTATGTAAAATAAACACAAAAAAAACCAATTCCGTCCTTTTGCTCCAATGCTACTCCAAGGACAAGGAGTCTGCTGAGTTTCTAAAAAATGGAAAGAGGCAGAGGAAAAGAATTTCGGTCCAAGGGAACTGTAGAGTCAAAGAGCCTGAGGCTGAAAAGAGCTGCATGTTCAGGGATTTTAAAGACGCAGATGTGGCTGGACAACAGTGAGAGAGAGAAGGCGGGGGATGAAGTAAAAGAATGAGGCAGAAGGCAGAGTCATGACCAGAGTGAAAACTCGAACGTGAAGATCTGTAGTGAACCACGCATGCCTGCGCGCGCGCGCACACACACACACACACACACACACACACACACAGCAGAAGGAAAGCAGGTGTGTCACTGGAAGAGTCAACAGAAAGCTCACCGCTGTCGTCTCTTTTACACATTAGGTGCCCGCTGCCTTCCAACAGGCCCCAGTGTTAGGGGACAGGGGATCCACGTATCAGATGAGTGGGATGGGGGTGCATACCCACCCCTAATTTTCAAAAGCTTAAAAAGAAAAAAAGTATAGACATGTGAGAGAACTCTTCGAAGTATCCAAAAACAGTTACAAAAACCGTAAAATCTATTATAACTGTTCCGGGCCAGCAGAATTGCGCCATTGTCATCAAATTTAACAACCTCATCTAAATAATCTTTGTTTCTCGGGCATGTCAGCTGTACTGTATCTATGTAAGCTTTTACTTATTAGAGCCTCATACAGGGTTACTTCATTTTATTGTGCTTCTCAAATACGTGTTTTTTTGGAAACTGAAGTTCTGTGGCAACCCTGTCGAACAAGTCTGTGGATGACATTTTTCCAACAGCATTGGCTGACTTTATGTCTCTGTGTCACATTTTGGTAATTCTTGTAATATTTCAAATTTTTTCGTTATATTTGTTATGGTGATCTATGATCAGTGATAATGACTTGTTGAAAGCACCAATGATGTTTTGCATTTTTTAGCAATAAAGTATTTTTTAATTAAGGTTTTACACTGTATTTTTAGACATAATGCTACTGAACATTTAACAGACTACAGTGTAGTGTAAATATAACTTTTATATGCACTGGGGAGACAAAAAATTCATTTTGCTCACTTTATTATGATATTGGCTTTACGGCAGTGGTCTAGAACCCAACCCACCATATCCCCGAGGTATGCCTGTATATGCTGAACATTGTGCTGCAGGCTTTATATATGATATCACTTTTTTTCCCCACGAGAATACTCTAAGGAAAGGAATATCAATCTCATTTTATGGGTGAAGAAATTAAAATGCAAAGATCTTGAAGTCACATAGCTATAAATGAGAGAGTCCAAATTTGAACCTAGGTCTCCTTGGTTCTAAAACTCATATTCTTTCCAATATAGCAAGAGCCTTTCTAAAGCTCGGGTTCTTAAGACTAACGCTCACAACGAATTCTGCTGATTCTCAAAAACCTAACTTTTACAACCAGGTTACTATGAAGGCCTCCTTGACCACTCCAGCCCACACTGATCATGCCTTCCTTCGGCCTTGAAGAGCACTGACTACTGCCTACCATTCATTTATTCACTGAGCCATCATGTAAGTGAACACCCACTCTGGACTGGGCACTGAGCCCCATGAGATGATACAACAGGAGACGACAAATCTCCTGTCCTCAGGGAGCTTACAGTACAGGAGCAAAGACAGACAGCAGAGAGCAGACACAGAAAAATCAAACACTGCCAGGCACCATGCAAGGCAGAACTAGATTATCTACGTTCTTGGGGTTCTTTTCCATTCCCTTTCTAAAAGGGGCTGCACGGCTGTCCAGTGCCAATCTCTGGCTACTCAGGAAGTGGGAAGGAGTGGGAAATGCAGCTGGAGAGACAGGGCCGGACTAGGAAGTCTTCCGTGCTATGTTCAGAGGCTCAGACTTTTTCCTCAAGGAAGCAAGAGTCACTAAAGGGACTTTACAGGGAAGACACATAATCAGACCTGCATTTTTAAGAGGATCCCCTCTGAGGAAAGTGACTTGGAAGGCAGGTAGGCTGCAGGAAGGAAGACCAGAACGTAGGCTGCAGCAGTATGCCAGGAGAGTGACCGTGAGGGCCTGGAATCCACTGGGGGAATTTTCCTTCCCATCTGACATTTTGATCTGCACATTATCAAAGAATGCTAACAAGCTGGATGGTGTCCACAGTGGGACAAAACTCTCAACATTCTCAGGCCTGTTACGAGGCGCCAAAGAAAAATTCAGATATGGGCAAACCACCTAGAAAAGGCAGAAGCAAGATATTCAGATATGGACAAACCACCTAGAAAAGGTCCCTCAGCTACCATGTTCCTTTGGCAAACAGTTCCCAGGGATGACACAGTTATAGGTAGTGACAAAGCCCCTCAGGGGGATCTTTACCCAGTATTGGGTAAAACAAATGCACCGGTGTAGTCTGGTCAATGGAAGCTTTGGTGGCCTCGCCCACTGGTTGGGTTTCCTGACCTCTACACAGATTTTCCCTCCTGTTACACAACCCTCTGGGGTCAAGACAGGACAAAGAAGCTGCCTGGCACAGGAGGAAGACACAGCCAAGGTCAAAGACTCCTTCAGCCACCGGTTTACTGTGTGACTTGGGATAAAATCCTGAGCTTCTCTGAGCTTTAATTTCATCAAATTCAAAACTGGGTAATAAAATTACTTTTCATGCTGTGGCAAACATTACAGGAGAATACGTAAACAATGCATTAAGTCTACTGTAATAATAGGCACTCAATAAATATTAGTTGTCTGTTGCCTTTCCTTTCTAGACTCGCCATTTATTTGCCTAGTGCTTATATGATAACTACCAGATGCAAGGCCTTGTTCAGGAGCAAGGCATCTTAGATAAAAACAATTAAAAATAACAATACCAACAAAAAATGTGCCACATCGGTTGTAGTCAGGCAGAACTATAAGGGATACAATCTCGATCTGTCCCTTGAGCAATGAGAATCCCTCCATTCTCTTAAAAACCATTGACTCTAGTAGATCTTCGACCTAATGATCATGAGACTCATGTGGGAAGCTAATAAAATTATAGATTTTTAGATTCTGTTGCTACTCAGACCTATTGAACAGAATTCCCAGGAGTTACCCGTGTCTTTTTACTATAATAATTTTTAAAACAAAAAATGAAAAATCTCTCCAGGTGATGCTTGCCATCATGACTTATTTTCTGAGGCTAGTTTGGGATCCAGTGACCTAATCGTTTGTCTATGCAGGCTGTGGTTAGGTCAGACCAATCTCACAGCAAAATCTCAAAGCCAAGAACTCATTCCAAATCACAGATAGTAACAAAGTAAGAGTGGGATCCAAACATACCAATTTGCAAATCCGATTACTGATAAAAAGTTAACTTCCACCCAAATCCTTCACACTCTGATCATGGTAAAATGCTGCAGTGACCAACTGTGGGGTGGATGGTCTAGGCAAGTTCTGACGAAGGCCCAGTTCGACGGCTTAGGGGCCAGGCAGGCCCTCACGGTCTGCAACAGTCATCTGAGCGTGTTGCCATGAAAACAGGCCCCGAGTCTACTTGCAACTTGATATAAAACATGTGTCCTTTCTTCTTGTCAGCCCAAATGACACGAAAGGAAAGAGAAGGAAGAAGATACACAGAAAGACAGACAGGGAGGGAGTGGGGAAGGATGGAAGGAGACAGAAAGACAGCAGCACAGAAAACAGGGAGGGAAAATACCCCTGTGTTGGAGAAAAGATAGTTTGGAATAGAAGCTAAGGCGACCAAAAGAAGTACCCTTAGGAATTCATGACTTCCAGAGATTCCAAACTGTTAATTTCTTTAAAACATTTGAAGTATGTTAAATTTCAAGCATATTCAAAATTAGAACAGCTAAGTGAACCCTCCAGTGCTTATCATCCAGTGTCAGATCACTTCAACTCCTAGCCAGCATGTTTCATCTATACCCCACTCCGCTTCTTAAACAAATTCCAAGCTCTGTATTATTTTTCTGCAAATATTTTAGCCTGCACCCATAAAATGTAGAGTATGTTTAAAAAGTAATTACAATATGATTATCATAATTAAAAATAGCACCTTCCAATCAACAAATATCCATGGTACATTCGTATTTCGCCCCATGTTTTACGTTTCTTAACAGCTGTTTTTTTTTTTTTTTTTGGCGGGAGGGCTCAAATAAAGGCTCTGATCCCAAGCAGTGCAGGTGCTTGCAAGAGCTGTAAGTTCATTATAGCTCCCCTCCATCTCTCTTTTTACCCCCTTGCAATTTGCTGTTGCTGTTGTTAAGAAATGAGGTCCCCTAACTATCTTTTCATACTGAAGGGTTTTTTATTCTCTTTGTCACCAAAGGTTCCATGTTCAAAGAAAAGACTTGAGAAACTTCATTAAAAAAAAAAAAAAGAAAATTGACTGCTGGAGTTTTTTAAAACCAGCTTTTCTGATCAGGTCTACACAAAGCAAATCAGAAACAGGTCCTAGAAAGCCCACTGATACAAATGACCCAGGAAATATGTATGCCCAAGGCTTCTTGGTAGCCAGGAAGTTGGGGGACAATGGAACCTCTCTTTGGTCACTGGGATCACCCACATCTGTGAGTTTCATTAAAGCTCAAAAAAAGAAATTCAAAAGAACTTTCTGGATTTCAGAGATCTCAAAGGTACAATATTTTTATTATTTCAAGGGCAGACAAATCAGAAATATGCAGAGTACATGGCTCTTAATAGACACCAGTGTACAAGTACTTGGCCAAGTTCATATGGGCAAGTCCTAAATCCTACAAGCTTAAAAAATACTTTGCCAAGTTCGGTGAACCCCAAGTGCCCTGCATTCAGTCTGTCCCTTCTGTTCCAGGGTGTTGGACTCAGAAAATGGATGAGGTTTCCTCACTCCTCACATAACACCTCCACAAAACAATGTAAAAGACTGATGTTCAAGGCACACCATGGCCTCCGCCCTGGAGTGTTCCTGGAGAAGCCGGGGAGCCCTGTTTTCACAGCAGCCCGCACAGTACATCCCCGCCCACCACCCACCCTGGGGAAATGACTTCAGGAAGCAGGCCTCGTCCAAGGGTCAGTCTCTTTTGATGTTATCACCTCTGTCTGCCCCACCCTTGGAAGCACTCATAATTCCCACTGGACATAGGCCTGGCCACTCAAAATCAGATTCAGGAGACATTTTCTGATTCTCACAGCATTTGGAGTCTGGACGTCCAGAGGGTAAAAAGCAATGTATATAAGATATCCGTTCATTTTCATTCCTGGGGTGAGGTGCAACTGTGCCTGGTGAAAGGCCCAAAGCTGTTTGTTTGTTTTTTTTTTTTATAATCATATTTTTTATGTTAGTCACCATGCAGTACATCCCTGGTTTTTGATGTAAAGTTCGATGATTCATTAGTTGCATATAACACCAGTGCACCATGCAATACGTGCCCTCCTTACTACCCATCACCAGCCTATCCCATTCCCCCACCCTCTCCCCTCTGTAGCCCACAGTTTGTTTCTCAGAGTCCACAATCTCTCATGCTTCATTCCCCCTTCTGATTACCCCCCTTCTTTATCCCTTTCTTCCCCTACCGATCTTCCTAGTTCTTATGTTCCATAGATGAGAGAAGCCATATAATTGTTTTTCTCTGCTTGACTTATTTCACTTAGCATTATCTCCTCCAGTGCCGTCCATGTTGCAGCAAATGTTGAGAATTCATTCCTTCTGATAGCTGAGTAATATTCCATTGTATATATGGACCACAGCTTCTTAATCCAGTCATCTGTTGAAGGGCATCTCGGCTCCTTCCACGCTTTGGCTATTGTGGACAATGCTGCTATGAACATTGGGGTGCATATGGCCCTTCTCTTCACTACGTCTGTATCTTTGGGGTAAACACCCAGTAGTGCAATGGCTGGGTCATAGGGTAGTTCAATTTTTAACTTTTTAAGGGACCTCCACACTGTTTTCCAGAGTGGCTGTACCAACTTGCATTCCCACCAACAATGTAGGAGGGATCCCCTTTCTCCACATCCTCTCCAACAATTGTTGTTTCTTGCCTTGTCTATCTTTGCCATTCTAACTGGCGTAAGGTGGTATCTCAGTGTGGTTTTGATTTGAATTTCCCTGATGGCTAATGATTTTGAACATTTTTTCATGTGTCTGTTAGCCATTTGTATGTCTTCATTGGAAAAGTGTCTGTTCATATCTTCTGCCCATTTTATGATTTGTTTATTTGTTTCTTGTGTATTGAGTTTGAGAAGTTCTTTGTATAAGCTGTTTCTTATAATTTGTATTTCATAATTTAAGGAATCAGTGAGGATTTAACTAGCAAACAAGCCAAAATGCTTTCTTTTTTTTTGTTTTGTTTTGTTTTTGAAGATTTTATTTATTTATTCGACAGAGATAGAGACAGGCAGCGAGAAAGGGAACACAAGCAAGGGGAGTGGGAGAGGAAGAAGCAGGCTCATAGCGGAGGAGCCTGATGTGGGGCTTGATCCCATAACGCCGGGATCACGCCCTGAGCCGAAGGCAGACGCTTAACCGCTATGCCACCCAGGCTCCCCCCAAAATGCTTTCTTAAAAAGTATGGTCTCAGAGTGAAGCCTGTCAGAAATCACTACTTACTATCCCACCTTGAGTTAACCACCAGAGAATTCTGTACTAAAATTATAGGTAAGAAAACCAACTTATTAATGGTTCAGTAACCTTTATTGTAGCATTCTTATTATTCAGTCTGCCAGACCAGCTTTGAAAGTGTGCTGTGTACTCACAGGCTAAGATTACCATGTTGAAGAAAAGATCCACGGACACAGAACGTGCATCTGCAATTTTCTAAGCCCATGTGGATAATTCTTCTTTCCTAATGGCAAACACTTCTGCACAGACCTCCATATTGTGCTCAACACGGGACCTAACTTCATATATTAGGGGTTCATCTAGGTTTCCTTTCTCCCTCCAATGACGTCTCAGAATTAGATGGTGGAGAATGAGCTCACTTCTCCATCTAGAAGTCAACTCTTCCAAGGCCACAGTGAGTCTCGCCCCAATCCACGTCCATTTTCCCAGCTCCCAAGAGTCACTGACTTTCTCAGGGTAACTAACCCTCAGCACCAACTCCCTGGCCTCCAAGTGATTGCCCTGGGACAGGAAAAGAAAATGTCCAGTCGCACTCTTCAGGCTTCATTTAAATCAATATGGCTTCCTGCCCAGCCCACAGCCAATAGGTTATCTGACTTGCACATTTAGCACAATAATTACCAGATCTTTATTTTAATCCAAGACATATAGTCCCGACCTGTGTCAGAATCATTGGTGTACTGTAAACACCCTATTACCTGGTAGGATTAGGGACAGGTAGACTTCCTAACAGAATTACTCAATTTTGTTCAGGCCCTTCAACTGCTTCTTAACTGCTATCCTTTACCTTTCATTCTTCACAACACTGCCAGAAGGTGGTCTAAAAAGTCAATGTAATTGTATATCTGACTTAAAACCCTTTGGTGGCTTCTTGTCACCTATAAGGTTTTCAAAAACAAACAAAAATACCACAACAAAACAACCCAGATATGCACTGAGGACCTTTAAAACTTGGTTCTGTCCTCTTCCTCACCTTCTGCGCACCATCATCCTGTAAGCCTATTTTTCCAGACATACCAAATATGTCACCATACCCTTGATTGCAGCACACTAGGCCCTGTAAGCTTTCGCACCTTTCTGTATGGGGTTCCTCACAAAATAGGATCTGTGGGCCCAATCCAGCCCATTACCTGTTTTTGTAAATCAGTTTAACTGGAACACGGTCATGCCTCTTCGTGTGTGTGTTCTCTCTGACTGCTTCTTCACCACAATGATCAAACTGAGGAGTTGTGACAGACACCACAGAGCTGGCAAAGCAGAGCATATTTACTACCTGGTCCTTTACAAACAAAAAAGTTTGCCAATCCCTGGTCTAGAATTGTGTGTTCTCACTTACCTCCTGTCCCAGATCTTCCACTGGGAAACATATATGCATCTTTAGGAGAGAATAAGCAGGTCTATCTCTATGGGACCAACATCTAACTTTTGTGAAGAACATTCTGTAATTGTGTTCCATATCCATTCCCCTCCTTCCTTAGCTTATCAAAACCCTGATTTTATTTAGAGTGGCCAGCTCCAAGTGCTCAATCCTGAAGGTCTAAGCCCATGCCGCCCAGCAGGACTCTCTGCAATGATGGATATGCCTTCTGTATGCAACTGCCCGGTAATGGAGCCACTATCTGTATGTGGCAACTGAGTGCTGGAAACGTGGCTAGCATGACTGAGGAACTGAATTTCTGACTTTATTTAAATTCAATTAATCTATTTAAATAGCCAGCATAACTCAACAATAAAATGACAACCCAATTACAAAATGGGCAAGGGATCTGAACAGACATTTCTCCAGAAAGATACACAAACAGCTGGTTAGCACATGAACAGATGCTCAATATCAGTAATGATTACGTAAATGCAAACAAAAACCATAGTGAGATACCACTTCACATCTACTGGCATGGCTAGAATCAGCAAACAAAAAATCACAAGTGTTAGTAAGACTACGGAGAAACTGAAAACCTTATTCATTCCCATCAGGATGTATAAGATGCTATAGCCACTTTGAAAAAACATTCTGGCATTTCCTCAAAGGATTGAACATAGAGTTACCATATAACCCAGTAATTCCACTCCTAGGAATTTGCCCGAGAATTGAAAGAAAAGTGAAAATACGTTCACACAAAAAGTTGTACATAAATGTTCACAGCAGCATTATTTATAGTAACAAAAATGACCTTCAATCTAAATGTCCATCAACAAATGAATAGATAAAACAAAATGTGCCACATCCATGCAGTTAACTATCATTAAGTTATAAAAAGGAATAGATAGATTTTTTAAAATACTGATACATGAGGGGCGCCTGGGTGGCACAGCGGTTGAGCGTCTGCCTTCGGCTCAGGGCGTGATCCTGGCGTTATGGGATCGAGCCCCACATCAGGCTCCTCCGCTATGAGCCTGCTTCTTCATCTCCCACTCCCCCTGCTTGTGTTCCCTCTCTCGCTGGCTGTCTCTATCTCTGTCGAATAAATAAATAAAATCTTTAAAAAAAATAAAATAAAAAATAAAATACTGATACATGCTTTAACACAGATGAGCCTTGAAAAAATTATGTTAGGTGAAAGAAGCCAGACACCAAGTGCTACATATTGTATGATTTCATTTATATGAAATGTCCAGAACACACAAATCCATGGAGACAGAAAATAGGTTAGTGTTGCCAGAGGGTGAAGGTAGGGCTAGGAAGGGGGGAATAACTACTAATAGGAACTGGGTTTCTTTTGGGGGTGACAAAAATGTTCTGGAATTAGACAGTGATGATGGCTATATAATCCTGTAAATATATTAAAAACCACTAAAAGATACAATTAAAGTGGTAAATTTTATGGTATGTGAATTACATCTCAATAAAAAAAAAAAAAACTTTTAAATAGTCCTGTGTGGCTATCATATTAAACTGTGTAGATCTAAGCCAACCATGACCATAACGTTCTGTACCTTCCGGGCTTCCCTTGTAGCTCAAAGTAGCCATGCAACCTATTTTCAGCCCGTGAGACCTAAGCCGAAATCTAGGAGGAGGCCTTCTGGGAACACTTCTCTTCTTATTAAAAAAAAAAAAAAAGAAGAAGAAGGAAGGAAGGAAGAGAGAGAGAGAAAGAGAGAAGGAGGGAGGGAGGAAGAAAGAAGATTCTGTTTTCTCCAGTTCTCCCTCATCTTTCAGCATTAAAGGTGATTAAAGGTGGATGTAAAATCTCCTGCAACCATGAGGTAATTAGCCAGAAGGAAAAGTCTAAAGAATTAAAGATATGCTGGCCTTGACATGATCAAATCACCTTTGGATTTGTTGTTTGGAGGGAACAGGAACTCATGCCTATTTGTTTAAGACCCTGTTAAATGAGTATATTGTCCCATGAGTTAATAATATATGTAAAACATTCGAAACAGCTCCTGGCACATGGTCAGTACTATGTAAGAGCTAGGTATTATTACTGTCATTGTAGCTTAGTGATTCTCAACTTTTTTTTTTTTTTTTAATCATCAACCTCACTGAAAAGTCTGTTCAGACATTCTTTTCCTTATCCCTGCCCCCACGATCTATCAATTGGTTTTCATCGTTAGGTAGGGCTCAGCTCTAGAAGACTACAAACCCTTACAATAGCTAAGATCCTTTCATCCACCAAGAACCAATTTTTGCCCTCTTGCAAATGTATTCTTGATACATGCTTCCTCCCCAGTGCAACCCACTGATTTTCATAAATTTCTTAGTATTAACTCGACAGCTGAATGCATTCTTAATAGATTCATTTTCCTTCTCCACTGCAACCAAATGATTTAAATTGGACCTGTCTTGATGGTATAGACCCCACCCTGTCGGCCATCAGAGATTCCCTGGGAATATGAGCATTTAACTATAGAGGTGAGACCATGATAACATACCACTTCCATGGGTACAGTTGAGTCCATAAGGGATGTGGACCTGACTCGTGAAAATAATAAAAATTCATCCCCAGGATTTTGGAACTTGAGAGAAGAGAAAGCACAGGTCAGTTGCAATCCGCTACAGCAGCTCTGGTTTGTGAGCCTGAGAACTCTGTGCAGCCACGTGGAGGAACCCGGACGACGAGAAGGAAGGGAGCATTTATGAATAAGAGAGAAGACAATGCCGGGGGCGCCTGGGTGGCTCAGTTCGTTAAGTAACTGCCTTTGGCTCCGGTCATGATCCCGGGGTCCTGGGATTGAGTCCCACATCGGGCTTCCCCTACTCTTCAGGGAGCCTGCTTCTCCCTCCTCCTCTGCCTGCCACTCCCCCTGCTTGTGCTCTCTGTCAAATAAATAAATAAAATCTTAAAAAAAAAAAAAAGACAATGCTGGAAATGTGCAGATGAGTAAAACACAGGAGGACGTGAAGAAGATCACAGTCTGGTAGAGGAAGTAACTGCAATCCAGTGTGGTGCATGCTGGGAATTGCCCCGGGGGCCAGAGCTGAGAGGAGGGATCACTCTGAGGAGAGGCACTGGAAGGGCCAGCACAGGCTTCCTGGGGATGGGACACTAACCCTAAACCTATGGCCACATCACAAGAAATGACATACAAGTCACTACAGTGTACATGTCGCTACGGTCAAGCCAGCTGCTAATTCACACACCTCAGCCCAAAGAGCACAATGAGAACTAAAAACAGTAATGAGGGGGAGGGGCACTACTAACATATTTATTGATTTCATTTATGGATGTCTTTGTTATTCTGCTGGTAAAAAATCTGGAATACAGAAAAATATAATGGAGGGAAAAAAAAGACCTTTATCTCACAAGCTCTATTTGTTTTATACAGAAAAACAATTTTGTGGGGCGCCTGGGTGGCTTTGTTGCTTAAGCGTCTGCCTTCAGCTCAGGTCATGATCTCAGGGTCCTGGGATTGAGCCCCGTGTTGGGCTCTTTGCTCAGTGGGAAGCCTGCTTCTCCCCCTGCCTGCTGCTCCCTCTGCTTATGCTCTCTCTCTGACAAATAAATAAATAAAATCTTTAAAAAATGAAAGAAAAGAAAAGAGAAAAGGAAAGAAAAAAGAAAAAACAATTTTGCTGAGGTATACTGCTCACAATTTTACCATATCTTCCAGCAGCCTTTTCCAAGTCTGTCAACAGCATTGGAATATTTTCTGATTTGAGCCTCCCCAAGGCGTTCTGATGTAGGCAGTACCCTTCTCCCATGATGCAACGAGGAAGTAAGGGCGTGGTGAACTGAAAAGACCTGAGAATCGCTCAGTTACCAAGTGAAGCAGAGCCGATTCCGCATCAGACTCCCTGACTCCAAAGCACAGCCCCCCCCACCACCTGACTCCTCCACAGATATCTGACCACAAGAGCCAACCAATCAGGAAGAATGTTCAAATGTCCCAGACATCTTCCACGTGCCTCTCCAGAATCACTCTTGAACCTTCTCCACCCTGCTTTCTGCCCAGGATGCTGAGCAGAATGGAGCATACCCAAAGGCTCTCCACCCTGTGGCCTTGAGCAGGGT
The DNA here is from genome assembly GCF_002007445.2 of Ailuropoda melanoleuca. Classification (NCBI taxonomy): domain Eukaryota; kingdom Metazoa; phylum Chordata; class Mammalia; order Carnivora; family Ursidae; genus Ailuropoda; species Ailuropoda melanoleuca. The sequence goes on along the minus strand of NC_048219.1, from coordinate 33,595,467 downwards.
TTGGCCAATGAGGACAGAGGGATATCAGCAGGCAGAAAGAATAAGCTGCCTGGCTCTGGCTCTCTGCACCAAAGGTCACACTGCTGAGGCTCTCCATACAACAGTCTCTTTGGGAAGTGGTGACCCGCCCGCCCCTTGTCCTTGAGGCCCAGAGCTGGTACCAGCTCCACTTTTGGTAGCACAGAGGTCCTGCACTCTGCCTTGTGGTTTCCCTACACCTACCCACTCTTCTCAAATTATCCCATCTGACTGCGCCACCTGTTTCTTGCAGGGGACGCTGGCTGATACACTGAAAAACAGAAGGGACACAGGTGTTCCAACGGGTACTGGAGGAACACCAGGGGAGCCCTCTCTTCCCATTATGGCAGTTTCCAGAAAAGGAAGACAAAGAATAGCCATCATTACATGGAGACAGAGGTGAAGCGTACTTGCCATCCCCTTCTTCAGAATCCTGCCTGACTTGGAGAACCTGAATGGACACACAGTGTTACCTGGGAACAAGAATCGGGAGAAGCAGTATTTGGGGTGAAGATCTGGGACTTAAAGACTGAGTAGTTTGCCCAGGCACTATTAACCACCCTTCCTTTCTGCCCTACCCTCATCCTCTCACGGGACCTTCAAAAGCTGAATTTCCTGCATCAATGGAATAAATTACATCAATTTTAGCACAAGGAAGGTAAGAGCTGTCAAGCCCAAGTTCCACTCTCCCTTACCCAGTAAGAACAAATGTCAAAACAGTCATGTCAGAAGAAAAATTCAAACACATTTTTGATAGAGTTATCCTCACAATGTCTCATCTTCCAGTCGATTTTTATAAGGGATGTATACTAGAGGATCAAGGAGTTTCTGGCAGGAGAAAAACATCAAGAAAATGACCTGGGAGAGCAATTAAACTGACCTTGGCCACATATCTTTATTTCAAAACCTGAAAGTAAAAAAGCTTTGCAAATGAAAGCAGCAAAATGTAAATGAAATCCTTCCTATATTTTTTTTTTCCCAAATAGGCTGTGTGCTACATCCTAATAAAATAATAAAGTTACAAATACCAGGGGCGTCTGGGTGGCTCAGTTGGTTAAGCATCCGACTCTTGATTTCAGCTCAGATCATGATCTCCAGGTTGTGGGATCGAGCCCTCTGTCAGGCTCCACACTCAGTGTGGAGTCTGTTCGTCCCTCTCCCTCTGCTCCTTCCCCCACTCGCTCACCCACTCTACATCTAAAATAAATGAATGAGAACATGCTTGTTGGCACTGTTCAATCAGTAGAAATTAATGATGGAGGTAATAACAGCACTTCCAGTTGCCATTGAAAGGCCAGTTTCTTCTTTACTTGCTAAATAAATCTTGCTCTGCTTTGTCTCCCTATTTTGCTCATCCTTCTCCTTTTCTCTCCCCTAACCAACAATCAGATAATCCGTCAGTACGCCCGCTGATTCCACCTCCTAAATCCACGGGGGCTCCAACTTTGCTAAGAACACCCATGGTCACTCCTGAGCTCATGTCCTCTTCACATCTCTGGTGGACTGCAGCAGGCTTCCCAGCCTCGTCACTACTGATGTTTGGGGCTGGGTAATGTTCTTATTGTGCCGGCTCTTCCACACCTTAGAGGAGGTTTAGCAGCGTCTCTAGCCTCTTCCCACAAGATGCCAATAGCACACCCCCTCCTCCCAATCAAAAATTTCTCTAGACTTTGCCAAGTGTCCCCTGAAAAGCAAAATCGACCCAGGTTGAGAACCACTGACCTAGAGCACAGGCTCCTATCAGGTCTACTTGCATCTACTCCTGCGCCCTCGGAACTCATCCACCTTAGCACAGACAGAATGCAAGTCCAGCCGTGTCAGTCCTCAGCTTAAACCACCACTCGACTCCCCTTTGACTATAGGCTGAAATCCAAAATTAGCAAGAGATACAAAAGGGCGCCACCACTGGGCCCTGCAGGCTTCTCTGACTACAGCCAACCCTGTGTAACTGCCTACAAGCTCTTTGTGCTTCATGAGGATGGGAACCACGCCAGTGCTCCAATCCGCCATGTAGTTCTCACGTCTCCAGGCCTTTCCACTTGCTGTGACCTCCTTCCACACCGGACTGCCCCTTCCCTCGCTTCTCCACTTAGAGAAATTCCAAATCACCCCTACAGTGGGGGTCACAAACTCAAGGGCACTCAAGGGTCAGGATGGGGAGCTGCAGAGCACATGCCCACACATGCCTCTCAGCTCCTCCTGACTACACTGTTTCATGCAGGACAATGGGCCCAGTGTGACCGGATCTGGGAAGCTGCAGGTCTGAATGTTTATGTTTGCTACCTGAATGATTTAAAACTAAATAAATAAGTAAATAAAGATGGAGGAGCTGAAACAATACATGTGTATGGGCAGAATGTGCTAGTTGTCACCAGCTGTTTATGTCCTACAGAACTCTAAGTATTTCTCACTGCACCCTGAGAGCATTTGCATTCCTGTCTCCCCTACACATGTGACAAGATCTCAAGGTCCCTGTGTCATTAATTGGTCCTTTTGCTTATTTTAATCCATGCATCATTTCTTTCTCCCATCTTACCCATCCAACCATCCAACACACCCGTAAACAGAATTAAGTTCCCATGAGCACTTTGTTAAGAATACAAAAGTAAACAGACACAGTCCCTACCCTCAAAACGTTCTTACTCAAGGGAGGAGAGATACAGCAAGCAATTATGATGCACATACTCATGAGAGTATCATAAATAATATCAAAGCACAGCACACAGACAATAGAAAACACACACACACACACACATACACACACACACACACTTCAATCTCCCTGGGGGGAGACTTCTCATGGGAGTCTTCCCATGAGATCTGAGCTAAAGGTAGAAATCTGGGGCGCCTGGGTGGCTCATTCGTTAAGCGTCTGCCTTCGGCTCAGGGTGTGATCCCAGAGTCCTGGGATCGAGCCCCACATCAGGCTCCTCCTCTGGGAGCCTGCCTCTTCCTCTCCCACTTCCCCTGCTTGTGTTCCCTCTCTCGCTGGCTGTCTCTCTCTCTGTCAAATAAATAAATAAAATCTTTAAAAAAAAAAATGGCAGGAATCTGCCAGCCTGATAAGAGAAAGCAAGCATTCCACGTCACAGGAATAATCTGTTAAGAAAGTGTGCAGGTAGGCAGAGAGAGGGCGCATTTGAGGAACCACAATAATGCAGTTTCAGTTTTATAGGGAATGAAAAGGGGTGACATTTCACAGGACCCCATTCTCAAGTGTGCAGGGTTTAGTGCCGTTTCTGGCACATAGAAGATACTCATTCTGTTTGTTTGATTACTTAATTCAAATCTCGACAGGAAGACATGCTGTTCAAGCATGGCTTAAGGAGTCCTTCAATGTGTGAGCTCTACTGGGAGAATACATAATAGGAGCTAATTGAAGAACTAGTAAATGAGCCAATACAATAGTAAAATAATTACCATAATAACACAGTCATAACTAAAATTTACTGAGTGCTTTTATGTGCCAAGTACTCGACTAACGCTTTCACAACGTTTTACCTTAATCCACATAATGATCCTATGCAATAAGTATTATCATGCCCATTTTACAGATTAAAACTAGGCTCAGAAAAATGAGCTAGGGCTCCAACCCAGGAATGTCCGAATCCGAAGGTTAAACTCTTAACTGTTACAGTTATATTTTTGGTGGAAAAAATCCCTGCGGGTTTCTTGCAAAGACTTTTGGTTGTGTTTAAACCCAGAGCATCAACGTACCAAGAAGAAACTTGTCCTCTCGGGGGGGGGGGGGGGGGGGGGGGATGGAAACTGTCCTTCTAAAATAAAAGCTATCCTTTGAAGTAAGCAGAAAATCAACAACTAAGTGGGTATTGCCACACGATCGAAGTATAGTTGCCAGTGGTTTTCTATTACCAAAAAAAGAAAAGAAAAGAAAAATCTGGAAAATGCCATGGAGAGGGGTGGCAGGCAGAAACTCCCTCTTGGAGCCGGGCCACGCCAGCCCTGTCTGCTGGGACAGCTGGGTGAAGGTAATCAGAAAAACCGGATGGCTACAGAGAGCCCATCCAAAAGTTGGGCTCAGAGGCAGCAGGCCAACAGGCTCCCTGTCAGGAGAGGTCACTAGTGTTTACTGTCACACACCTGGACTCTCTTACATGGACATATTTGTAAATGATATTAAAATGTTTTCAGTGTGAACACCAAACTTTCACAATTTATACTGAACATCTCTGTGATTCAGCCGATCTCGTTAGATGCAGCAAATTTACCTAAAACAAGGAAGAACTAAAAATCTATGAAAGGGAAGATGTGTTTTCAAATACTCTCTGAGGATTTAGCAAGCACCATTTCATATCTAGAGGATACTGTAACCAAAAATATATATTTTTTCTTAGCTTACTAAAAGAGGTTTGATTCTAGTTGATGACCTCCACTTCTCTTTATACAGAAGTCATTTATTTAGTTTTTATTTTTTTATGTTTTTGCCACTGAATTATTGTTTTCCCAATTGTATCAAGGAACAATTGACAAATATAAATGTATATAAGGCAATGATTTGATATATATACAAATTGTGGAATGATTAACAAAATCATATACTTGTCATTTAAATCCCTGTAATACAGACAACCAATTTATTATTTTGTACTGATGAACAGTACACATTCTGCAATAACACTGCCTGCATTCAGATCACCCCTCTGACATTTGCTACTGTGTGGTTTGGTCAAATTACAAGTTTTCTCCAGATCTCAGTTTCATCATCTGTAAAATGGGTATAAGAATGCAGACTTAGCCATATTGGTTCCAAAACCAGCTGAATGACCAAATTAAGGTGGTAGCTGAAAGGGAGAGGAGGTGGCACATTAAAAAATATTTAGAAAGGGACACAGTAAGACAGGGAGACGGATTTGTCAATATGCAGTTTGTCAGCAGAGCAGGCAGTAGGAATGAAGCCAGGTGTCAGCCTGCACCCCTGAGAAGAGACAGCCCATCACTAAGATGCAACAGGCAGGAGAGGGGCAAGGGAGTGGGGAATCTGACTGTGGAACACGCTGGTGGGACACAACTGTGGAGAGCTCTGGAGCTAGGGCTAGCGGCCAGCGACATTTCCAAGAACAGAGTTGGGAACACAGGCTCAGAAGTCACTGGCCCATAAATGAAACTGATAAACCAGACCACATACACTGAGTTATTCCAGAAAGAATATTTCAGCAGAAGCTGCAAATCAGTGGCCCAAGGGCCACATCTGGGACACAGACTTGTTTTGTTTGCCCCCACCACCACCCAGAGTTCTAAAAACAAGTTTCAGCCAACATATAAAAATGTTAAGATAGTCAATTTTTTACATCTAGATCTCTAGCTTGTCTTGAGAACTCAGGCGAGTCTGCAATCCTGGGCGCCAGCGCTCCCGCTCTGGGTAACACAGGAGGCAAGAGCTCGTTTCAGGAAGCCCCCCCAGACCAGGCTCAGACCGCACAGCCTGCCCTGGGCTGCCCCCACTAGCAGAGGGTCGGTGCATGTCGGTATCTCAGCCTCTGCCCCCTCTGTGCTACCTTCTGCAACCCTGATCCCCTAGGAATGTGAGTCTGTGACTTCTGCTGTAAGATCGCTGGCGAACGAGAAGAGCAGAGAACGAAGATCAGACGCCTCTGAAAACTAACACAGACTCCAGAAGGAGTCTCTGAATGAGAACACGAAAGACGCATCATAAAGGTGAGAGCATATGTGGTACCATTGAGTCAAGAGTACAGAGCAGTCACACATTCATCCCTGACTGCTCTGCTGACAGCTCCCTTCCCCCACATCAGCAAGCCTTTTCTGCACCAACTTTGACGTACACCCCACATCTCGACACACGTCCAAAACACCATCACTTCTCAGTGGAGTTACTGCAATCGCCTCTTGTTTCCACTCTTTTTTTTTTTTTTTGCTTTTAAGATTTTATTTAGTTATTTGAGAGAGAGAGAGAAAGAAAACGTGAGCGAGGATAGGGGCAGAGGGAGAGAGAGAAGTAGATTCCTCGCTAAGCAGGGAGCCCACCATGGGGCTCAATCCCAGGACCCTGAGATGACCTGAGCCCAAGGCAGACACTTAACGGCTGAGACACAAAGGTACCCCTCTTTTTCCACTCTTATCGCCCCAAAATCCATTCCCCACACAGCAGGGAAAAAAAGCTCATTAACATGTAATTCAGAGCATGTCGCTCCTTTGCCAAAACTATCCAGTGACTTTCCTGAACATATAGAAAAAATCCAAACCCAGAAATACACCCTATATGGTCTTCCAAGGAGGGACCCCTTTCTACATCTGTTGGCCACATCTCCAACAACCGGCCCCTCTATGTTCAGTCATGCTGGGCTCTCTGCTGTTCTCCTAACAGGTCAAGCACATACACCTGCTTGAAGGCCCTTGTACATCCTCTTCCTCCTGAATGGATCATTCTTCCCTCAGCTCCTTTCTTCTCATTGGCCCCTTCTCCATTCAAAGGTCACCTTCTCAGAGAGTACTTATTAACCTTCTCAACACCATTCCTGATCTGACCCACTTTCAACCGCTCTCCCTGCTGCATTTTCTTCAGAGCACTTATCATTCAGCTACACTTGTGTTTGTTTACTTGTGTATTCGATTAATGTCCCACACTACAGTAAGTTCTATGTGGTCAAGGACTTTATCTACATACAATGCCTCATACAGAGATGGTCTCAATAAGTTAAGTTTGTGAATGATTAAATGAATGAATGAATGAACGAACGAATGAACGAACGAACATGTGATGCTGTGGAAGGTAAGGGATTATAGAGAATGGGTATTAAACACGGTATATCTTCACCCGGATCCTCCAGAAAGTGGACCCTGAGTGAGAGCGTTACGTAGCAGCACTGCATTAGGAAGCACAATCTCCGGGAGCAGGAGTAGAGTGATGGACACAGGGAGTGAAATAAATAAGGAGCAGAAGAGGCAAGATGAAATTGCGTTATCAAGCCGGTTCCACAAGAGTGACTCATTCTCCATCCACAGGACCACCCATTAAGTCTATACTCCAGTCCCCTGAGCCATATAGACTGTATCTTAGGACCATCCACGACGGGGGAAAAATGAGCATTAATTCCCCACATGTCCAGGTTGCACACCTGTGGGCAAAGAGTGAGACGCAGACGTGGCATCAACAGGGAAACGTCACGCTACATAATGGAAGGCATGCAGGACAGGCATGCGGCATAAGGTGAGGCACTGTTGACACCTGCAGAATGCCCAGCACAGCACTGGTTTCTGCACGGGCAGCTCGAGCAAGAAATGATGCAACTTTTCTTTACCATCCTCCTGAGAGGATCTGACGCAGGACACAGAAGTGTCTGAGACACAGTAATATAAGAACCGAGAATACCCACCACATTAGCAGGGACCGTCACAACAGCAGCATCAGTGCACTGGGAAGGGTGAACATCAGATTATAGTGGCTGAAGGGATTGCCTGGGAGGAAAGGAAGCAGAACAGCAAGAGAAGGCTTCTCTCAGGGTTCCTTAAAGTAGTAGCTGATTTCAGGGCTGGAGCAAGGACGGTCCTGACACCCAATGGTGTCAGAAAGGAAAGATGTGATTGAGAAATGTACCCTCTATTCCTACACTCTGAAGGGTTTTAATCAGGAAAGGATGCTGTATTTTGTCAAATGCTTTTTCTGCATCAATTGAGAGGATCATATGGTTCCTGAGTCTTTTCTTGTTGATATGATGTATCACATTGATTGATTTGCGAGTGTTGAACCATGCTTGCATCCCAGGTATGAATCCCACTTGGTCATGATGGATAATCCTTTTAATGTACTGTTGGATTCTATTAGCAAGGATCTTGTTGAGGATTTTGGCATCCATATTCATTAGAGAAATCGGTCTGTAATTCTCCTTTTTAATGGTGTCTTTGCCTGCACCTTTTTTGCCTGCACCTTTTTTGCCACAGCACCTTTTTCATGACACATCTCCAAAGGCAAGAGAAACGAAAGAAAAAATGACCTTGTGGGACTTCATCAAGATAAAAAGCTTCGGCACAGCCAAGGACACAGTCAAAAAAACTAAGAGGAAGCCCACGGAATGAGAAGATATTTGCAAATGACACTACAGATAAAAGACTAGTATCCAAGATCTACAAAGAACTTCTCAAACTCAATACACGAGAAACAAATAAACAAATCATAAAATGGGCAGAAGATATGAACAGACACTTTTCCAATGAAGACATACAAATGGCTAACAGACACATGAAAAAATGTTCAAAATCATTAGCCATCAGGGAAATTCAAATCAAAACCACACTGAGATACCACCTTACGCCAGTTAGAATGGCAAAGATAGACAAGGCAAGAAACAACAATTGTTGGAGAGGATGTGGAGAAAGGGGATCCCTCCTACATTGTTGGTGGGAATGCAAGTTGGTACAGCCACTCTGGAAAACAGTGTGGAGGTCCCTTAAAAAGTTAAAAATTGAACTACCCTATGACCCAGCCATTGCACTACTGGGTGTTTACCCCAAAGATACAGACGTAGTAAAGAGAAGGGCCATATGCACCCCAATGTTCATAGCTGCATTGTCCACAATAGCCAAATCATGGAAGGAGCCGAGATGCCCTTCAACAGATGACTGGATTAAGAAGCNTAAGGAGGGCACGTATTGCATAGTGCACTGGGTGTTATACGCAACTAATGAATCATGAAATTTACATCAAAAACTTCGGATGTACTGTATGGTGACTAACACAACATAATAAAAAAAATTTCTAAAAACTAAAAAAAAAAAAAAAAAAAAAAAAAAAAAAAAAAAAAAAAAAAAGAAAGGAAAGATGTGCTCCAAAAGGAAAGGAGGACAAGTCAAAAGGACACAGAAGCCAACTTGAAGGGGTTCCCAACGGTGAAATCTGTGACTGTTTGATCAAGATAATGATAGTAATGGATTGAAGGCAAGAGAAGAAAATAATTCATAAGTGCATACTGATATAAATAAATACCTGAAAGAATAAATGGGAGACAAAGAAAGCCACTGACAGTGGTGATCCTGACAAATATAGAAGGAGTAACTATGAACAGAGAAATGCCGTTTGGCAAAACCACAGGAATAACTGCTACAAGCAAGAATTAATAATGGATGCTAAAATTAGTAGGCAAAGGTATGATAGGAAGCATGATATTTACAAAATCGCAAGGTATTTCCCCACAAGGCAGTCAGTAATGACAAAAGGAAAAATGGTGCCTTTACAGTGCAGAGACTGAAAGACACCAACTTAAGCAGGCGCCATCCCCTGTTCAGTTCACCAGCAACACGACAAATTGGCATCACGTGCCTCCCGGTCTGACGCACTATGGAGAGCACAACATCATCTCTGTGGTTTTCCTGCCGAAAATGCATAATCTGAATTTCATCTTGAGAAGCACCAAGCAAACTGAGACATGATACAAAATAACTGTTTGATGCTTCAAAAGCATCATGGTCATGAAAGACGGGTAGTGACTGAGGATGTTCCAAGTTGCAGGAGACAAAGAAGATAGGAGAACTAAGCGCACTGTGTGATCCTAGGTTAGATTCTGACCCAGAAAGAGACATCAGTAAGATGACTGACAAAGCTGGGTAATAATGCAGCACGAATGTTTATCACCTGACTCGGACTGCTGCAGAGTGATTACATAAAATGTTGGTAAGACAGACAGGAAGACCATGTGATGGGGAGAGATACACAGAAGGGCCCAAGAGTACCTGAAATTAGTCTACTTTTTCAGTTAGTGATAGGTACACGGACGTCCATTAGATTATTCCCTATACTTTACATATGCATTATATTCTCTGTGTGTGAATATGTCACATTTTTTAATTAGAGAAAATTGAAATATACAATGAAAATACAACGCATGTTATTATGTTCTAGGTTCTGTTGACTAAGCCTCAGAGCCTGGGTCCTGTTCTTTCTTGTTTAAAAGAAAAAAAAAAAGTGCAAATATTAGAAAGTTGTAAAAGGCATACTGGCACCTAAGACTCTCTCCTTGTGTAATAAGATGGCTTACAAGACAACTAAAAAGGGAAGAGTCACTTCTCCAGCACGTGAGTCCATGTTCTTTAACACCTGTCCCTACACTACTATAAATCATCTTACGTGCCACTGGAAATCCTGCATACGCTCCCAGAGGCAGATGTCCCACAGGCTGAGAGGAAGGACTATAGTTTCGGTGTAAGAAGTCTTAGGTTCAAATCCCCACTCCTCCACTTACTAGTAGTGTGACAAAGGACAGGCAAGTGACTCACCTTCCTTGTTTCCACATGTGCAAATTAGAGAAAAAGTCAGTGTTGTTACAAAGTCAACGTGAAAGGATGTGCACCGAGACCAAGTACTTTGTCTGGTATGCACAGATACTCACATTCCGGAGCAACACGATCGTCACCGCTGTTATCTCGGTTTCGGAGGAGACGGAGACTCAGAAAGCAAGCCTATCTCTGCCTTAAATCTCGACACTGCTAGAAACGAATGAGATAGCAAGAGAGCATGAAACATGACTCCTCTGCACGGACTGCCTCACAGATACCACTTCTGGTGTGAGTGGCCTCACGCCAATGGCCCTCCTCTGAACATGGAGAGTGGGTGTAGCAGGCAAGGCCAAAGTTCTGGAGTCACAGCTGGGCTCAAATCCTGGAGTCACCTCCTGTGTCCTGTGTGACCTGAGCACATTGCCACCCCTCTAATCCTCAGGGGTTTCCTCTCTCAATGAGGATGCTACCACCCCTTCACAAGGTTATTAGAATATACACTGCGTGGGTACATATTGCTTAAAACAGTGCCCGACGCATACCAGAGGCTCCAGCGATAGCGCCTCCCTCTGATTGCGGTGTCGCAAGAAGGAAATCTCCAAAGAAAGGCCCTACAAACCAGGGAGGAAAATACCTGGTGAGAAAGAAAATCCACTAAGTGGGGAATCCAGACTTGTAATCCTAGTTATTCCTTCCATTTCCTTAAACTCCCAGAGGTTCAGTTTCCTCACCTGTAAAAGAGAACTCCTTCTTTCTCTTCCATAGAGTTGTGGCAGGGTTAACTGAGGGACATAGGCAAGCTGGAGCTGAGGGGGACTGTGTGGGAACTCCCTTGCCCCCTCATGTCTCCTGCTCCCCTTCTCACCAGCCTAAGTGACGGCGGAGTGTTCAGGGATCAGAGTCTGGAAGTAGTCACCCCTCAGTCCTTTCCTATCTAAGCCATCCATAGCTCTGGCTCCTGGGCCCCTCACAGAGGAAGGAAAAGTCTGTATGAAGGCCAAGTGGAAGTGTCCCGATGCTTTCCAAAATCCACAGTCCCACTCCCAAGCTGCACCACAACCTCTGTCAGCGCTTTTCCAAGTCTACATTCTGAAACCTTTATCTTCCTAAGAAATCCAGGCGAAGACGGTAATGCTATGTGTATGTTGCATTTTAGACACTTCCTAAAGGATGGATTTACATGTCATTCTCTTGACTTTGGAGGAAAATCAGAGGACAAAAGAGGGATTAGGAATTGTGGGATGGGAGAGGATGGAGATTTGAAAAATAAATTAGGTTAAGGTTACAAGGATAAAAGTTAAATAAGAAAACAAAAGCCCAGTTAAGGCTGCCATGGTTAAAGTTACAAATAAAATCAAACACTTCATAATCTCCAGTTCGCGAACCCAAGCAAGCTCTGGGGCGGCTCTCAGAAGCTTGAACGACAGGATAATTTTCAAGCAAATCAAAGTGGTTGGGCCCCAGGACAAATAGGTTGAAAGCCCAAGCATAAGCCTGGTCTCCGAGAGTTAAAAGGAATGCAGACTGCCCCAAAACACACCAGCCGTTTGTTTTTCCTGCCACCTTTCCAACAGTCATGTCTGGAGTGAGGATAAACAGTTTGGGGGGGGGCGGTTAACGTGAAGTACAGACTTTAAGAAAATAAAACACAAGAATCCTTCTTAAAGAGTTATATATGTGTGCCTGCATATACATACATATACATATATATAGAAAGAAAAAACATATATATATAACACACACATACACGAGTGTACTCGTGTGTATGCCAAAGTTATCCAAACTTCTGATGTTTTCATATATGACTAAAAAGAGCTGAAACAAGTCATTGAGACACTACAGTTTTTTTTTTTAAGATCAAGATTTTTTTACAAAAACATTCCAAAAAGTTTTGTTTAACAAGATTAATGACTTTGGGTTATTATTAACAGCATATTTTACCCTAGGTTGCTTAGAAATGTATTGGGGAAGCCCCAGATTAACCTAAGAAGTAAGGAGAGTAAGGCGAGAGCTTCATTTGATGGCAGCCCCACGAGGGGCCAGGAACTGTGCTCAGGGCTGGCCATGCACTGCCTCCTTGTACTGACACAAACTTAAACGGTAAATATCAGATTCCCAAGCCCACGTGGCTTGTAAGTGGTAGAGCCTATTCTGCTTGCCCCAGATCCGGGTGTTTTGCCCTCATCAGTGCCCATCGCTGCCCCTCCCCCCAACGAAAGGCTAAAAATCAGAAGCAATCTTTCCTAGTATTCCCCTAAGGACAGAGAAATGCCCCATACTCCTGGGACAGGCAAACAACTCACAGCAGGGTCAAAAGCAGCTTCTCTGTGATCTCCACTTGAGCAGAAAAGGGACGAGAAACATTCCGGTCCAAGAGTTAGAGCAAGAAGATGAACAATTTACATGTGGCAGGTGATCAATATTTAACGCTGCCTGGTACAGCGGTTCTTCAAAAATGTCTTTCAGCTCTGAAGGCCTTTCTGTTAACCCACACTTCAGGGGGTGCACAGCAGACTCAGAGAAAATGCCTTTTTAATAAGGACTGTGCCAACACAAGAGGCTCAGAATGGAGTAGACGACTCTCAAGGGACCACACACTCTTGGGAGAAGGGTCCTAAGCTGAAATGGGGAAGAAAAGCCAGAAATATATATTTTTTCACTGTAGGGAAAGAGCCCTGTTAGAGCCCTGTCAGAATAATTATCAGAACAGATTTTTTTTTTCTCCCTCAGTCGATGGGCTAGTCAAGTTTAAGGGAATCATATTCCAGACAAATACGCTCCGGATGAGAGGTCCTGGCTGCTTTCCAACCATCCATGGCATCATAGCTGCTTAATCTGTGCACGCAGAGCTCCAGCACCATGCACTCGACACGCATGGCCTACGGCTGACCACTCCCTCCACCCCCTTCTCAGTCCCTCTCATACAGTGTGGGACCCTGGCACCACTCTCTAGTTTTTTGTCCTGTCTTAGCTTTTCAATCTGATGCTTTATGCATGGGGACAGGGAAGAAAGTCAGATTAACAACAACAGGAAGTTGACAGAACAAGGGAAGAGGTACAGTTGCTGGGCCCCAAGAGCCAAAGTCGTCTATTAGCATTTGGAGCCATAGGGGCCTGCCCAGAGGGTGGGAGAGCCATGAAGGGGATGTGGCCACTGCCAACAATGCTACCCAAGGCAGACAGAGGGAAGGACCCACACTCTAGCCTACCTCTTCTTCGTGCTGTCCCATCTTCCGTGAGTGTCAAAATGTCAGATGGCAGGGGTCGACCCCCTGAATGCACAATGGAGCTGCAAGGGCAGCAGATGGATTTGAGCACAAATGGGCCAAAGGCCAACACAAGTGCTAAGTTAAAATAGTGTGTCATCATTGCTAAATGTATGTGTATGTAATTTAAGCAAATATATACATACCATATACGATACAGAGATTGAGGTATTGTCAGATGACAAGATTAAGAAAGAGAGAACAAGTGGAAGAGTAGAAAGATAGTCTGTTCTCATTATTCGCAGTAGTCATGTTCTATAAAGTCTCCACAAACGCTGCATTAGTGAATACTGAACCACTGTTCCCAAAGGAAACACAGGGTTAGGTTCCTATGAGCCGCTGGTTACATTTTCATCAACGGATCAATACACAACCTTGTTTCATGTGTGCTTCTGTTTAAAAACACCCCATTAAGTATATATTGTTGACTCACTAACATTGAACTCATGGCCAATGGCTCTTAACTGACGTCTAAATAAAGCTTACCTACATACCTATTTTCTCCATAAGAAACTTCTCTTATTTCTCTTGCACTTAGAAACACAGCACTTCGGCACTATACTTGGGGGCCATTTTAAAAACTGAAATCACCCACAAAAGGAACAAAAATGAGAAAAATGTGGCACTAAAAGGCCACAAAAAGGACAGCATTTGGGCACGTGGGTGGCTCAGTTATTAAGCATCTACCTTCAGCTCAGGTCATGATCCCAGGGTCCTGGGATGGAGCTGCACCTTGGGCTCCCTGCTCAGCAGGGAGCCTGTTTCTCCCTCTCCCCTTGCTCCTCCCCACTGCTTTGCTCTCTCTATCTCTCTCTCTCAAATAAATAAATAAACTCTTAAAAAAAAAAAAAAGGACCGTGTCTATAGTATGACAGCAGAAATAAGAAGGCAGAGGGTCATCTTGCTCGACCTCAGCTGGGAACATGTGCATCAGGCAACTCAAAAATTTTTCACCGCTCTGCACATGTCTAAGAATGACTGCAAAATCCCCACAAGTACTGATGTGTGAGTTACAAATAAAATTTTACAAGTAGAGGAGTCTGCACATATGGAGACCACCAATAATCAGAATCGACTGCACATCAAGATATATTAAAAAAAAAAAAAGGCCCTGGATGGTACAAGATAGAATGCTATTTGTTTCATTATTTATCTGTCCTTCCTTTTATTCTCAAATGTTGTCTAAGTCGGTTTTAAGATTACAATTAAGGAGGGAGAGGATTCTAAATTTATGGTTTCAAAAAGGAAAGAAGAACAATTAAGTAGTAGACTCACTGAGCTTAGCAGGGGATCATCTTACATATGCCCCCAGGAAGCACGCCCCCCAGGCGGGCCCAAGGTGTCCCCACTCCTCAAGCCAAAGATCCAAGGTGGGCAAAATGCAAAGGCAGATTGTGGGCCAGGCTAAAGACAGGAGCGGCACAGGCGCTAACTTCCTGAGGAGACAGCAAACAGTCCAGGAAACGATACAGCCTGGAGGCAGAGACCCACACCTGCCCCCTCCAGCTCTAACAAAATCTCTCTCATGCTCAGTTCATATTTGCTGATGAGATGATATGAGCCTCTTTCATCTCAAGTCAGCAGCTATGACTTGAGTCCCTACTATGTACAAAGCGCTATACTAAGTGCTGGAAGGAATACAACACTATTTTGTCACATATCACGTTCTACCTGTTTTGTGAAAAATCAAAGATCCTGGATCCCTAGTTATACAATCTTATATATGTAAATGGTTTCTATCTATAGAGCACTTTATGTTCACAAAACTCTTATATACATATTATCTATTGCCTCTAATTGCCCGTGTTAATAATTTGTACCACTATGGCACTTAAGCTATACCTTCTGCTAAAGCACATGATGTAATTTTGATTTATTTATTGGCCTATTTTCCCCTTTGGTGTTTAAGCTTCTTGAGAATAGGCCCTTAATAACCCTGGCAGAATTATTGCATTCAGGTTAAATCCTTAACAACAACACAGAAGTAAGAATTCTTTAACAACGTATACAGGTAGGAAAGAGGATCAAAGGGGAAGTGATTTGTTCAAGATCTCAGTTATGAAGTTATTCATTTCATGCACAGTGTTCCTTCTACCACCCCAGACCCACTGACACTGAAGCATGCCCCAGGGTGCACATTATAAAAATGACATGAGTCCAGCCAAGTTCTAGAAGCACATAAACAACACCTGAAACATCTATCCATTTTTTTATGCATACTTTGAGGCAAAAGAGGGGAAAAAAGAATATATCCTGGTTCTGCTCTATTTGTATTCAAAAATATTTACCAACAGTAAAGGATCTTTCTGAGCTTAGAATGAAAATTCAAATAAAAGTGTCCACTGAGTTTATTCTAGATGCACAAACCTACTCTGGTGATGGGGGGGAAAAAAAAAGCCCTGAAAACCTAATCTTTGAGATTCTTCAGCTTCAAACCAGGACTAAAACTAACTTCCAGAACTGAAAAAGCATCAGAATAGCACAAAGGCATGGTAATTTAGCTCTGTGTTCATTCCTTATGCCATTAACCAGCGACTTTTAATCTTTAATCCTCCCTCACTAAGCTGCTTTTACTGTCCCATCTGCTCCTCTTACTCATGCCTTCAGGATCTTATAATTAAATTCTAATTAAAGTTTAAGGCATGTAATAAAGAAAACACTTGCGGAATGCCTTTGATTCAAGAGGCCAAAATAACATTTCAGCAGTTTGAAAAATGAATTATATCCTTTTGCTTAACAAGCATCTTTAAAATGGAATTAAAATGGGAAATTCCAATCTTCCATGATTTCACCAGCCACACATTATGTAAATATGTTCATCATCATGTGTTACATTTAAGTCAGCTGAAACCATGAAGCCATCATGAACAGAACACTGCCCAGCATGCACAGCGTGGATGGGAGCTCAGCAGGAGTGCACTCAGCAGAGTGCCCATAAACACCAATGGTGGTACCTCGATGTCATGTGGACCTCAGCATCCACCTAGCATGACTCCTGAATACCGAGAGAAGAGGCTTCTCCCCATCCTCACCTAATCTTCCACCAAAACCCAACGGATCTGCCTTCTTAGCATCTTCCAGATCTACGTCCGCTCTAGTTACGTTAGCAGAGCCTTCCAACACCCCCAGGGAATACAATGGTGCTTCCCGACCTCCAGCCTCAGTCCTCTGTTCCAAGTGACACTCTACCCCATGCAGCTGCCGGTTACCGGATAAGGCAGACATGGTTTAAAGCGCTTTATGTTATTATTCCAATTCTCACAACCACACTGTTATCTTAACTAAGGAAATGGAGAGACAGAGAAGTTGGGACACTGGCCCCGGACCACAGAAGCAGGCAGCAGTGGGGTCAGGGTTTACAGCATGCAGTCTGGTTCCACTGCCCATGCCAAAACCACTCCTAAAGCCCAAAACCTGAGTAAAGCAAGGGAGGACTTTCTACTCTTCTCTCCAAATCCTAGGCATGCTCACGATTTTGCAGACAGACCATGGTTTTCATGCCTACACCTTTGCACATGCTGCCTACTTGCCAGGTGGCCCTCATCATCCACCTGGTGGATTCCCACTCATCTTCCATTTCCTACCTTGTAAGGCCTTGCCTGATTCCCTGGATGGAGCTGATCACCCTTCCTTTGCTAGTGCAGAATCTAGAACCTACCAGACTTCTGTTAGGTGCTAATAGCACTGCCAAGTGACTGGGGGACCCCTGCTTTCGGCCTCATATCCTATAAAGAAAGGGCACACAGCAGGACTTTGATGAATGTGTGAATAAAGAAATGAAGGGCCCTCTAAATCTGTACATTGGACACGTAGAGAGCATGGTCAAAGTCAGTAAGAGAAAAATGCTACTCTCTTATACCATGTAGAGAAAAGAAGGAAAGAAAAAAGTAATTTACTTGATAAAACCAAAGAATACTTAAGCATCTAGTCATTGGTATCTCATATCTTGTTTTACTTTTTGACTATCGAAATGCATTAGTTCCTTTCCTGCATGACCCTACAACCTTTAAGGAAAGCCCCATTCTGACCATAGCAAGGGCAAAACAGTCGTCTTAGACTCAGCCACACAGGGCAGTCTGGACTTGACTATGCTGCCTGCACCCCAGCATTCAGTCCAAGACCTCAGGAACACAGGACTGCCATGCCCAGGCGTCCCTGAACCCTGGCCTCTTCACCAGGCAAGGTGTCAACAGCTGACCATCTCACCTGTTATTTGATTTGCACTCCAGGGCCCCACTGAGACAGCCTTTTCCTTGACCCTAGGAGCCTGGGTGAGCCTTGCTTCTTTTTGCCATATAACCCATCTCCAAGGAGATTTGACCTCCCTCAACCAACTTGGCTCTGTTCCAGAGAGACCAGCCACTCTGAGCCACAGAGCCGCTACCTTACCAACGCTCAGTGTCCCTCATGCCTGGAAGCCCCTGAGCCTTGTCTCCCACTCAATGAGTAAGTAGGCACAGTAGTAAGTCTTTTCTATAGCTGCATCTCAAATGCCTCAAAACCTTCCTACAAAAGGCTATTAATTAATCCAGTCAACAAATCTTTTCAATTATCTACTGTGTAACGACAAAGCTAGGTCGCATGCCAATATCACACAGCTGAGGAGTAGCAGAGGTGGGATATGAAAACAGTTCTTTTTTACTCCCATAATATATCCCAGCTCTTGTTCCTCCGCCTTTGTCCTGGGAAGAGATGAAAGTATATTACGGAAAAGCACGCACTCAGAAATCTAATAATATCACTCTTTATTATGATGTATCCATATACATGGAAGACCCAACTCTTCACAAGACTCCAGTCCATATTTTCACGTTCCATCTACTCTACACTACCCACTGTTCCCTGAATTTGCAATGGGTTTTCACACCTTCATTCATGGTCATATCTTCGTAATGTCCTGTCTTCACCTGTCCATGGTATTTGCCCCTGCAAACGTCATTCCAGATTTATTAAACCCATTCCTACACTAAGTGATAAAGATACAGATTTAGCCTCTGCCCTTAGAGAGCTTACAGTCTACTGGGAGGCAAAGGTAAGTAAATAAGTCAAAACACGAAATAGTATGCTCTATTGCAGGGGTGAATATAGGTTGTTTGGTAGATCCAAGGAAAGGGCTGGGACGGAGAATCAGTGCCTCCTCTCTGAGATGCTACTCTCTCTCATTCCACCCCTCCCCTGTCCCGAGGCCCACCACAATTTATTGCCACTCATATGCGCCTTATTGTGCTGTTCATTCTTCAGTCACCACATTTTTCACATTGACTTACAGTTTATGACCATTATTTATCTTCATCACTAGAATCAATTCCTTGAGGGAATTGATTTCCTTAATAGACACATACATATTGAGTGGCTTGCAGGACTTCAGTGGCTAAAAGCATGAGTTTTATCATTTAAATTCTGGCAAGTACTTAACTAGCTATATGAACTTGGGCAAGTTACTTAACATCTCAGACCCTTCAATATTTTCTACATGTCTAAAATGGGGATCAATCAGGAATATACTCAAGTTCAGCATGGCAACAGCATTTACCCATTACCACTATCAGCTTTATTTTTGGCCTCAGTCTTTGGCATTCTTATTTCTACATCCATTCTGGCATTATTAAATCTGTGTGTGATTAATCACGGTGATCATCACAAGGGTCTCCGCCATATCTAGAGAGTTTAACAACAGTCATTAATAACAAAGCAGTTTAGGATTTATTGTTAATATCATAATATTCCCTTCTAAATATGTGTAAGTGGTTAGATCCACCTGGGAGAGTGGAAAAAAATTCTTTATGGGCTTTATATGGTGAAGACGTACCAGTTAGCCGAATATAAAAATTTCATAGTATTATTCATATTATTGTGAATGCAAGATGCTATTAATGATGATTTTGAAAACTGTTAATATCATGGACCAAATCAATTATTTAAAAATGTGGAACAGTGTAATAATAATAGATTGATAATAGATAAAAGATTGACAGTATCAAGAGACAGGGCATTACCTAGTTGAACTAACAAAGAACACCATATCTTTTTTGAGGCTACGAATCCATAAAAAAAAGCTAAATAATCTAAAGCAAGGTACTATTAAAAATGAGACTATAATTCTCATCCTTATGGCACTGCTTGTTTCCAACACTCATAATGTAAAACAACAATAAAGAATATATACAATGTTTGATGGTTTAGTTACACTTATGTCAAAAGTCTTTTAAGAAAAAGCCCCCCCCCCAAAAAAAGAGAAAAAGTTCCATTTAGGAATTCTTCATATCTTATAAAGGTAAATTAAAATCAGAATGTCAATTTTACAATCTCCGAATTTCACAAGGAAGCAAAACTCCAAAATTATGTACAAGAACAATGATGGTAAATCATCTGACACGAAATTTTAAAAACTATAAAGAGTACTTAAATGAAAGTGTTAGAGAAAAATGAAGTTCCCCAAACATATTTTATTCCTACTAACCAATCTTTAAAATTATAAACTTTACAAAATGCCGTAAGAGGAAAATTCCTTAAAACTTTGTTTCTCTGGAGGATATGGGACTGATATGCAGGTAAGAAGAAATGTCTGGGATTTGTGTTTATGACATAAAGCACAGTAAGGGGATTACAGTAGATGGTAAGGTTGAAGCTGTACCACAGTGGGTTGAGAAGTGAAAGAGTAAGTGAATAGATGAAGGAAGTGGGTGTTGATCCTTCATACGAAGTTCTGACTACAGCAGGCGAGGGAAGAAATAGGGAGGTGGTCCCCAGTCCAATTCTATAATATGTTTGCACTTACTAAGGTAACACATAGAGGCTAAAACATCACAGAATATGACATCTGTAGGTACCAGTCTCAAGGAATATTGTTGCCTCTGAGTGCCAGGAACGTTTGTATAATGCTGACTCCACCCTACCATCCAAACTCACTTGATTCCCAGATGCCTGGCTTTCACTGAGCCACTTTCCTCAAAAACTTTCAAAATAAACAGAAAAGCAAAATGTTGAGGCCAAGACACGGACCTGTTAAAGTGCACGAACGTTTGTGCATGAACATTTTCTTATACAGCATCCGGATCTGGTATCCGTCCACTTCTAGATGGGATAGAAAGTACGCGTACACAGATGCCCAGGTATATACAGCACCAGATCACGCATACGAGCCTAAAGTTCTCAGAAATGCAAGAGCTCATCCTTAAGAACTTTCTTCCAATCCCTACAGGTATATACATGGTATGAGGAACAGAAAAAAGAAAAAACAAAATTCTGTCATATGGAAACCATCTCTAATCAGAGATGATGATAATATTACCGTGTCTCATGTCAACAGTGCCCGATAAGTGCCAAACGCTTTATGTAAAATATATAACCTCTACGAATAATTATCGCTATTCCTATTACAAATGATAAAACCACAGCCCGGGAAACCTAAGTAGCTAAACAAGAACAAGAACTTTAAAGAGTCAGCTTTGCCACTAATCTAGCTCTGTTAGTAAGCAAGTTCCTAAACATCTCTAAACCTTACCTTACCCATCTATAAAATGGACATAATCTTACCGACAGCAGAGAGTTAGAGAAAGGATTGAGAGAAGTACTGCATATGAAGTACCTAAAATAAGGCCTGCCACCGTAAGTTAATATTCAATAAATGGCAGCCATTTTGATTGTTACTGTTATTGCCCAATACTACACAATAAGTGACAGTGCAGACATGCAAATTCATATGTGACTGATTCTAAAACTAACTCAAGAGCATTTATTGAGAACTGATCATGTGCCAGAATTACTATGTAAATGCTTTACATGTGGTAACACAGTCAATGGTCACAACAATCCTACGAGACAGGGATAATCATTATCCCCACAATACAAATAAAGAAACAGATACCAAAATGCCTCGTAGCTACTAGAAGCTTGACCCGCTGTCCTCATCCCCAATTTCAGATACTTCCCATGCTACCACTGCACTCACTTGTCCTTCATGATGATGTGCCTGCATTTTGAAACAACATACAACACTTCAGATATATTTTGGAAACAGAGGGCATAAAGAAAGGGACGCTGCTTTGAGTTCTTTAAAAAGATGGGAACTATCTAAACATAAAGTAATGCTATTCGTTACTATTTTGCAAAGACATGAACAAGTTCCATCAGGAATTTTATTATCCTAATTAGCCAACTGGGTTCTGGTCAAATCAAATCAGACTTCTCTCTTTTTTTTCCCATTCTGCAAAATTTCAAACATCTGGACTGCCTGAAACCCACAAAGAGTGGTCCCAAAGGCCACATGTGAACTGACCCTTATGGCCCAAAGCCTCCAAATAGACCCACGTGGAAAGGTCAACATATCCTGTTTGCCCATGACAAATGGCTTTTGGAAAGACTTCTTTTTTCTTTTTATACTTTTACAGTCCAATAATCATGATCAACAAGAATTAGATAAAATTGACTGCAGCTGGAGATTAAAAAAATGCTGACACAAGTGGCTAAAAACATCGTGTGCAACTTGTAATAAAAGGGGACAGGATCATAATGTAAGTCGAGGCCCCACAGACTCAATTCTTCCATAGTCACATCTCATTAAGACCAGAAGCAGCAGCTGGTTTCTCCCAAAACAAGTCCTGGAGGAATAAAATTAGAAGGGCCCCCATCCTCTAGATGTGCTCTCAAAAATACTGAGTCCTTGATGTGGGTCGATCTGTACAGACATTGACAGGTCAGACCCAAGTGCGCATCATTTCGAAGGTCAGAGAGTTGGCAAGAACGCATGTTGACGTGACTGTTGTCAAACAAGAATGAGCTCCCTTTACAGGCTGAGGCTCTCGTGAGCCGATTCCCAAGTACCCTCTGTGACTGCAGCAAAGGCGACAATAAAAAATAAAGACACTGCCCTGTGTAAGCTGAAAATTCTTTTTAAGTAATGCAAAGTATACTTCCCCACCTTTCTATGCTAGCATGACCTGCCATTAAAGTCTGGGTGAAAAGGAGCAGTCGAAGCAGTGGGACGGTGTCAGCGGACAGCCATGTGGACACCCCACTGCCTACATCCTGCAGATGTCAATGAAGAACCCCCCAATGAAGTCCTTCTGCTCCCGGTTTAATCTGCTCAGTATCTGCCTTGCCCTCTCTTTATCTATGCTTCCCTACTTATTTTCCCTCCATATTCCTCCTTATTCTGTGGATAACTTCTGGCCAAACTTGCTGCCATACCACCAAATACTCGAGTTGTTTCTGTGCCTGTTATCATTCAGGAAACTTTGCTATGTTGTTATCTGAACACTCTCTGACTTTTGGTTTAGGAAATCAGACTGATATGCCACCTCATTAATCAGAAACACAACCCTGTGTCCCTCGTCCCCACAGGCCCAGTAGTTGTGGAATGGAATACCAGTGGAATTAAGGGAAGTTCTTGGAGACTCAAATATCACAGAAATGCAATAATTTGTCTTTATTAATAGAAGGTCAAATACCATGTACCTCTGACAGTTGCATCAATATTTTTACAGTCCTTAGGCCTTGACTTGCAGCACTGGCCTCTTAGACACAAAAAAACTTATGTTTAAATCCTGACATTGTTAAATCACTTCTAGATACCTTTTTGAAAACAAAAAGATTTAAGACATAAAGCGTTCAACCTGGTGCCTGGCTTTCTCTGGTAGTGGACCTCCCAGAACTCCACTCCTTGGAATACCAGCCATTTAGAATACTCTGGAGTCCCTGCTACTCTGCAAAACCTACAATCCCTTTCTCAGAACACTGTCCAATAAAGAGGCCAGTGATTAAATCCAGCTCTTCTTGTTTCCCCTCAACACAGACACAATGGGCAGAACTTAAATGCTCACCATGTGCCTCAATAAATTCTCCTATCATCGTCATCATCATCGCCATCACCATCATCATCATCAAGTAGGTATATTATCCCCATATCGCAGATGAAGAAATTGCTGCTCAGCGAGGTCACTTTCCTAAAATCAAGTACGTAAAGAAGCTGAACCAGGATTCCTTTTTATTTTTTTTTTTAATTTTTTTATTCATTTGAGAAGGAGACAGAGAGAGAGACAGAGAGCAGGAGCAGGAGCAAGGGTGGAGGGGCAGAGGGAGAAGCAGACTCCCCGCTGAGCAGGGAGCCCGAGGCGGGGCTCCGTCCCAGGACCCTGAGATCATGACCTGAACCAGAGGCAGCTGCTTAACAGACTGAGCCCCACAGATGCCCCTGAACCAGGATTCCAAGTCCAATTCAGAGTCCAGTGTTCTTTTTTTCTACCATGTGTAAACCAAAGGTCCATAGCAGCTGAGGATATTTCTGGGAAGTGTAATGACATGAAACTCAAGTTCCTCCATTCCTGATTCTGCTACCTCCCCTTTCTCTGTAATCCCTGTATCTCTGGGCTCCTTCTTCACCCTCCAATGAGAGGAACCTGAGAAAGCAGGGCTGGAGAAAGGGGGTATTGTATTCTTAAGGTTCTCAGATCCTGGTATCTATCAGCACAAAAAACAAACAAAAGATCATTGTCAAGCTACAGACACAGCCAAAACTTCAAAATCTCTCAAGAACTTTAGCAGAAACATTCACTAAGGTTAGAGCTTGGTCCCCCATATAAATGTCACATAAATCAGGGGGACACAGAGGTGAGATATCCAAAATTATGACTCATTTCAAGAAAAGCCATATGTATCATCAAAAAGAGATAAGTACCAGCAAGTAGGACCCCTCGTGTACTGTTGGTGGGAATGCATACTGGTGCAGCCCTTGGAAAACAATATGGAGGTTCCTCAAACAACTAAATGATGATCTGACTATATGATCTGACATTCCCACTTCTGGGTACAGATTCAAAGGAAATGAAAGCAGGGTTTCTAAGAGATCTGCCCTCTCAGCTTCATTGCAGCATATTCGTAATATCTACGGTATGGAAAAAAAAATCTAAGTGTCCATCAATGGATGGAAGGGTGGATGGATGGACAGACAGACAGACAAAGATGACGTGGTATATATACACAATGGAATATTATTCAGCCATGAGAAAGAAGGAAATCTTGCCATTTTGCAACAACATAGATGGACCTTAAGGGCATTATGGTAACTCAAATAAGTCAGACAAAAGACAATTAGTGTATGATATCACTTATAAGGGGAACGAGGAAAAGCCAAACTCCTGGAAACAGAGTAAAATGGTAGTTGCCAGAAGCTATAGGGTTGGGGAAATGGGGAAATGTTGGTTGAAGTGTACAAACTTCGAGCTGTAAGTTGTGGAGACCTAAAGTACAGTATGGTGATTAGAGTTAACAATGCCCTATTACACACTTGAAAGCTGCTACGACAGTAAATCTCAAATGTTCTCAACACAAAAAGAAAGGACAATTATGGGATGTGATGGAGGTGTTTGCTAATGCTGAGATGGAAATCATTTTGTAATACAAAAGTGTAGCACATCAACACAATGTACGCCTTAAACACACAATGTAAAATGTAAATTATCAATAAACCTGGGGGGAAATGTCTTTATTTTCTAACCTCAAACAAAAAGGAGAAAAAAAAGAAAAAAAAAAGTAAAAAAAAAAAAAAAAAAAAAGGAGTAAAATTCCGGAGGAAATTATTTAGTCTTGGGAAGTGGTTCTCAAACATTAGCATCCATCAGAAACTCCCGGAGATCTGTTAAAACACAGATTACTGGGTCCCGTTTTCCAGGTTTCTACAGTAGGTAGGGGTGAGGCTGGAAAATAAACATTTCTACTATATCACCAGGTGATGTTCACACTGGTCTGTAGACCAAATTTGAAGAACCACTGGTTTAAATGAATAATCACCTAACAAATGAACTCTTTAGAAAAATAAGTCTCATTAGATTCCCTTGGTAATCAGTTAAAAAAAAAAAAAAACACATTACTGAGCTAATTAGTACTAATCAGGGCCAGTTTACCATGGCAGTAAAAAGCCTGGATTCTATGAACAACTGCCTGGGTTCAAATTCCAGTTCTATCGCTCATTAACTTTGTGACCTTGGACAAATTCCTTGGCCTCTTTGAGCCTCAGTTTCCTTTGCTACAAAATATGCATGATAATTACGGTACATATAACAGGGGGATATGGGGGGACGGAAAGGGCTAGTATATCTGAAGTGCTCACAATGTGCCAGCACATGCTAAGTACCCTATAATTAAAGTACTAATACTATTATTAATAGACTTTTTTCTACCTCTAGAACTATTCCTCTGTGCCAATCCCAGCGTTAGGACTTAAGGATGGAGCTGTGGGCCAAACATAAAAGGTCCCGCCCTCACAGAGTTACAGCCTGGTGAGGAAGGCAACTCAAGGAGTCGTTCACCAAGTGCTATCTGCTTAAATCAGAGGTTAAAAGCAGGGAAGCAAAGAGAAAAGGCAACAAAGTCATTTCAAATTGAAGCTCAATCAGATGTCAAGAACACTTCTTAAACTGGACCATAAACCAATGGAAAAACATGATTCTGTGTAATCACACCATCCAGCTTTTCTGGAACAAAGTATTATGACTTCTAAATATAATGGCATGATAAGAGCAACTCTTTCCAATCAATGTCCCCAACTTTCTCAGCTCCTATGGTTTCAGGCACTCTGCACAGGGGTCGCAAAGGTGAATAAACTGTCATTTCTTCACCTGAAGGTTTCTAGGCTAGAAGAAGAAAAGCGTGCCAAGAAGCAGCTATGGCACTCTTGACCCTAGACCAACACAAGTTTGAACTGCACAGTCCACTTACACGTGGATTTTTTTCAATAAATACAGCACGGTACTGTAAATATATTTTCTCTTCCTTGTGACTTTCTTAAAAACACCTTCTTTTCTGCAGCTTACTTTATTGTAGAATGCAGCGTATAACACACATACACGTAAGACACATATTAGTCAACCGTTTGTTACCGGTAAGATGCTGGTCAACAGTAGCCTATTGGTAGTTGTTCAGGAGTAAAAAGTTAGACGTGGATTTTCAATCACGTGGGGGTCAGTGCCAGTAACCCCTGCACTGGTCAAGGGTCAAGTGTATAAAAGTCCCGGGGAGTCTGACGGACTTCACAAAAAACCTGACATTGAAGATGGGCCCTAAGGGGTGAGCAACAGCAACAGCTCACCAAGTAGAAAAGAGGGCATAAAGGACATTCTAGAAAGAAGAACAGTATGTGCAAAGGCAAGAGGACATGAAGAGGCCCACGGACCCGGGCGGATGTCAGATAGGGCAGGAATGCTGGTGTGTGATGAAGAGCGACAGAAGATGAGGCAGCTCAGGTCTCGGTTCTGTGAAAATGCCACCAGTTTTCCATATAATAAAATTTATCTGAAGCCATTTGGATGATGGTCAAAGATGGCAAAGAAATAAACGCCTACAGTGATGTAATCTCGGATTTTTTAGTGAAGGTCTAAAGTCATCCTTGCACTCTGCCCTCCGGAAGGTCAATGTTTTAATGGCAGACACTAGTACAAAGCTCCATCTGCTTGCGTCTAGTCAAACAGCAGCAGCAGGGGCAGCTAACACTCACTGAGTCCTTAGCAGGCTGGACGATAAGCTCTAGTCACACGAGTTCTTTCTGTCCCCATAACAAGCCTGTGAGGGACAGAGGAGGAAAACACAGTGCAGAAAAGGTAAGTAACTTGCTCAAGGTCACACCATCAGTTCCCGGGCTCTCACGTTACCCCCAGAATCCGAACTCAACCTCCTACCTTCACCTTCCTTCCTCTCACACCACTTCCCAGGGCAAATCCAGGTTTGGAAGCTTTTAGATGGGGGGGAGGGGGGGCTCTTTGAGAAAAGGAATACAAAATTATGGATATAAAATCCGGTGTAATGACGAATATTTACAACAAGAAAAAAATTAAAACAAATAACTGGAGCTTTGGGGATTGAAGTCCCATGTTTTCTGAGATCAGAAATGCCTAGGTAGAAATACTTCCTACAGCAACCTCTCCCCACCTGAAATATTTTACAACTCCCAACAACTCCCAGCACTCAGAAGGGCCCACGCAAGAGAGGTCAAGCTTACGCTTCACTGCGTTCACTTTATGGGAGGTCCACTTCTGCCACTGCCCACAGGTCTCCTAAACTTTTCCAACCTACTGCAACAAATGCCAGATTTGGGGAACCAAAGGAGGCAGTCAGTTCACCCCAAGACAAAAAAGAAGGTGGGGCCAAGTTCAGTGTGAGAAGAACTAGGGTTTTCATCCTTCAACCCTACTAGTAAAATGGGCCATCACAAGGGGCATGGCTTGGGAGCCATGGAAATCCAGCTTCAGATTTCTCCGCTCCTTAGTAGCTGTGTGATCTTGAATGTGTGTCTTGACCTCTCTGAGTCTTATTTTCCTCATCTGTAAAAATGATATAATGTAAGGATCAAACAGCATTACACTGCCAAGAATGTCAGCTCCCTTCCCTCTGGATATGCCTTTCCTGTACTTTCTTCTGCTTCATCCTCCTTACCCGACTCCAAGTCTGAGGGGGAGTAGGCTGATCCCCTCTCTGTATCCCCAGCATATCCTGTGGAGACTTCCATCGAAGCATATCAATCTCTTGTTAATTCAGCAAGCGCTCCGCGGATACAAAGATGAAAACACCCATGCCACTGTCTTCAGGAAGCTCACGGTTGCTGGATAACCACGGCCATGGAGCCTTTCTCCACCGTGAGGGAGATGCTTGCAAGGGCTGGAGCCACGCTTAAGACATGGGGCAGGTCGGACCTAACGGAAAATATTGAGTTCACCTCCCATCTCGCAGCCAGGGCCCCTGCCAGTCTCACCCCAGCCCACTGGCCTGACTCCACTTGGCCCTCCTCCTGACAGGCCCCGGCGACACTGGCCTGTACATCCTCTGCACGGCTGGATCGATGAAGTTTGGCTTACAGGGCACTAGGCCCATTGTTGGCACTCACCTCTAGAACAAAGAATACTGGCCCTTCCAAGGCCAAACACAAGCACACTTCTCCCCCATGAATCTCTGTTCCTTTATGAGCAACAGTATGCAGACCCCTGGTCCTCCACTGAACTACATTTAAAATAGCTCTTGTGAAAGACAGACACAGTGGCCATTTCTGTGTATGCGCACCAGCAGCAATGGATTGATTGTAAGACGAACAATGTGCACTTCTTCCCACTTCTGCCAGGAGAGAGGACATTGTTTCTCGGGCTGGGGAGGGGGGAGGGAGTGGAACTAAAGAAACCAAGCCTTAAGGTTTATTACACGAAATTCTGATAAAAAGCACTTCGAAGCCTCTTTCCCATCATCAAAAAACCACACTGGGCAAGATCACAGCTTAACAGCCAACAAAAAAACACATTCAATCCCTGAGATCATTTTCCTGAAATAGAAAACTACATATGTTTCTCAAATTTCACATCAAGCCACTGCAGAGGCCAGACTGCAGGGCTGAATTGGGCCAAAGTCAGTGAGTGAGAGAGGGAGAGAGAGAGGAGAGGAGAGGAGAGGCGAGCAGAGGGGGATGGGGTGGGAAAAGGAATAAACAGAAGAAAATGAGCCCATTCTTCCACATCACCACATTTCTCTAGCACAATCTAAACTTACAAACACCCCCCAGTTTCACAGAACTTGTAGTTAGGGTTGCTTATCGGGCAGCCTTTACTTTGTCAAATTAAGACACATTGCCTTGGATTAGCAAGACTCCTTAAATTCGAAATGACTTCATGGTTGGCTCCGAGTTCAGCGTCTCTGGGGCCAGCCGCCAGGAACATATCCACTGTGGAACCTCCCTCCCTTCTCCATACTGACCTGCCTGACTTTTCCATGGAGACAGCAGAGCAAAATCCCAAGCAGACAGGCTGTCAGTGTTAATTAAAAGTCCAAACACCTCTTTAGAAACTATCTCCGGCTCAATATTTATACAGAACATAAGACTCCTAACAGACAGGGCTGGAGAGAGGAGAGGGAGGTTGAGGCGGAAATAGGTTTGAATGGCATTTGGAACCCATTAATTTTTTAAAAGACAGGCTGCCACCCTATATAGACCCAGAGAAGTTCAAATGTAACGAAACCAGGAAGATGAATGAGCTGAAGATTGTTTAGAAAGCCTGGAGAGAGCGCTCAGCTTTTGAAAAGAATAATATCTGGGCAATAATGAGAGCTGACACTTTTTATTGGTGAATGCGGTTTTTGACACATTTTAATGACACAGGTTGACAATTTTTCGTATTTAACAAAAGGGAAAGCAATCTTCTAAATGGCTTGGGAACAAAGGAATCCCTGACTGCATTTCTTAATAACATTTAAGAATTCTCTTCAAAGGCCCTTGACAATAATTTAGAGAGAGGAAGAAAGGAAAATGAAGAAAACAAGAAAAAAAAAGATATATATATATAAAAGAAACTAAATAGAAGGAAAAAGAGAAAAAAGAAGAGAAGAAAAGGATACAGCATTCTGACACCAAATTCCAGCCCAAAGGGTTGAACTGTAGAGTTGAACAATAACTTTTTACAAAGGAGTGAGTTGTAAGAAAGAATACAAAGTAAGACTTTGGTCAACACCAATACATCTCACAGACTGAGAACTTTAGTCCCGGGAGGGCTGACTGGATCACCTAATCCAAGCACCAAGTTCTACAGATGAAGAAAACGAGAGCCAGGAGATCCAAGGTGACCAGGCTGTACCAGACACCAGTCTTCCCGGTTTCAAACCACACCACCTTGTGCATCTCAGGATGTAGGTCCTGGACACCAGCAGCAAGCCCTTCCAGTAGTACGGGCCCCAGGACTGAATGTCATACCTTCCATTAGCGACTGAAACTAGGCCCCCAGAATCACAGAGGTGCAACATACTCCAAAGGCCCAATAGCAAAGTTCACAAACGAGTTGTCCAACAGAGGCAGCCACCCTGGACGGGAAAGAAATGTCAGACGCCACAAGGACCACAATGCCCTGTCCATCTGAGGGATGCCTTCTCAGGGCACAGACGTGACCCTGAAGCAATGTGTGGTAAGGGGGTTCCCTTCCAAATCTCACTGCTACTCCATCTCGGGAGTTTTATCATCTGGAAAATGAGATCTCTGTTTAACACTGTCACAGTTTCAAACCATTTCCAGCACAGAATACACCACCATACTATTTGCAAATGTGGAATAGTACTCAGAAGTCATTCTACATTACCATACTGAAAGAATACGTAGGATTATATTCTAAAAGTGATGCAAGGTCTTAGAACAAAGTATTAGGTAAAGGAAATGCTATATTGCTGCTCACTTGGAAAATCACAGTCATATTGGCTATCATCTTTCAGGCACAGAAAATTCATGTCTAGCTGTAGGCAGCAGAGAGCTGGAAAAAAAAGTATGTTGACACTGAACAAATTCAGACTAGTAGTTCTTAACAAAGGGTGCACAACATAACCACCCGAGGTCACACATTTTTACCTCCTCTGTTCCAAGGGACAAAGGTGGGGATTCTTAACCTTTTCTGTCCAGATTTACTTTATTGATGAAAAGGGAAGGAAGAAACTCATCCTTCTGCAGTCTCAACGTGGCAGATAAAGAGGGACAGTCAGTGATTGCCACAGCCAAGCATCAGTGTAGGGCAGTAGTAGGACTCCCAGTTGCTGAGAATCTGTGCCTAGACTCCGGTGCTTCTGTTAGGCGTGGATGAGAAGCCCTGTCCTGTTCCCTGACGGACCCGGAACATTCCATTCTCTCCTGCCTACCCGGACTTTCAGCCTCTGGATACTGATCTTTCTTCGGTCTCGCGACACCTACCCTGGGATTGAGAGGGATTAAACGACTTGCCCAAAGACCATTTGCCCAAACCCACCCAGCAGATAAATGGCAGAGCAAAGCTTTGGGCTCAGGAGTATCAGATCCAGCCTTCACAAACATTTGCATAGTTTAAACAAATGTGTACCTGCCTACTGCTACATTAGAGGAAGACCTCTTCCCCCAAGACTTCCACCACCCTCCCCTCCTCCTGATCGCTATCATGGATGGATTTCATACTGGTATCTGGGGTCTAGGTCAATATAACTTCCTGAGAAACGACAATCTGAAATTATCTTTTTACCTGCCCAATACTAATTCTCCTTTTTTGCTTTAGTAGTAAGAGAAATCCAATTTCATTCAGGTAACAATGTATCCAGCTAAAAGCCTATTTCGTCTGGGCTCCATTCGAACGAGGCATGACCATAAACCTGAGGGCTGGCGGAGGATACACAAACACAAGTGTTGTGCAGATTAAAGAAGGCTGACTCAGGTATGTGGAACATCCTTCCTATGCACCCCGTCCTCCTTCTCCCTGCTACAAAGAATGTAGACTAGACAACAGAGACTCCAGCAGCCAACTTGGACCTTGGTGGGCCCTAGAGGATGGAAGTCAGGGCTAAGGATGGTGAAGTAAAAATATCAAAAAACCTAGTGTCCTTGATGACTTCATGGGGCTGACACAGGAACTCAAGACTCCGTATGTCTCCATTTATTTACAGAAAAGAATGAACACTTAAGGGTGTAAGCAACTTTTTTTTTTTAGATTTTCTATTATTTCTATTTCTAGGTAAAGAGGTAAAGATCATATTTCTTCTGTAGAGAGTGAAAGCACTCCTCCTTCCCAAAAATAAGGGTAAAGGAAAGCTAATATTTACAGGTCATTTCTCAGCACTGTGAGATATACTATAATGTTAGCTGATGTGAGAAGCTGACTGAATCGTTCTTCCTAGAACCTAGAAGCACTGTTTTATACCATTGTTCTGGAAATCATCCTTCAATACAGCCATAAAACAACGCACATCAAAGAGCCTTAGCATTCATCCTGTCAAGAACCACTATGATTGTTTTCTACCCAGAACTCTTTGATTTTATGACACTTCTAGAGAATCCTTATCCAATTTCAACTAACGTCTGGCCAAAAAAATGTTACCTCTAGGATGATTTAAATTCGATCAATTTTACCTTCATTCAGATTTCTAACATTAAAAAAATCAAGCCTTAAGTCATAATGAGAATCTACTCTATAGTTAGAAGGATGGCTATAATAAAAAAGAAATACAAAAGGAAATAAAGTATTGGTGAAGAGGTAGAAAAACCGGCATCCCCATACACTGCTGGTGGGAATGTAAAATGGAGCAGCCACTACAGAAAAATCTGGCAATTCCTCAAAAAGATAAATGCAGATTAACCGTATGACCCAGCCATTTTACTCCTAGGTATATATCCACGTGAAATGAAAGCAGACTCAAATGGATACTTACACTTCAATGTTCACTGCATTATTCACAACAGCCAAAAGGAAGAAACAACCTAGTTGTCCATCATGGGTCCACCAACAGAGGAATGCAAAAGCAAAATGTAGGATATTAATACAAAGCAGTATCCTTCAGCCACCAAAAGGAAATTCTGGCACAGGCTACAACATAGATGGATCTGGAAAACGTAATGCTAAGGAAAATAGCCAGACACAAAAACCCGAAATTATACGATCCTACTTCTATGAGGTATCTCGAGTAGGCGAATTCACAGACACATAAAGCAGATGAGAGGTTACCAGGGGCTGGGGGAAGGGAGGGATAGGGAGCTACTGCTTAAAGACCACAGTGTTTTGTTTGCGGAGAAGAGCAAATTCTGAAAACGAACAGTGGTAATGGCTGTCCAACACCACGAATGTAATTATTGCCACTGAACTCTTAAAAATGGTTAAAATGGTAAGTTTTATGCTATACATATTTATACAACTCATAAAAATTAATAATATAATCTATCAAAAGCACTGAACTGTATATTTTAAATGGGTGACTTACCTAGGATGTGAATTATACCTCAACAAAACTTTTTTTTTCATCAAGTCTCATCTTAGATATGCAACTCCAAAAGGCAATAAAGTACTAAGTAAGGGATACGGATTGCAGATATGTCCCCAAAGGCAGATACTGGAGTAGACGTTTCTCCCTTCTTCCCGCCATGCTGCTGTCTCAGCCCTTGGGGAGGATGAGGCTGCCCCCAAGGCTGCCCTCTTCACTCAGAGCAGCACCAGAGGAGGCACAGTGGACTTTGCACCCCATCCCCTTACTTAAGTTTCTCCAAGGGGGTAAGAGCTCATCGGATGGCTGAGAGACTGGACTACATTAAGCCATGTTTTAAGGGTGACTGTGCAAAGACAGGTGACAAGCCATGCCTAGAACATCAAACGCACTCCTTCCAGGGCGCCTGGGTGGCTCAGTCAGTTAAGCATCCGCCTTCAGCTCAGTCATGATCCCACGTCAGGCTCCTACTCAGCAGGGGAGTCTACTTCTCCCTCTCTCGCTGCCCCTCCTCCCTGCTTGTGCTCCCAGATAAAGAAATAAAAATCTTTTAAAAAAAGAAAGAAAAACTGTACTCCTTCCCTTTCTGTGCCCAAGTGCAACCAGCATGCTTTGGCTTCAGGTAAGCACACCTGAACCTGAATGCTGCTGACTCAGTTACTCAACTAGAGAGCTGGTTGACATAACCAGTCTTCCTTCCACTATACGTACACGTTCACATGAAGACAGAGACAGTGGTTTAGTCTCACTTCTGAGCTGCATTATCCATCCAATATACCAGAAGCTCTACAAATCAGAGGTTAAAGTGTCTTTTTTTGAAATAATGGGGTAGGTTTCCATTCCTCATTTAGCTAATACGCTTTTTATGTAGTCTCTATCAGTCAGAAGACCAGTGGCAATCAAGAGTGAGTGACACTTTGAACCCTTAACAACAGGGATACCTGTCAGGAATTCAAATAATGAAGATCAATGTTAATTGTCCTAAGTGTAATGATGACACTGTGGTTACATAGGAGATTGTTAGTACTCTTACGTGATCACGTTGCAGAATTTAGAAGGAAGTAGTTGATGTCTGCAACTCATTTACAAATAGTTCAGCAAAATAAACACATCAGAGACAGAGCACTTGAGATACAAATGGAACAAAATGTTGAAGAAGGTAGGTAAAGATATAGTGTTCAATATGCCATTCTCTAAACTTTCTTGTGGGTTTAAAATTCTTTCAAAAATAACACCTGGGGAAAATACCAAAACAAAAGTCCAATGCTTTTGATAGATCACATAGAGTTCTCACCAATATTTAAGAAAACACCAAAATCCAATATAAATATTAGTAATTGACATTTATAATACTAATGGACATAATAACTGACAATGACATCAATTAGTAAAAACAGTGGTTGCTAAATATATGAAAAATTAACTGCATTTAATAGTCAAAAAATGAAAATTAAAATAAGATACCATTTTTGGGGCACCTGAGTGGCTCAGTTGGTTAAACATCTGCCTTTGGCTGGGGTCATGATCCCATGGTTCTGGGGCAGAGCCCCACGTTGGGCTCCTTGCTCAGTGAGGAGTCCGCTTCTCTCTCTCCCTTTGCCCTTCCCCCTGCTCATGTGCTCTCTCTCTTTCTCCCTCTCTTTTTCTTGCTTGCGTGTGCCCTCTCTCTTAAATAAAATCTTAAAAGATAAATAAAATAAGATACCATTTTAATCTTAAAAACCAGCAAAATTGACACAAACGTTATACTGACATAGTGTAGAATATTATATAGGCATCAAAATCATGTTTTCAGATATTTATTGATATGGAAAATAAAATACTACATGAAGTAAAATATAAATTATAGCAAGTAGATTTATAATTTTTTATAAAACAGAAACACAGTAGAATAAAGGTCTAAATATGATACTATTTTTGAGATCCTGGCAATTATATTTGGAAAATGACTACATATCTCGATCAATAACCTGACCAGGTTCTTCTCCTGACAGATTAGCAAATAACCATGAAAAGAATAACAGTACAATAATATCTCCTATAAACTCAAAACATAGAGAACCATGCAAATCAGGAAAATACTTGCTATTTTAAAAGGGATTATAGTTTTTTAAAACCATAAAATTGATCTCTTTAAAATAGAAGACAGAATACTGACAACTTACACAGAACTGTACACTGTATGTGGAGAGGAAAGGGAAGGGAAATAAACAAATATATCATATAAAGAAATCTATGGGAAAAATCAATCTGACATTTTATAAATCAGCTCTCTTTTCTCAGGTGCCATAGAAAAGTCTCAGAAATTTTAACATGTAACTTTTTTTTCTATTTAAATTCAATTTAATTAACATATAGTATATTATTAGTTTCAGAGGTAGAATTTCGTGAATTTATCACTTGCAGATAACACCCAGTGCTCGTTACTTCAAGTGCTTAACATGTAAGTTCTAAAGCAAACTTACCAACGTGTCTCTTATACGTTGAGGCTGGCCATCAATTCCTTTTAGTTCAAAGAACTAAAAATAAGTGAATTGAAAATAGACAAATATCCCATACAGAATAATTCAAAATAATATATGTAGATACTCCACCCTCAAGGAGGTGAAGCATAACTCCCTAGTCCTTACATGTGGGCTGTGCATGGTGACTTCCTTCCAAAAAGTACCATCTAGAAGGAGGAGAGGAATAACTTAAGGGTGGAAAAATCTGACAAACAATACCTTTGCCTGGTGATCAACGTCAACATCAATAGTGATGTCATACTGATAGCATGTACCCTTGATATGATATGATGAGAACGGTACTGTGGTCTACCAAAAACACACTACCCAAGTCTCATCATGAGAAAAACATCAGACAAATTCCATTAGCAGTTCATACTACAATATACATGACTAGTCCTCTTCAAAACTGTCAAGGTCTTCAGGAACAAAGTTGAGAACCTGTTCCAGCCAAGAAAAGCCTAAGGAGATATAACAAAACCATATTACATTTATAGTATCCTGGATAGGATCCTGGCCATTAGGTAAAAACTAAAGCTGTATAAGTAATACATGGAATTTAGTTAATGATAATGTCTCAATATTGGTCCATCAATTGTGACAGAGGTATCATATTACTGTAAGGTGTCAAATATTTAGGAATTCTCCTGTACTATCTTCACAACTTTTCTATAAATCTAAAACTGTTTTAAAATAAAAAGTGTATTTGAAATTATAATTAAATTTAATAGGTCACACCTTTAAGTAATTTACAGAATATTGCCAACGTTTGGTAATTAGGGAGAAATTTGTCTCAGCCTCCAGTGTTAACATAGAGTTCTACTTCTGAACAGCAGTAAGTTCTTATCTGTTTACTCAGTTCATCTTGACAATGCTCTAATCTTTGGCCACTAGGAAGCGTGGAAACAAATCTATTTGTAATTATGAAGAATCTTAGAGCTTTTACAAAGTTCATAGTTTCATCTTCACTGTTCTAGTAATATTTTCACTTCTTTGTGATTTTTCATAATATTTTATCACCTTTCCTCTTATTCTATTATCAGTCGTCTCAAATCTCTTTAGAGGAAGGAGTTATATATACGAATATGTTTTTGTCTGATAATACAAAATTGCATTGTTCAAATTTCTGACTTCCCATTTGTCATGTAACGAAAATTCTAGGTAGTGACTGACCCACTCAAGGGTTAGAATGGGGCAAATTACTAAAGCATCCAGCTTCAGTTTCTGAAATGCAAAATGGTGATAACACTACCTGCTTTAACCAATGGTCATGAGGACTAATGGGGTTCACATCTGCTAATATGCCTAGCACAGATAAAGAGAAGGTGCCTGAAAATGATAATGATCGCATTATTATTAACAAAAATAGCAATCATTATTTTCATTCATATAGTGAAAAGAATGGAGCTGAATTACAAATTAATCATGGGCCAGGTCATGACTTTCTCAGTGACCCAGATAAACATGGGTGGCTACCATATTTAGGGGAATGAGAACAATAACTAAAGGTGGGTAACAAAAAGGGGAGGACAAAGCCAAATAGGGGAAGAGGAGAAGTAGGAGTTCTTAGACCATGTCACTGCCAAAAACAAGTCTGAAAGCTTTAAGACAAGGTGAAATCTGATCACTTTTTAGCCTTGACTCCACTAGAATAATAAAAAGCAAAAAAAGAAAGAAAGAAAAAACACCCTCTAGTTTTTCTGGCACTCATTTCCCCAAAGCCTCCCAAAACAATCACAGTAAGAGCCAAATAAACACCAAATCTGAACCTCTCCTTGGCCCAGATGATGCCAAGTTCATGTTTCACTGCCCAAAGTTTTCTTGGTATTGGCACATTCAAACTCAGACCCTCATAGCCCTTATTCTAGAAAAGGGGACAGACAAGGGGGACTTTTCGTTAAAAGAACAATGCACTGTTGCAATACTGTGTACGCAGTACCTCTAACTCCCTCAGTGACCCTAAGAGGACACATACAGACAGGGACCTGAGGCTCAGCGGGGGAACTAGTTCACTCCAGGTTCCTGCAGACAGTACACGATGAAGACACTGAACCCAGGTCAGTCTGACTACAAGGATTTCCCTCTTTCTACTATGCCAGAAACTTAATGCAAAGACTCCCTGCCAAAGTCGATAGAGAAAGGGAACTAAATAAAATAGCTAATTCCTTCAAAAAAATTGCCCAGCAGTGTGTTGAAGTTCTTCTGTTACCTCCGTCAGCCCACACAATAACGCCACAGATTGGGTGCTGTCATTGTCCCCGTTCTACACTCGAGAAAGCTCAGACGGCTTACTTGTCTTGCCCTAATTGTGCAGGTTGAAATAGAGAAGGCAGAAGGTATTGAGAGACTGAGGAACCAACAGGAGAGAAAGACAGGTGTAAGAGACATGGCTGCCAGGGAGAGGGCAATTGCCCCACAAGAGAAACTCTGTGCCTAGTGCCCAAGGTCCACAGGCTCTGCTCCAGGAGAGAGAAGCTGGAGAGGAGGCCTCTGAAGGTGCTCATGAGTCCGGGACAACGGGCAGGGGAAGGGGGATTGTAGATCTGTGCTAATGAAAATAGAATGAGTCATGAGTGTCACAGCCAATAAGGGAAAAAAAATGGCGGGGAAGACTAGACAGCCAATAAATCATTTCTGAACATTAAACTTTCTGCTTCCTGAGGGTTTCAGATTATTGTGGGTGGGGATGGAAGCCCCCAAACACATTCTGATGGGCCAAAAAGAAGCTCTTGTTTTTTTTAATTTACCAAGTTCATTAAAAGTTTTAAAATACTTCCAATCCCTCACAGGTGTGAAGTGCTTCAGAGTCATATATCACTTTCCTGTATATTCTGTTAAGCAGTGTTGCCCCCAATTACCTGATCACATATAACCACCTGGGGTACTTGTTTAACCTATAAATTCCTAGGTATCCCATGGAGATTCTGATTCAGGAGGCTAAAAACTGGAGGCCCTGGGGATCTGTGCGTTGAATAAATGAGTCAGCTGATTCCTATAATCAGGCTAGTTTGGAAAAACAGCTTTAATAGGACTCGCCTAACAAGCTTTCAAGGTAGGTATCATGATCCCCCTTTTAACGACAGGTTCAAAGAAGGAAAGGACATGCCCAAGGTCACACAACTCATGTCTGGCAGAATGGAGAACTACAAATCACACTGTGACTCCACAGCAGGTATGCATGCCACCACACTGAAATCTGAGCCAGAGCTAGGTTCAAGAGCCCACTCCTTGCTGTCTTAATATGGCATCAGACACCAGGAAATGAGGGTGTACACTATCCAGCGCCATCAGGAAGAAGCAGGAAGACGTCAACTCCCTGGCTTGAATAACACTCAAGGAAAAAGACAAGGAAAACAAGGTTCTCCTCTCTCTGCAGTTCTATTTTTTTTTTTTTTTAAGATTTTATTACTTGAGAAAGAGAGAAAGAGACCACGCGCGCACAGAGGGAGAGGGAGAAGCAGACCTTCGCTGAGGAGGGAGCCCGACGTGCAGCTTGATCCCAGGAACCTGGGATCATGCCCTGAGCTGAAGGCAGATGCTTAACTGACTGAGCCACCCAGGCACCCCTGCAGTTCTATTTTTGAGCCCTCAAATGTTGTGGGCCAAGGGGGTATTGCCAACACCCACACTATTAGCACTGCTTTGACTAATAGGCCTATTTGGCTAAAATGATGGAAGTATTTCTTTCACTATTGCACAAAGGTAGGAAAAAAGGCCCTTCTAGAAATAACTTCAGACGATTAATGTCACACCACAAGAGGAATACTCTAGATGAAATCTTCACCCACACACTGACATCCCCATTGGTGACAGCAGTACAACAGTGATTAATTGTACCTTCTGGGGTAAAGTTCAGACCAGTCCCCCAGAGCCTGCTCCCCCAGACAGGGGTAAGTACCTGAGGTGTGCTGAGGCCATTTTTATACACACGTGGCTCTCCACTACCCTGAGACCTGTGGCTAATG
Source organism: Ailuropoda melanoleuca (assembly GCF_002007445.2). Lineage (NCBI taxonomy): Eukaryota > Metazoa > Chordata > Mammalia > Carnivora > Ursidae > Ailuropoda > Ailuropoda melanoleuca. Next base: position 33,555,747 of record NC_048219.1, on the reverse strand, counting down.
ATCATTTCCCTGGCAGTAAGGGAGGGTAATTCACATGAAGAATGGCATGCTTGTGAAACACGTCCTCTACAATCTCCTTTCTGGAAGCCCCTCACACGGAACTCTTATCAACTCTTATCAACTCTTACCAAGAAAAGGTCCAAATCATACAAAATGAGATAGACAGGAAGAACACAGGGAAAATGGTACTCCTATTCCAAGCTTCCCTTGACTTTAAATAAAAAAGGAAAATGGGGAGGATTTAGCCCTCCCCGAAGGAGCTGACTTTAAGATCAACACCTGCCTCCCTAAATATATGTATTTATACAGGTTTATCTGTCCTCTGGGAAATGATTCTCTTCCTCACAGATTTGTTCAATACGGGTTATCTAAATCATTTTCAAGATGAGAAAACCCCTCCCCTGTCCTGCTGCTTCTCTTGTGTAACTCCTGAAGGCTGAGGTCAAGATGACAACAGGCTTGCAGACTTTGAGATTTCATGTTCAACCTGTCTCTATTACAGACACACACACACACACACCACTCTGTTAATTATAGCAGCTGCTACTTCACACCAACTATTTTTTAAATTGCCTCTGCCATGTAGCACATACTTATTTATAACATTCGTAACTTNACACACACACACACACACACACACCACTCTGTTAATTATAGCAGCTGCTACTTCACACCAACTATTTTTTAAATTGCCTCTGCCATGTAGCACATACTTATTTATAACATTCGTAACTTACTGAAAAATATTGTGACTTCAACATATAGACCTCTACACTCTGCAGGGATTCAGGTACATTAATATAAAAAGCAACACACTCATCCAGTTAAAATCAGCTTCCTCGAAACACATATCTCTTGCCTTCATTTTAGGGGCCAAAAAAATATATATATTTTTCTTTTATTCACCATGTAAAAAGTGCCTTTGGAAAAACAGTCGCATTTCATGATGGACTGTTCATGTCTCCTTCAAACGTGTCCAATTTTAATGAATGGCCTTCACCTTGGATACCCACATTCCAGGCCTCATAGGAACAATGGTGTTTGGGCATGTGCAGTGGAGGAAGATGGATTCAAGATGTTTCAAGTATGCAAAATCACATGCAGATGTACAAACAGTATGTCCAGTCAAAGTGAGTTAAGAAAGCAATATATATACAGACACCCGAGAATGGATGAGCGCAAATAAAATCCAACGTGTAATTAACATACCGTGCTGTGACACCTGTTGCCTTCCATGATAAGAAGTCTGGGAGATCAAAGAAATGTCCCGCCTTATCCCAGCAAGTCTCTCTCAAGTTCTGCCAAATTAAATATACATTAGAATCAATTATGGGCTTTTTTCCCTACCCCTCCCCTCTTGCAATAATGTTTCAAATTTTTCAAAACAAAAGCATAGTCAACAACGTCCCATAAAACATCTGTTCAGGGACTGGGGGCCAGGGGGAGCAGGGATGGTATGCAAGCAGTACCTATATAGGAAAGAAAAATTGGCAATTATTGATCCTTCCAAAATGACCATCATTTCCCTTTTATCCCCTTGGCCAGCCTGGAGAAGGTTAGAAGCACAGTCTGTGAGGGTGTGCAATCCATCTTCCCAGTGAGGGGTCACAGGATACACTTCAAGGCATACAACAAGATTTCAAAGCTGGACAGTTACAAGCTGGGAAGAAAACTGCACTAAGAAACTACCCCATGAAATGGAATGTGTTCTGCCATGTAGAATTCTCTCCACCTCAATGGGTTCCAAAGGCAGGAGAACAATTGGTTCCTACCTTCAAAGAACTTCCAGTCTGAGCCAAAGAGAATAGCACATAAGCAAGCTATTCTTATAAAATACCTAAACATTTGTTTCTTCCAGTCTCTTCCACACTGCCAGCGTGGTCAGATTTTTTTCTTGCCACTGGGCTTTTTCTTTCCTCTGCCACCTCTGTCTAGAACACCAATTCCTCACCCACCACCCTGTTGCCTCCCAGGATCTATGTTGCCTGCCCCCTTTGATTAACTCTATCCACCCTTCCTTGGAGAAGCCTTCTAGGGTCTCCTACTGAGGGGTAGGTCTGAGTCTCATACGACCCACACCACCCCACAATTATTTGTGTACTGTCTTTCTTTACTGTGAGAGCATAAGCCCTGCAATGTCAAAGACACTGTCAGTCTTATGCTCTATGATATAGCCCACAACTCTCTCCTCTCCTCCCCTCCACAGGACTGGACGGTTAGCTGTGAGGTAGAAGCTGCCTGACTCCTGTCCCCTTACACACTTAGCGGGACCAGGGATGGACATGTGACCTAACTGAGCCAATCAGATTCCTTCTCCCAGGAAGTTAGACTCAGGATCCAAATGGAGTCATTTAACTTCTGCCTATGAATGAGGGGAGATGAACTTGGAAACTGCCAAGTGGACATTTTCTGCCAAGTACCTAGAGAAGTAGAACTTCACAAAGAGAAGAGGCAAGCAGACAGAAGCAGTGGCAAGAAAGGTTTCCTACCATCCAGGCAACTCTCCAAGTCCTGGTTTCAATTATTCCCTTCCCAAGAGGCTACAATAAAAGGAATGTATCATAAGCACGAGAGTATCTTGGGGAACCTTAGGGCCACAGTGAAGAAGTCCCACAAGAGATATATTCCAGTATCTGTGAGAGGGTGACACACAGCACTCAATAAATATTTGTCACTTTCACCTTCCAATATCTTTCATGTGAGGAATGCTTCAGTTTAGAAATGGGTTCCACTTGTGTTATCTCCTTAGAATGGGGGAAAGTTCTGAGTATCATTACATCTCCTTTACAGACATATGACTGGCCTTTATCTACATTTGCCCTCGGATTCTCCGAGCTCTTCCTCCCTCCTCCTTCCCTATCACTACTGTATGAACTACCTATGTTCGCAACAGAGAAACCAAGCATAATCCCAGGCCCAGGGTCCCACTAAAACAGCAGTAATATCAAAAGGGGTCAGAGGTAAATTACAGTGTGAAGCCCATTTTCCATTACTGTTGTTGTTTTAAATTCCTAAGCACTGGGGTGATAGCTTACATCTAGAAAGGGCTGAGCTTCTCTTTGAACGCCCATACATGTTCATGGCAAACAATGCAAAACATACAGCTGACGAAATGTGCCTAACACAGCTATGAACTAGTGGTATCTTCAGACCCTAATAGAGTCACAATCAGGAAAATGGTAGCTTTTGAAATTGTGTGAGTCAACCTACTAGTCTGCCTTCGGGGCAGTCCCTGAAGTCTCTTTCCCTGCGCTCTGTGGTTTCAGTGATCAGTTTCTAGGGAGAAGGGAAAAGGCAGCCTCCTTCTACAGGGTGCAGGGTCCAAGGCCAGTCACCAGAAATGAACCGCTAAACCACAGCAGCAACAACCAGCGCTTCAAGCCAAAGCTGAACAATGTTCCTAAACTCCAAAAACAACTGCTTCTGTTAGATCTTGTATACGGTCATTAAAGATTTCACATAATGAGAGCTTTCAGCCTGGAGCCACGCAGACAGTCACTGTGGACAATGGGACCCAAGCAAATGTCTCCAAGAGAACTTCAGGCATCTTGCCAAAAAAAGAGACACTGCGGTAGGAGGCGTGAGGCAGCCAAGGAACGTCATTTCTTCTTGAGACTGGGCCAGCTTCATCTACCCAAGCCACAGACCCCAGTCCAACCTCCGTCTATAGGATGAGAAACCAGAAGCATCTAATTAGAAGTATGAGGTATTCTTAAGAACACACACAGTCTTGGAGGAAGAGAGAGCAGTATAGTCCCTGCTTTCTCTACAAAAGCAGTCTGGAGATTAGCCAGCAAAGAGAAGGGGGCAGAGTTTGCAGGGATAAGAGGGAATGTCTCCTAAAGCCTGCTCTCTTACTTTGAGATGCTGACAGACTATCTGTAAGGATCCCATGCTGTTCTTATGTTGGACTACGTGATTCACAAGTGCTTTGTCATCAAATGCCAGATGGGCCAAGAGCACGTAGCCCCATGGATGGATTTTTAATCCAGTTCTGTGGGAAAATCTCTCCTTCCCTCCCACTCCCCAGCCAGTACCCAGTCCCAGCTGAAGGCCTCAATCTTACTGAATTAATTCTATTTTTTTAACCATCGGGCCTGTGACTGTCCTCCTATATTCCACCACAGCTCACAAGAGAGCACCCACATACCTCATCTCATGTGATTCTCAGGGCAGTTCAGAGGTGTGTACGTGAATATACAGTGGTCTCATACTAAGGACACAGAAACAGTTTCAGGCAGGGCTTAGGCCAAAGTCACATAGGACTTCTAGCTCTAAAGTGAGTGTTCCTTTCTCCCACTATGCCACAGTCACCATCCTGAGGCTCCCGGACCCATCAGAAATGTGGAGTTTGGCCTTTGGGGAACATGATGACGGAAGCTATTGCCATTCTTTACAGAAGAAAACAAACAAAAGCCCTTCCAAACACATTTCTGTACACAATTTTAAAAATTTCAGGGATTTCACTTCCAATCCTGAACATCTCACTTAACTTCTATGGACCTAATAAACCCTTCCATGCATGGATGGTGTATGGGGTGGAGAAAGCACAGAGCAGGCCCTCAACACACGCCAACTTTAGCCATGTCACCATGTGACCATGTGACCACTGAAGCCAGTTCACACTAGAAGCTCTCTGTGCAGAATGAGTTAAGCCCATCTTCCGGTTACCAAGCAACTAACAAAAACTAGTCTTTTCAAGGAAAAAAAAAAAGGAATCTGCCATGATTTGGGGTGTATGACTTGGCACTAAAGGCTTCTGCATTCCAATAACAATCCTTTGAGCTAAGCAATCCCCCAGGCTTGAAAGCAACCAAAGAGAACAACTTGCTCTTTTTTTTTTTTCTTTTTTTTAATCATCTATTACTTCATAAAACCACAGCGTTTCTTGGGAGGAGGCTACAACTCCAAGTGCACACAGCTGCGGGTCTCAGCAGAGGGTGGAGACAGAGCAATATATCCAAGATTCAGAGCCAGGCCGCGGCCGCCCCGCCAGCCTCGGGGCAGGGAGATGTAACTTTCTCCCTTGCCCTCTCTCTGTGCTGTCCAGGGAGGCAGTGAGGTCTATCTCCTGGCTGCTCAATGCTGAACGTGAAGCAAGTCCTGCAGGGTATGCTGGAAGACACCGGGGTCTAGGAGCGGCATGAGAAGGTAGGCATGACCAGCTAAAACAGGATCATCCAAGGATTTTATTAGGAATTACAAAGAGTTTCTGTCTGGGCTATCTGCTGTGTGCAGTGAACAAAAGGGAGGGAATAGAACTCCCTAATTCCCCACCCAGTGATCCTGCCTGAGCAGCCCAAGTACTCACAATGTTGTTTTCCAGCAAAACTTCCAATGAAAAACAAAACCTTATCCTCACTCTATGTCCAAGACTCCAAATTAGGGCACAGGCTGATAGGCCAGAGAAGAAAGAGGTTTCAGGAGGAAACATAATCCTCAGTGTCATTCTTAAAAGAAAAATGATGCTGAAAACATAGAGTGGGTCATAATCTGCAGCCAGAAACCTCCCAAAATGAATGAAACAATTGTGTGTTTCAAACTCCCCACCACAAAGAAGAGACGAAACACCAGACATATTTCAGGTCAGACAGGCAGATACACTGAGAGGTTTGTGCTACTAGAGGCATCTTTCTAAAAACTGAAAACTTACCATTACATTCCTTTCTTTAAAATGATCCGACAGCTTCTCATGGCCTAGAATCACTGAACTCCTTGGCATGGCTCTCAGGACACTCAACACCCTGGCTCCAACTTGGCCATTATAATGATGAACCTTCCAGGCTCATCTCCTAATATGCTCCACCCAGCACTCACTTCACTTCCTTCACTTGCCCAAATGCATTATGCTCCTTCCACATTTCCATGCCTATATGGAGGCTCGTGCCTCTACTTGGACTGACTTCCCCACCTTCTCCCATAACCAAACTTCTACCTTTGATTCAAATCCAACTCAAATGTCATCCTTTCAGTGAATCCCTCCAGGCCCTCCCTGTATCCCAATTATATATACATGTGCCTAAATCCACCTCAAAATGTCAAACTCCCAGAGGGCAAAAACCAGCTCACACATGAAAAAAAAAAAAATGCAAAAAGTTTCAGGAGGTGTAAAGAAATTTAAAGTCAGGGCCTTTCAAAAGAAAATTACAGCAGAGCTGGAGAAAGATGTGCACAAAGGAAAAGGTAATTAATAAGATGATGTACGACAATAATGTAATGAGCTTGATACCAAGGTTTGGTGAGTCAGCCTCATAATTTTATCATAATATTTTGTGTAGGCCATATATTTGCCTCTAATGAGTAATCACAGACAAGGTTCAGAGGAGGGAAAGGGCTTTGGGGCTGGAGTAGCCAGAAAAGGCTTCATGGGGAAGAGATGTGAGCGGAAGCCTAGAGTTCAAGTCGAATAAGCATCTATGTCACTACTAAGAATGAAACCCAAGAAACAAAATCTGAATTGACAGGGCTGCCCCACTGGAGAAGGACTTATTTAACTGTACCATCATAGAACTTATCTGTGAAATGAAATCATTCCATCGTATAATTTAAAGTATTTAATTTTTAGGAACTAGACTTGTACGCATCCTCCCCGACCATCTCCCCTAGAGCCCTATGGTTATACAGAAAGGCAAACTTATAATCCATACTAGAGGTGATTTCCCAACCATAAAAAAAGTTATCATTTTCATGAAAACTGATCATATTGAGCAAAGCTGACTTTGCCAGGAATGTGATACCACCACATGCATTAGGAAAACAAGGCTGTGGAATGTGGGCTCTAAGAACCTTGGAGTCAGGCAGACCTGAGTTTGATTACTGGCCTCACCACTTCCCAGCTGTGTAGCTTTAGGCAAATTAATTCTCTAAGCCCCAGTTTCCTCAAGTGCCGTATTACTAGCATCTATCTCAAAGGATGTTGTGAGAAATAAATGAAATAATGTAGAGTGCCTGATATGTCAACAAGTTTCTCCCTAATTACTGCTACAGCGCTCCATGTGTTTCAAAGCACTTTGACATGCATGATCTCACCTGCTCTGTATAATTCTGTACGGCAGGGAAGTCACGAAATGATCAACCTCACCTTGCAGGTTGAGAAACTAAAACCAGGAAAGGGAGCACACTGTCCTAAGGTTACACACAGATAAGTGCAAGGCAGACCAAAACGCAGATCGCTGAGGAGCCCAGGACTAGTTCAGGCGCCTGCCTCCCGAAAGCATAATAAAACGCAGAAGCAGCAGGAGGAAAGGGGGAATGCAATGGTGATCTAGACAACACAATTCCTTGTGGGTGGTACTGTCTGTGAGAGGGAGGAATGGATGGGGTCTAATACGAAGAGAAGGCCTTGAACTGGGTAAGAAGGTCTTGGAACAGACATGAAAGAAAGCAGAAGATCTGGACCAGTGAAGAGGTGAGGACGTTTTCCCAAATACTCCATTCCCCTGGATCCCTTCATGCCCTTCTTATTGCTTTTCTGTCTACTCCTTGAGCACCTTTTCCTTAGTTGCCCTTTAATTGTGGATGCTCCCCAGGGTTCCTCCCTCACCCAAATGTTCTTCTCAGTGTTCATGTGCTGCCTGGGCAATCTCAATTACTCCCGCCATTCCAACGAACTACAAGTCAGATGACTTGCCAAATCTCAAACTCCACACTCTCCTCTGAGACATGCCTCCCAGATGTTCCGCGGCACTTCCAACTCAACACGTGCAAGGCAGACTCTGTGGTTTTTCCCAAAATGTTCTCCTCCACCTTGATTTCTATGCCCAGTGATCCAGTTACCCAAAGGGTCATCTTCTCCTTCTCTCTGTGTACATCCAATCATCCATCTAATTAAAACTCCCAATTAATTCATGATGAGGTCCCCACCACTTCACCCTCTATTCGTATTAGTCAGGGTTTGCCAAAGAAACAGAACCAAAAGGAGATGATATATATAGATATCTACATATCTATAGATCTATATATATCAATATAGATATATATCTCACACACATACATACATACACCCTTCATACCTATGAAATCCTATACATATGTATATGAAGAAATTTATTATAAGGATTGGCTCACACAACTATGGAGGCTGAGAAGTCCCAAGATCTACAGTAGACAAGCTGGAGACCCAGGAGTTCAAATCTGAGTCTGAAGACCTGAGACCCAGGAGAACGGATGGTGTAATTTCTAGTCTGAAGGCCAATAGCTCAAGACCCAAAAAGAACCAGTCCAAGTCCAAAGGCAGGAAAAGACCAATGTCCCAGCTCAAGGAAGTTAGGTAGGAGAAGTTCCCTCTTACTCACCCTTTTTGTTTTACTCAGGTCGTCAACTGACTGGATGAGACCCCCTTGGGGAGGGCAATCTGCTTTACTCTCGGATACACTCAAAATGATGTCTGAACAAATGTCTGGGCATTCTGAGGCCCAGTCAAGTTGACACAGAAAATTAACCATCACATTATATCTCAGATCACTATCCTATTTTCAGTCCATCACATTCTATTGCCTACATTACAGCTATCCTATCTACGGCATACTCTACAAGTGGCCACAATTCTTCCTTTCCCTGTATTAATGCCCTTTGGGATATAACCCTGTAGCTCTTCCCATCAAGAGGTGAGTCTGTTTCTCCACCACTCACTTGGTCTGGCCTTACCATCTGCTTCGACCAGTGGAAGGGAGCAGAGGTGCCACTGTGCTACTTCTGAACGGAGGCTTCAAATACCTTGCTCTTGTCTTGGAGTGGAGTGCTGCCTGGTGAGGCAGTTCAGGCCCGCCTGCTGGATGGCGACAGAACACGTAGAGCAGAAATGAACTACCCCAGCCAAGGCTCCAGACATGCAAGAGAGCTGAACAAAGCCAAGAACAAAACCCTAACCAGGAAACCTACCCTGCTCTTGAGTGAGACCAGAGAGATCACTTATCTTAGCTCATCCCAAATCAGCAAACTGCATAATTATGAAGTAAATAAATGGTTGTTTTTTTACTCCATTGGGTTTTGAGGTGGTTTGTTACCACCCCAACTGATACAGCCCCTACCTTTCAAATCTTACCCCCTTTGATTCCCACCACCTACACAGCAAATTAGAACACAATCGCCTATGTAACATGTACATTTGACTATATAAATTATTCACTCATTCATTCATTATTGATTTGGTATCTTCTACATGTCAGGTACTGTGCTCACTGCTAGGGAAATGAGCAAACAATAGACACAGCTCCTACCTACAGGGAGCTTTCAATCTAGTATACTTTGTACCCTTCAAAGTTGTCTACTACCTTTGGAGTTAAAAATAAAATTCACTAACATGACATATACAATCCATGTCTTACTCACCAGCTTCATCTCTGATCACTCTGAGGTACTATACTAGAATCACGCACATATACTGGGCTTATTCTTACCTTTATATCTTTATTCTTAGTGTATCCTCTCTGGACTACCCTCCCCTCTTCAACCTGGCCAACACGTACTCATCATTCTGTACTCAACTCAGGTATTACCCACTCCACATAGTCTTCTCTTACTCCCCTAAGCTGAGTAAGGTGCTCCCATGCTATACCCCCGTATCCCTATCATGGCACTTCTCATCATACCCATTCATGGGTCTGTCTCCTTCACTAGACTAAAAGCTCTAAGGCGGGGGGCGTGGGGGGCAGGAGGTGAGGGGGAACTGTTTTATTCAATCTCTCTATTCCTAGGACCTAGGATTGTATCTGCTATATAGATGATGAATAATGTTAGCTGAATGGATGAATAAATAAGTGAGCAGAGATGTGCAAGCTAAAGAGGAGTTTGTGGAAATGGGAATAAGGGATGAATGAATAAATGAATGAGACTGTGAATAAGAACCGTCCCAGTCTCTCTTTCCTCATTCAAGTTAATGGCTTTTCACCGTCTGACTTAGGAGCACAGACATTCTAGCCAAGCCAGACTGCCAGGAAGATAAATTTCTCTTCTTGGGGTGAGTAGGTCTTTGGAGAAGTTTCATTTTAATTGGAAAATGGATTCATTCACTTCCTGGCTTGGATTCCTGGGTCAGTGCAACCCCATGCTGAATGGCTGCCAAGCACCATTGCAGAGGGGGCTGCGGCGGGAACAGCACTCCGTCAAATGGCCAGTGTTCCAGGACACCTGAGGACAACCTGGCGTCATTTGCAGGCTGGCTGACATGGATGCCCCCTCCTCTTTCTTCCCCAAATTTCCTTCAACCTGAACTTTACTTATCCCTAACCCATAAAGGACAGGTATGCTCCACTGTTCCATCTGGCATTATTTTGGGCCTCATTTGGGCAGGTATATCCTATTGTTACGGAGTTCCACTGTCATTTCCTGCAAAGCACAGACAAGGCCCACCACGGAGAAATCCTTTCACAACTCAACTAGTAAGAAGATCATAACTCCATAACCTCTTCCTTATAGTAGATGTGGAATAGCTTAACATCATAGAAAATATCCCTTCCATAGAACGTTCCTTGTGTCTTCTGGGAAGGTCTTTGTAGAGGGCACTGAACACTATTTGAATTTGTGACCTGGCTCCAGCTTCCTCTCGAGCATCACCTCTCAACACTTTCACCCATCAGCAACCCCCCAGTCCCTGAATCTCCAAATGGACTGATGCAAAAGCACTTCTAAAAATGCAGTACGCTGCTCTCCACGGAGGCACCTCTGGACATTCTGCTGCCTCTTCTCCAGAGCCAGACTGCACAGGAGCATATCCTGGCTCTAACACTTCCTAGCCGTGGGACTTTGGAAAAGCTGCTTACCTACTCTTCACTTAAATTTCCTTGTCCTATAGTAACTACAGAGAACAATACTACTACCTACACCACCGAGTTGTGGCGGGAACAAATGAGCAAATGTATGTGAAGTGCTCAGAGCATGTGGCACAGAGTAAGCACTTCTCAAATGGCTGTTATTATTAGAAGGTCAGTGGTGTGACCTGTTTCCATTTTCAGGAAGGAGCAGGAGCCTTAGAGACTGACACATTCAGCTTCAAACCTTGGTTCTTCTCCTTGTTAGCAGTGTTCCTTCCGACCAGTGAGTCGCCTACTATCTACGGGTCTCATGTTCATCTACAGCAATGTTTAGTTCATGGTACTGTTAGTAGGATTCAATTCAACGAGTTTATAGATGTTAATGTGCCCATCTTGGCACATCCCCAATAACTGTTAGTTTCCTCTGCAATCCTTGTCTTCTCAAATTATACGGGGACCAAGCTGTCTCTCCAACTAGACTGTTTGCTCCTTTAAGGGAAGAACCACAATTCTCTCATCTGTATCACTACAGTCTACATGAAATAATTATTTCTCAAATGCAGTGTTGATTGACCATGCTACAATTTGTCTATCAGCCCTGGTTTGTGGTCAAGTCTGTGCTAAGACCATGCACGAGAGGCAGGTGTATACTGGCCCCAATTCTCATGTTGTTTATTGGGTAGGTGGAACAGAGTCTGCATATGAAACACGCGGCAGCCATGGAGAAATAGTATAGAATAATCTAAGTTTAGGGGAGCCTGGATGGCTCAGTCAGTTAAGCATCTGCCTTCGACTCAGGTCATGATCTCAGGTTCTGGGATTGAGCCCTGAGTCAGGCTTCCTGCTTATCAGGGAGTCTGTTTCTCCCATTCTCTCTGCCCCTTCCACATACTTGTGCTCTCTCTCACTCAAATAAATAAATAAAATCTTAAAAAAAAAAAAAAAAAGAAAAGAAGAATCCAAGTTTAATAATACCTGTTATAAGCTAAGGATACTGCATGGTCATGAAAGAAAGAGCTGGCTGTGGGCAAGCAGCCAAAGAAAAGTGTTATGTGGGAGGTAGTGCCTGACCTCGGTGTGGAGGCAAAGACCATGAGAGATGGGGTGGAGGGCGGTCCAGCTGGCGCCAACTGCCTGAGGAAAGTTCAGGAAGAAGCATCAACTGTATCCCTGGCCATGGAAAAGGAATCCTGAGAGATGTATGCTGAAGTATAGTACAAGGAAATCTGAATTTGTACTAGACACTGAGGTCAGAAGAGAATGGGAGCCACCATCAGTCCTGGGGGGAGTGGTCTGTGAATGCGGTTTTAGAAAGGTTCAGACAGAACACCATGCGGGCAGTCTGGAGGAGAGAAGAGACAGGAGGCAGGAGGACCTCTTTCCATATGCATTTCTGACATAGGAGGAGGAGAAAGCGCAAGAAAAGGAAGGAAGAAAATAAAGACAAAGCAAAAGATGGACAAAAAAAAAGGGGAGATGGGGCAAAGTAAACACGAGAAATGAATAAAATAAGAAAGAAGAAAAAAACAGAAAAATGAAGATGTGTGGAAAACAACAGCAGGACCGTGGCAGTGTCCCCCAACGAGACACACCAGGGAGAACGAAGGGCAGGAGCCAGAGCCCGCTGCCGGTCTGCACACTGTCTCTCCTCTGGGTGGATGAAGTCATAGCTGATGTCACCGCCTCTGAGTCACACGACCACCAAGGGAGAAGTGACAAGAGCCCCTGCCTGGCGTTCAGTCCCACCCTCCTGGACAAGAGGGGTTCATTCACCGCTTCATTCTCTGGGTACTGTTTAGCCTGGTCCTGATGGGACTGAAATGAGCACACTTCTCTGCCCAGGGAGGACACAGCAGCCACGTGAGCCCTGAGTTTCAGCTTTAGGCCCCTGAGATGGAAGCGTCAGAAAAGGCAGGGCGGATAGTTCCCAGCCTTTCTCTGCCTGTGGCTGGGGTACAGTGGCTCTATCCACGTGCAAACAGGAAACTCCCATCAGGAATAGCATTAACCACACAGATGGGACTCAAAAAGTGCTTTCTGACAGACTCACTGAACTGCTTTCCCATGTATGGTACTTGCAGCCCCACGGAGGTCTCATCTCCTCAGATCCGCCGACCTTACCTAGTGCTACTCTACCTACCCGGCCTGCCTTTTGCAGGCCACCCCACCTGAGGGCTTACCTAGCTCCCCTGCACTGTCAGCCCCCACCTACAGATCACCTCCTCCTGACTCCTCTCCCCTAACTGGGGTGTACTTCCAGTGACCTGAATTCCATCCCACCTACAGTGCACTGTGACTTCATTTCTGTCCCCCTTCTAGAATAGGAGCAGCTGGAGGTCAGGGCCTCTTATGTTGACTGCTACATTCCCAGCACTTTACCGAGGTCCTGGAATAAAATACATTTTCAATAAATATTTGCGGAATGAATGAATGTCCCTGATTGATTCTGGTGGGAACCGATTCGGCACTCACTGTTGTTAGACCACTTCTAAAAGGTGTACGCATTCTCATAGCCATCACCGTGAGCATGTTTGTTGCTGAAGACAAGACCCTGTAAGTTACCAGTAACAGGGTAAGCGAGACTGGTCTGGGGCGTCTGAGGATGGACTGACTCTCTCCCAGCCCCTTCCACGCTCCCTGGTCCTTGGCCTGTGAGCTGTTATGAACGCATGCTTGAGTAACTTCGAGTCAGATCCCAGCTTGGCCACTCATGAGCTACTTGCAGGAATCTTCTCAGCCTTTTGCCACCTGTTCAAGCAGGACAGTAATACCCGCACCCCAAGTTGTCCCTAAAGATTAAGCACACTTTCTTTGTTAATTGCCTACCCTCACAATAATGTGAATTTTTCCCTTCACTCTTGGCCTTCTCAGCTGCATCTAGAGATAAGAATACGAAAAATAGGCCTAATTTTCTTTCCCCAAACCAACTACTTCCATCATGTTCATTATTTGAAAATACATCATTATACCAGCACTCTACAACTTACCAAATACCCTCCCCTCTAAGACACAGAAACAATACTGCCATTGACACCATTTTATAGACAGGAACCGAAGGCCCATGGTGAAGAGAATTGCCCAGATCATGCAGATGGTAAGTGACAAGCCTGGGTGAAACCCCAGCCACTTGAATTCCAAGGCCAATACACTACTGTCGGGTTGCCGCTTCCCAGGACAAGGGAGGTGCTCGATAAATACTTGCACAGTGATTCACCCTCTTTCTCAGGTCCATGGGCTTGTCTCTGACCCCCAGCCAGAGCCAGACCACATGGCCTCAGGCCAAGACAACTGCAGTAGGGTTCACTCAGGTCCTGATTCTCTTCTCATCCATCTTAGATCCACACAATGCCAGCTTTGAGGGAGAATTTCAGGGCTCACGGAGACCAGTTGCTCCCAAATACCAGACCATGGACAGGTGTTAGTCCGTGACCCATAATTTTCACTAATCGATGATGAAGTAATAATAATAATCATTATATTGGGGAAGATAAAATCCTTATTACTAAAAATATTATGAATAATTAATTGGCAAAAAGATCTTATCTCCTAATTGCTCGCGCTGCTTTACTTGGGCAAGCTCCAATATGCTATACATGTAGCACGACTGGGGGAAAACGTCTCTGTGCCACAGTTCAGACCCTCAAGCAAAGCTCGAATGAGAGACAAGGGCCAGGGAGGGCAGAGCCACTTACTCAGGCAGCTCGCTCATTCCCTCTGAACACTCCCTAGTCTTGCATTTTTTGAGCCAGAAGACACTGACTGTTGAGATTACAAAGCTTGGAAGCCAAACTAAAGCAGCTTTTTAAGAGGGTGTGGGGAGGGGTACTGATGGGGCTGTAGAGTTGAGATCAGACTTTTTATTACTGAGGTCGCTCACAAGTTTTACCTAATCCGTAGCTCTGCATACAGGAAGGATTCAGGAGACGCGGGGTTTTAAGGAGATCCCTGAATGACTTCATCATTCAGCCAGCAGAGTGGCCACAGCCCGATGCACAGAGATTACCCTTGAGTGAGGTCTTAGCTGCAGAGGTGCCTCCAGGAGCCCCGGGTTCAGAAGAGGTAAGGAACTAGTTAAATCATTTACTCTCTTTTTTTTTTCGAACTACGAACACTTGAAGGTGAATGCAAAGGGGGGTAAGAGGCCAGCTCTTTAAGAGGTAACTAACATGCTAGAGCATGAACAAAGAGGAATGGGTTGGAATTTGTGTAGTGGAGGGTCTCAGGCGTGATCCTTTCCTTGGGAGTCTAACTTAGGACGACTTAGATTACTTTTTATTCTAGAATTCACATTTAACTACAAAATTTCAGTCAGACAAATTTGTTATTTGGGATTTGCAACCTGAACAGTGAGAACTAGCTCTCTCAACCCAGGTGTTTCATCTGTAGAGAAGATGGGGACCGTGCGTGATAAAGGCTGGAGTTTGACCAGCTAACCTCTGCAACTTTTTAAATCCATTTCCTGGAGTTAGAAGCCCCGGGTTTGCATTCCAGCCCTGCCAGATGCAACAGTCAATAAGTGGTCATCTACGTCACTTCCTCTACCCTCACCTTCTTCATCTGCAAAGTAAGTGATAACATCTACTTCTCAGGACTTTCATAAGCATTAAGTCAGATAGCAAACTTAGAAGCACATGGTAGATATCTAATAAATTCTAGAGCAAGTGTTGATGATGTTTGTAGAGAGCAATCAAACAGGGTCAATATCTTAAACAGAATTTAGTAAGTATCTCAATAAGGTAAACGGTCTTTAACATTTCAAACTGCTTTTAAGAAGTGTAACGATGTCTCAACTTGCAAAACCTTACGGAGGACTGATGGATGGATAGAAGGGCAGGTAGATGGACATATGCCTGATATGGCAAGTAAAATGTTACTGGCAGAGCCAGGTGATGGTTCTGAGTATTTGCAATAAAATTCTCCCAACTTTTCTGTATGTTTCAAGATTATGATCATAAAATGTTGGGGGGAAATGGCTTTCACAGCCTCTTGCACTTGGTCTTAGACTGGGGAACAACTTGAGATAAAGGACGCTCTTAGCTTCCACTTTGTCTCCCCATCACCAAGCACAGTGCCGTCTACATAGCAGTTACCAGCCTAAAGTTTGTTTCACTGATTAAATGAGTACGTCCCTACAAGAGCAGAACAGCTATGTTCACTTTGAATAAAACAAAACAAGAGTAAAGCCAAGCCATATATTCGGAGAAATGAGATTGACTGACTTTTCCAGAATAATCCCATCTAGCATCTTTCTTGACTTCTGGCCTGCCTCCTCTCTTGCCTTGATCGACATCTATCTACCCTGAGTCTCCAGATTTCCAAGGTGACAGTTCACCTCCACAAGGCTGACGGTGCTAACGAGTTCCTCTATCACGATACACATTAAATACATGGTCTTTCTCTGTATCTTTTCTAAAGATAACATTCCCTCTCACAGGTGCATTTTAGCCACTATAAGAAAGAATGTTCAATTTTTGTTCGACATCGAATCATCCCATGTAGGCATAAAGGCAGCCAAACTTAGCAACCTTACTCTTGCCTCTCTGGTTACATTGAAAATGCCTGGATGTAGCGGACATCCCTGCACAGTGGTCAGGAAGACAGGCAGCAGAAGTACTGGGCACATGGGCCTTCCTGCTACAGCCATTAAGTGTGGCTCTGACCAGGTTATGTGAATTCATTTAGCAGGTATTTATTGAGTACACTTTTAATGCCAAGCACTGTTTGGCTCTGGGGAGACAACTGCCAGGTATGGATAGACAGATTTGGTCCCTGCTCTTACAGAGCTGAAAATCCATCAACCCAAAGGAGAAGGAACGTGGTGTAACAGGAAAAAAAAAAAAAAGACATGATTTAGAACCGCGTGAACCTTCACTGAAGACCCAATCCTAATCCCAGTAGACAATCATTTCATCCCTTTGAGGCTTGTGTATTCACCTGTAAAATGTGGCAAATGGTAATATTTATCCCACAAGACCATGTCATAGGTCAAATAAAGAAAATATACATCAAAGTCTCCCACAAACCATAAAGTAAAACAGAATATAGTATGGTAATAGCTGACATTTATTAAATGTTACTAGTTATCTGACCAAGTCTTTTTATAGGAGGGGGGGTCTACTTTTTAAAATTACTTTGTTGGGGGATGCCTAGGTGGCTCAGTCGGTTGAGTGTCTGCCTTCGACTCAGGTCATGATCCCAGGGTCCTGGGATCAAGTCCCACATCGGGCTCCCTCCTCAGCGGGGAGTCTGCTTCTCCCTCTGCTCCTCCCTCCAGCTCGTGCTCCCTCTCTCTCTGACATATAAATAAATAAAATATTTTTTTTTAATTTTAAAAAAAATAAAATTACTTTGTTGGACTATAAAAGAATACAGTCCATACTTGGCATAAATCAAATATGCAAAAGCAAGGATGATAAGGAAAGGATTCGCTGTCCAGGTAAGCGAAGCCAGGGCACTAGCTTCAACACTCCATATACTTAGTTACAAGCCCAGTTTATGGGCAGACCACCCTGGAGAGAAAATCCACAAAAGATGCCCTCACAACAGCTGACAACACGGTCCACACTGCTCAAAGGCTGGGAGGAATGTGGCCCGAAGGTAACAGGGCCCCTGGTATAAACATTCCAAAGAGAGGCTGTTGGATTTAGTACATATGCCTTGGATTCTCTGGCAAGGTAAAGGAAGCAGCTTCAAGAGGTATGCTCCTCAAGACACACAGACACAGAAGAGAGGCCAGGAGGAGTTACTGCCTCCATCTGGGGCTTTCACCGCACACACGAAACAAAACAAACTGTGACTCAAGGTAACAGGACTACAGCCAAGGTGTGGCTCTGGGGTGGAAAGGAGAGGTAATACTCCAAACTTCCCTTTCCACAATGGGGAAGAGAAAATGATCTTACATTGGTCTGCAGGAGATCTCTACTTTAGAATGGAACTATTGGTCAGACGTACGCAACAATCAAAAGTGGCATGATAAATGATTTGGTAAATTCGTTCATCTGTTCATCCATCCATCCGTTACAATATCTACTGAGTGGTCAGCGTTAGATGCTAAACAGTGCCCTGGACATTAGGGACACAGAGATAAATGAGGCACTAATATAGTATAACACATTCCAAGGTAGAGGTAAGCGGGGGGGACGCCATGGGGGACAGAGGACAGGAGCCTAATCAACACCCGATGGAGAAAGTCAAGGAAGGCTTCCTGGAGTCTTAAAGAATTCGTGTAAGTTTTCCCAAGTGGAGGACAAAATCATAAGTGTGCCAGGCAAAGGAAAAACCCGAGCAAAGACTCAGAGGTATGAGAGAATACGGGTAGAGCATCCCTAGAGCCACTGACCAAGAAGTTCACCATCTGGAAAATCTTTCCACTTCCCTCAGCATTTTGTTATAGGAAAAGTAATGATGGATTCCTTGAACAAATTCCCACAGCGTGGGTCTCCATCCAAACGCCTAGAGGGTAGTGCTGCGAAAGGAAATGAGCAGAGCAAGCTGGGTGGGGATGGCTGTGAAATGAAGGACACTTGCCCCTTCTAAAGGGGGCAGCCCCTGCTCAGCGCCGGCCAATTCCTTCCACATGGGAACGTGGGCCCCCGACTGCCAAATCCTTTTGTTATTTCTTCTAAAGAAGCAGAAAATCCGGATTTTTATGTGAAATTTCTTAGTTTTTAAATGTTGAAAACTAATTCAAAAAAAAAAAAAGTTTTGTTTTGTTTTGTTTTTTTTCAAGCACGGGGTAGGTCAAACAAAACCCATCTGGGGACCAGATTTGGCCTGTGGGCTGCCAGCCGGCTGCCCTGGCGTGTCCCAAGAAACGAGTGATCTTTGAGAACAGGCAGTGAGGGCCGATGAAGAGAGCCCAGGGGCTGGAGGCGGGCTGGATTTGGTGAGAATCCTGGAGCCACCTGTATTTGTTGCGTAGCTTTGGGGAAGCTATTTAAGTTCTCTGGGTCTTGTTCTCCTCATCTGTATAATGGGAATAATAATACTGTGTTGGTGCTTTTAAGGAAAACAAGCCCAAGAAGAAAAAAATCCTATGCTAAATAATGAAGTAGTATAAACCAGAAAGATTAGCTCGGACTACAAGATTTTTTTTTTTTCATGAAAACTACCAAGAAGTAATAAAAGCATGAGCGCTGTGCTATAACAGTAGCAAACTATTCCAACCATAGACACTGCACCCCATTATTAATGTTTTTTGTATACATAGCCAGTTTTTTCTATACTGATAACTTTTTAAAGATTTTATTTATTTGAGAGAGGGGGAGAGAGAGAGCAAGCGAGCGAGCACACGAATGGGGGGAGGGGGAGGAGAGGGAAAACCAGACTCTCCACTGAGCAGGGAGCCCAATATCCCAGGACCTCTGGATCATGACCTGAGCCGAAGGCAGCCACTTAACCGACTGAGTCACCCAGGCGCCCCTCTATACTGATAATTTCTTAAAACAAATATATTCATAAGACTGTACATTGTTTTGTAATTTTTCCTTTTAACATTATAACGTAAACTTTGTTGTGGTTATACAAATATTTATTACCTACCCAGTACTATGCCAGAGTGCTTTCTAAGTCATAAACCAGAGATTATGTCACATTTATGATTAAAAACCACTGACCCTTCCCCCCTACTGTTAGAATAAAATCCAAATTTCTGCCCATGGCCTCAAGGCCATGCAGGAGCTGGCCCCTGCCCACTGCTTCAACCCACTTCCCACTACTCTCTGCCTTGCTCACACCCTTCCAGCCCTGCTGACCTCCTCTGCTGATCTCACAGGTACTTTCCTCCCCTTATGTCTGCTGCCCTCTCTTCCTGAAATCATCATCATTCAGGTCAAACAAAACCTCCCAAGAGAGAACACGCCAGCCATGCCAAATTTGTTCATCTGTATTTTTCCTTCATAGCATTTTCCAGAAAATATAATCACTTTGTGTGTGTGTGTATATATGTGTGTGTGTGTGTGTATATATATATATGTCTCTTTGTCTATTTTGTGCCTCTCTATACTAGAATCTAAGTTCTCAGAAGCCTTCCCAGGGCCCTCACCTGTCTTCTTACTTTGGAATCTCTAATGCCCAACACAGTGCCTACCACATACAAGACAATAAACATTTGTTAAAGGGAAAAAAAAAAAAATGAACCCACCACCCATTGTTCCTGGCCTTAGATCCTCCTGAAGTTATCACTTACAAATTTCTTCCCTGAACTAATTTATCCAAACCCTGCAAGGCAAACACTTGAAGAAGGCAGTAGGGAGAAACGGTGATAAGCCCAGATTCTAGATCTGAAGTGCCAAGGTTCCAATCCCAGCCTTGCCATTTATTAGCTGAGTGACTTTGGGCAAGTTGCTTAACATCTCTGAGCCTGTTTGATCATCTGATACTTACTCCATAGGGTGGAAGCGAGGGTTACAGGAGTTTAACACGGATAAAATGCTTAGAAAAGTGCTAGATATATGTATGCTTTAGCTACTGTCTTCATCTGTTTCCCTACTCCGATCTGATTGCTCAGGTGAGCTGTATCTTTCTTCTCCCATCAGACTATAATTTCTTGAAGGCAAAGACCACTTCTGGATCCCGACAGAGGATTACAGAGGCTCCCACAGGACAGGGATCAGGGGCAGAGCTGCGGTACGGCTCCCGATACAGGTTTGCTCACCCAGTATGAGACTGTTAAGTCCTTTAACGTTTCTGAGTTTCAGTTTCCTTACCCACAAGAGATCATATCGACCCCACAAGATGGGTGTGAAGATTAAATAAAATAATCTTTGTGAAATAAAATAATGCTGAGGCTGGAGGCAATGGTGAAATTCAGGGGAAACAGTAGAAGGTATTAGATCAATCTGCTTCCAAGTTCAAAGCCGGCTGCCTTCTGGTATAGGGATTACACATAGCATGTGGATGATTCACATAAATGAATGACCCTGAAAATATGTTTGTACTATTGTACTGGATATTTTCTATGATTGTCTCTGACAACCTCATGGTGGTTTTAGATGCTTTCCTTAGCTAGTAGTCAAACAGGAAAAAGACCACTCATTACAGCCAACTACGTGAAATAAGATATTCTAGTGTTTAAAATTCTTTCAGTTGGTGATAGGGTATTACTGACATGCCCATCAGTAGAACACAAACATTTTTTAAACACAGTGGAAGTGAAGATGTAACTACTGCTTGAATATTTACTTGCATAAAGTGCTTCATAAATATCTTACTAAATTAGAATAGTTCCACAAGGCTGACACTACTATTCTCATTTTACAGCCGAACACTGTGAGACTCAGAGAAGTTGCTTTAGTTTGTCTGAGGGCCCAGAATCGGTAAATGGCAGAGAGCGATTTAAATCCAAGGGTGTCTGGCTTCAAATCCTGTACTTTACTTCTGTTACAGAACTGTGATTTATCCCCCAAATTTCCCCCAATATCTTGTATCACCTCTAATGCTGAGGTCTGATGAATGTGTGTGAACAATAATAGGCCTATATATGCAATTTAAAGCCAGAGTAACTAACAGAGAAAAACTGCCATGATAACTGCCATTAAAAAAGAAATGGTATATTTCAAAGAAAGGAAATTAACATTGTTTATCTTGCACAAAATTTCAAGCAAAAGAAATCTAAGATAATAGATGTTTTTATATAGTCAAGAAGAAGGAAAGAATAAGGCCAGACAAGGAGCTGGGAAAAACCTCTTACTTCACAGAAAAGACTAGAACCAGGCTTTCCCGACCACTAATGGAGTTTTGTTTTGGTTGTTTTCAATAGTTCCTCACAAAAAGCACTCCACTCACACTTTCCACAGCTAACGGGAAGTTATCAAACCACCTCTCTAGGCATCCCAACTCCCAGCTTCCTTCAAAGAATCTACATGTACAGGAAAAGGTACATTAGAACCAGAGAGTCGTTTCTTCATTTTCCCAGCATGCTATCAGGGGAACAGAAGCAGAGAGGCATGAACTTGGGAGAGATGGGAGGGGCAGATAGATCTTCTAAACCCATCAATAAAATCCTCTGACATTCTAGCCAGTTGGTTCCAGTTGGGAATGAACGATGAAAATCTCAGACTATGAAATGATTAGCTTTCTGCTCTGCTGACAATGGCAAAAAGAGGAAATGAGTTAAAAGTCGGACTGGAAGATCTCCACGAAGCCCCTACACGCCAGTTAATTATGTTCCATTAACACTGAGCTGTCAGGATCTGCATCAGCCCTTAACTCTCTTGACCTTCCCCAGTGTGCACCTTGTTACCCTGCAATGTTTCATGTTTATAAAGATAGGAGACTCCAGCTGTTCCAGCCTGACAGAACTTAATTTACATTTGGCCTTCATTAAGATGAGAGTCAGAATCATTGAGACCAAATGGAAAAGCCAGACTGCTGGGGGTTATGAAAAATTCAAATGGCATTTTTCCTTTTATCTGACAATTCTTATTAAGGAGACATACATCAACCTGAAACACACAAACTTTAAATGTAAAGGACATGATTAAAATTCCACATTGCAGAACTAGGACCCGCGTGACTTTGCCTAAGAGCTGCGGTGGTCCTAGTCTATCACTTGGGTCTTCTGGGAAGTCTGAACTCCAGACTCTGCCCTACTCCCGATGTCATCAGATTCCAAGCTAAGGACAAGGAGCCCGTGAGTGACAGCAATACTGAAGTGAATGGTCAGTTCTGACTGTGCCATCTTGCTTGCCCCTCAAAGCCAATCGGCCTCCATGTCTTGTTGATAGTATTCCCTAAAAATTCTGGAAACTATCTCTTTTCCACCCCACAGTGCCTACTTCCTGACTCATGACTTCTCACCTGGAGGACTGCAAAAGCCCCATTACTGAGCCCCTCAAATTATTCAAAACTATGTATTGATTACCTACTATATGCCGGGCATTTGATTAAGGGTAGGGAAACAGCCATGAACAAAATGGATAGGCTCTCCATCCCCATACAGATTACAATGGTTGGAAGACCCAAGCAACATGCAAATCATCATACAACATGATACATCACTACAATTTATGAAAGATACAATGAAGTAAGAGTGCAGTGGAAAGAGATCTCTAATTCATTGGAGGGTCAGGCAAGGCTTTTCTGAAGACCTAACAATAAAGCTGAAGCCTCAATAATAAGTTGGGATCAGTGTTGAGTAGAGGGAAGACATCATTAAGACCAAGGGTCAGCAAACTTTTCTCTAACTGTCCTCAGAGTAAATAAGTTCAGCCCTGCAGGCACACAGTCTCTGTCTCAACTACTCCACTCTGTCACTGTGATGCAAAAGCAGCCACAGACAATCCATAAATGAATGAGTGTGGCTGTGTTTCAATAAAACTTTGTGGCCCTGAAAATTTTAATTTCACATGATTTTCACAAGTCACAAAATATTATTCTCCTTTTGAATCCTTTTTCAACCATTTGAAATAAAACTCATTCTTTACTCCCAAAACATTCAAAACGAGCATGTGGCCCATGTGCCAGAGTTTGCCAACCCCTAGTCAAGACGGAGGTGGCAAAGAACTGAGTGTGTTTGAGACACCCTGACTGGATCCCGATGGATAGAGTGAGCAAGGGGAGGGACACACAGTAAGCAGAAAGGGGGAGGCGAACATGACATCACATACCATCTTCTGGGCCATGTTACAAATTTTGGAATTTATCCTAAGAGCAAGGCAAAGCCAACAAAGTGCTATAATCAGGAAAGTATGAAAACTAGTTCTTACTCCCACACACACACATTTCCTCACCTCTAATCCAGTCCCCTCATCCCTGCCAAAGGTATCTAAGACATTCCCTCCTCCTTGCTTAAAAACCATCTATCACCAAATAAGCCCTTACCGAACTGAGCCCAGGCTACTTACCTGGCCTCATCTCCGACTACACTCAGAGAAGCATCCTGGGCTCTCATCCCAGGACCTATGTACCTTACCAAAAGTGAACCATAGTCTCTCTCTAGAATTTCCTCCCTGTCTTCTTTAATAGGCAAAACCTCCACTCCTATCTTGGGACTCATCTTCAAGAACTCCCAGAAGCAAATTATTTCCCCCGAAAGCACTCTGCATATTCCTTTTTCAAGGTACTTAGAACATCTTCTGATAGTTCCTGTTCCATGTCTCTTTCCTCCACCTAACCCCCTCTCCTTTACTTCCCCACCACTTCACCAGAGGATGCTGGGCCCCTCAAGGGTAAGCCTGAGTCCTCTTCGTGCTTGTGTCCCCAGTGCCTGTGACACTGCTGGGTCACAGCAGAACCTCAGTTAATATCTGGTGAATTCAAAAGTGAATAAGGGAGTAAACAAATGACAGACCCATGATATTAGCACAGAGTCTCACGTTTGGACTCTGATGTGCTACTGAACAACTCTTTCAAAGCTATCTAACCTCCTGGTCCCCCAGTCTCCCATTGCCACATCCAAAAGAAGGTACTGTCCTCTGTGTCTCCACAAATGGGTGCCACTTATAAAAGTGGTTTTATAGGTCTGTGGGCCAGCAACATCAGCATCACCTGGGAGCTTGTCAGAAATGCCAATTCTCAGTCCCCACCCCAGGACTACTACAATTTAACAAGAAATCTACAATTTAACAAGATCCCCAGGTGATTGATTTGCACATTAAAGTCGGGAAAAGTTCATAAGCCATCCAGGTCAGGTTTTAAGGAGAAAATGCTAAAACTGGTATTAGACAATATCTTTTTATTTTGAATTTGTACTCTTGATAAAAATCAAAGGAATTCTCAGCATGGATTCCTGTATATACTTACCAAAATAAATAAATAAAATAAATAAATTTAAGAAATTTTAAAAACAGATTTGAGGCTCACCCATCTGGTAGTTAAATACACGATGAGATGTTTAAGGCCTTTCTCAGAAAACTCTGAAATGGAACTGATTAGATAGATGGATGGATGGTCAGTCTTAGGAGGTCACAATCACTGACTGCCATGCAATCTAGAACCTAATTATTTTCTATGTGCTTTATTTAGTACAGTTTGATCTCAAGCACACAGCACTGAGCCTCCAGAGAGGTTCACACCAGATGTGCATTCAGACCTCCTGGGATATACAGCCCCAAGCCGGCCCTGAAGCAGGTGCTCAGTAAGGCCCTGATGATGTATCAATGACCACCTGCCTAAACCTCCTCCCTTAATTCAGTACAGCTCTTCCTTACCTGTGGCCAAGAAGGGTGTGATGGAGCCAACCCATTTGTTTTCTTGCACCATGTTTAGGCTGGTTTAAAAACACCACTGCCCCTGTTCCTGGCCCTACCCTAAGTGACATATGCTTTAAAGAGGGATTTCAGTGCAGCATGACACGATGGGGCGAGCTGGGATTTGGAGGCCAGCAGACATGGGTTTAAATTCTGGCTCTACCATCTGTTTAGGAAAATCATACTGCTATCTCTGTCAGCCTCAGTTTCCCATGCTGTCTATCAGGCCGAGCTTGCTAAGATTAAATCAATTAATGTCTACAGAACACAAAGCAGAGGGTGGGGGCAGTGCAGAGTAGTTCTATATTCTGATTGGTATTTCAGGATATATTTACATCAGGTTTTCAAACTGGTCCAGACCATCTCTCTCACTTTAGAGATAGAAGAAGTGAGGCCTGGGACGAGAACTGCTTTGCTCAAAGTCACACAAGGTGATGCCAATAGAGTCAGAAACCCCTGACTCCTAAAATGCTCTGTGTTTTCAAACTCTTAATAAATATAGAAGCCTTTTTGCAGATTAAAGCTTACACAACAGCTTGGTATGCTAAACAGATAAGAAGCCAAACCTCCCTTGATTACTGATGCCCTCTTTGCTTGTGTCTCTTCTGCTCCTGGTGGCAATCCAGGGACACTTTCTCAGCACCCTTACACTCCTCTCACCCCCATATACATTTTGAGTAATCGAAGACTCGGCCCACCTGAAACCCCAGAGCCAGAAAACGAATCATGCCACATCTTACTCATTGGACGGATTCTCTCCTCACCAGACCACCTAGGGATTTTCAAGTCCCTCATGTCCCCAGAGGACTTGAACTTCTCGAACATCCATCCCTGCTGGGCACAGTGAAGCTGACATCACCATTATGCACCCTTCATAAAGGACCGAACATCTGGAAACAGGAACCACCTGCAAGGGCTCCGTCCGGAGATCACCATATCACTCAAGGACATGGAAACTCAAGTTCAGGTGACATGAGAAACCCCAACATGCCACCAAAGCCAGATTAATCCTCGGGGGATACAAGTGCACAGAGAAAGAAGGTTCTGGTTAGAAGATGTGGACTTAAAGCCCAGCTCTGCCACTTTCTATTTGGAATGGTAATCAGCCTCTCTGAACTCCAGGAGAGTCCTGGATATTAAGAGAACTGATTTTGGAGTCGGCCAGTCTCAGGTCCCAGCCCTGGCTCTGCCACATACTTATCATGTCATTTTGGGTGAGTTGGTTAATCTCTATTAGTTTTATTTTTCTTGTCTACAGACAACCCTCACCCTCCCAAAAAAGAGACAACCCCTACCTTCATAAGGCAGCTGCTTGGATTCAAAGAGATAATCTGTGTCAAACACTTATCACCGTGCCTGCCTAAGGTTAGCACCTAAAAACAGGAAAGATTTAACTGCAACCTAATCAATAAATTGGGATCTAGCTTCCTCAGAGAGCTGCTGGGAAAAATCACACGGAACAGACTTTAGCACGGCTCCTGGTACAGACGGACCCACAATAAACAGAATCCCTGGCTGCGATTAGCACGCTCTCTCCGCCGCAGACGCTCACCTCTTTTAGCCACAGAAGCTTCGGGGCCTGCATCTCCACGGACATTACGCCGCCGACACACTGCAGGACATGGTGCTTGGTTTCGTTGATCCTGTGGACCTGACTGACTGCCCGGTGGTCCAGCCACATGATGATGTTCCGGTGGGACTGCCCTAGCAGAAACGAGAGAGGGGAGGACACGCGCACGATCTTAGCCTTCGAATTCGAGGGGGGGGCGCTTCCACAATCCCAAGGGCACCAGTATGCACAGCTACTATAACTTCATTCATCGACAGCAGCAAGGGAGGGGGCCACCACCAACACGGATGAGTATGTTCCACCCAAACCTTGGATGTGTCCTTTAAGTGTCACCCCACGGTTACATGTCTACACTAAAACCAGTCAGATCTACCAATTAATTAGATTCTTATTCATTCTCTCTCAACTTCTCCCCCTCCTTTCCTATCTCTTCTGTTCCAGAAAACCTTTTCTGGGTATGTATTCAGGAAAAGAGCCATGAAGTAAGTCTAAAACAGTATGCTGGCTTTTTAAGATCTGTTTGGACAGACACTTCAACAGAATAATAAATCCAACATAACACACCAACTACACAATGGCTTTTATCTGCTTATATTCCCACTTCTTCTAGTCACTTTGATTAAAATTAGTTAACTTAGGTGTTTCCCCCACCCCCTCGGTTTGGTGGAGTGGGAATCACTGGAATTTTTTTCTAGTTTGAGGATTAAACAGACCAGTTACAGGTGGAGATACATTGACAGAGTCATTAAATTTTTCTTAGCCTAAGTGTCCTTACCTGCAAAACAGGGATAACAACGCCTAATAGCATATAAGGGTTAAATGAGATTTCCTGTTCACTGAAAAGGCAATGCACATAAAGGCAAGTACCTATTACACAGTAGGCTCTCAAGAGGAAGAAGAAATAAGAAACAGAATTTATAACCAGCTGGAAAAGAAGCACAGGCATGCACCTCACATCCTACCTCTACCATCCTGCAGCCCACACAGGAACGAACTGTCCCTTTCTCCCTCCTTGCACGGCCTCAACTAATTCCTCATGTACTAAGGGGCAAGCCAATATTCTCTTTACGGTCCTCTGCTTCTTCAGATGGCAAAATGCAGAGAGCAGCAATGAACAAACTGGGAGATAATAAAAGGGAAAGATAAAAGGGGACCCAACGGTAATTGAACCAGGCACTTCACACATTATTTTGCAATTGCAGAATAACTGCAGCAATTATATATCTTTGCTANTGCAGAGAGCAGCAATGAACAAACTGGGAGATAATAAAAGGGAAAGATAAAAGGGGACCCAACAGTAATTGAACCAGGCACTTCACACATTATTTTGCAATTGCAGAATAACTGCAGCAATTATATATCTTTGCTAATAACAAATATTTATAAAGCTGTGCGTGTGCGTGTGTGTGTGTTGTGTTCCAAGCCCTGTGCTAAACATTTTACATGCATCATCTCATTTAATCCTCAAAACAACTCTGTGATCTAGGTCGTTTCCCATGACAAACTGACTCCAAGATTAAGACATGCTCCTATCTCACAGCTTGGAAAAGCATATAGCGTGCTTTGAAACAGATCTGTGCAGAGAACGGATAAATAAACTGGTACAACAAACTTCAACGCAAGCTACACATATCAACATGAATAATGACACCAGCTGGGATATTTTTAAACACCATACACATTGTTTGTTGTTGAGAGTATACACATATGTTGGGAAAGCACAGAAACGATGTGTTTGTGAACACCAGCTACAGCAGCACAGTCACCTGCTGGGCAGAGGGGGGAGGCAAGGGCCGAAGCCTCAAGCAGTTCTTCCTTTAAAAAAAAGTCTGTGGCAAAGATGGCAAATTTTCATGCACTTATCCTTAGTAGTGCGTACATAAGAGGCTATGAATTTTATTTTCCTTACTTTGTCATGTCTCTGAAAAAGAATCTTTAAAACTGAAAGAACAAAGTGCCAACCTAAGAAAATATCGAAATCAGGTCATCATCACCATGATGAAGCAAGGACTCAGTCTCTGCTTTGCCTGCCGGGGCGGGGGTGGGGGGGTTCAGGTCCCACAAACTTTGAAAATAAGGAAATACAGGAGACCTTCCAGAGACACATCTAAGATTTGTTGTTGTTGTTGTTTTTTAAGATTTTATTTATTTGACAGAGCGAGTGAGAAAGAGAGAGAACACGAGTAGGGGTAGAGGCAGAAGGAGAGGGAGAAGCAGGATCCCTGCACAGCAGGGAGCCCCATGAGGGACTCGATCCCAGGACCCTGGGGATCATGACCTGAGCTGAAGGCAGACACTTAACTGACTGAGCCACCAGGTGCCCCAAGATTTGTTTCTAAATAGCTGAGTGATTATACTGTATAACATCACTGCTTAAAGCTTTGGTTCTTGACCCTCTGTGCACATAGAACCACCCAGGTAGTTTAAAAACATTGATGTCCGGATCTCATCCCAGAAACATCACAGAATCAAGATTGTGGGCGTGTAGGCACACACACATTAGAAGCAACTGCTAGAGCAGAATTTGGGTTGTACAGTCAGTTTACCCATGGGCAGATTATCCATCCATGTATTCACTCAATTAACATCCTGAGTATCTCACAGGAGGTGTACCAAGAATGCCTGTGGGAAATTACTATGAATTAGCAAAAACATCTCAATATTAGGTTTCTACTGAAGAGTAGCCTAAGTGGTAACTCCCTCCCTGACCCTGAATTACCACCCTTGCTTCTTCTTGTCCCCAAGAGCTCCTGTGGCTGGGATGACCCAAGCAGAGTTGTGCTGTGAGCTGGGGGGGTTGCAGAGAAGGGAGCAGTCAGCATTGCCACCACAGTCCAACCTGGGTGCTGTCTGATCTTCAAAGGCAAGAAGATCAAACAAGAAAAGGCTAAAATGAGAATATTTTATCATGTAGTAATGATTGGTGTTCTTAATCTATTGTACTAAATTTACTCGGGGGTTCTTTCGCTTTTCTTCCTTTTTTTTTTTTTTTTTTTTTTTTNGTTACCATCTTTATATTTTTGCCAGTTTTGTGAGTTTGACTTTAATGGTCATGGTTAATTTCCTGACCTCACTGCCTGCTCCTCACAATTATTCCAGTTAACCAATCAAGAGTTGTTCACTGCCATGCAGGCATAAGAACGCTTGAAACAACCTTTGAGTCACCTTTAAAATTCAAATTTCATTTTCTAGCACAAGATAATCCATTTCAGACAAAATCTAACCTCAATAGAACCTGTTGAAAGGCAAGAAGCTGGTAAGGGGTGCCTGCCACTGGACGCGTTTGATGAATGGGTACATTTTAAACTTTTTGGTGGAAAAAAATTATTTCAACACTTATAATTAGGGTTGCAACCTAACTACCCTTTTAATAGAAGGCCTGTTAACAGGAGGCAATTCCACCTACAATGAGAAAAAAGATGGCATCCAGAGAGGGTGCATATGTAAGCAGGTTTAACAAGGAACTCTTCTCTTCCAGTTCAAGTGTTCTTGCTCCTGGTATCTTAGCTGCCCATTCAGCTGCACCCAGTGATTCTCCACATACCAGAACTATGGAGGAAACTTTAACAATGCTGATGCCCTAGTCTCAACACAAGCCAAGTGAATACAAATCTTGGGGTAAGGGTCATGAATTGGGGATTTTAAAAGATCCTGGGTTGTGGGGCGCCTGGGTGGCATGGCGGTTAAGCATCTGCCTTCGGCTCAGGGCGTGATCCCGGCGTTATGGGATCGAGCCCCACATCAGGCTCCTCCGCTTATGAGCCTGCTTCTTCCTCTCCCACTCGCCCTACTTGTGTTCCCTCTCTCACTGGCTGTCTCTATCTCTGTCAAATAAATAAAAATAAAATCTTTAAAAAAAAAAAAAAGATCCTGGGTTGATTCTACTATAAAGCCAGAATTAAAAACCATGTTATTTAGCAGATCAGAGGTCAGCGTCCTTGGAACCTAGGGCTGTTAACATCTAAAGTCCCACCCAAAATGAGAACTCATCCAATAGCATCCCTAAGAGACGATCACCTGGTCACTACTGAAAGCAAGTCATACAAGGAAGCGCAGACAGCCTGCCCAAGGGGCCAGCTCCATGGCTGGCCATCTCTCATAACTGGAGAGTGCTTGCTGCTGCCGAGCTGAGCTCTGCTAGTCCAGGCCCATTTCTTTGGTCTGTGCTTTCTCAAGTGGCCCAGATTAGGGCTGTTTTGCTCTCCCAGGCCAGTGATCAGCCACTGAGAACAGGGAACATTCATGTTTGTCTTTGACACCCCAACACTTAATAAGAAAGGGCTTGGCACATGGGAGGTGCTAATAAATGTGGGGGAAAAGGGGGGAAGTGTGTGTGTGTGTGTGTGTGTGTGTGTGTGTGTAAACATGGGCATCACTACCACTGTGTTCTAACCATTCATTCACTTGCATACTTTTTCCAGCACATGTAATTTATATAAATCACTTTTCGATGAATTCGGTCCATAAAAGTGAGAGGGACACATTCTCTTTTTAGGAATTCATGATCAGATGGAAGAAATGTTTCTGAGCATTCAGGGATCAGGATCTCAATCCTCACAGCAAAGCTATGGTTCATTATTCCAATGCTTTCAGAAAATGCAGAGGTAAAGTGACTCGCTCAAGATGTCACGGCTCAGCATCAACAGAGATGAGAGCTGGCACCTTCCTGACTCCAGTTCCAAGGTGTCCCAGTGTACCCTAGTATCCACAGCCGCCTGTTAAAAAAGGCACTGCTACAGCAGTGTTCACTGCTGATGGTTCTCAAACACAATCTTGGCCTAAAACATATCTGCAGTGGCTATCTTGGCATCAACTTGCTGATGATGCCTAGAGCCACACTCCCTAGGTGGAATTTGCAATTTCCAGTGCACTGGGGTCTCCACCACTCCCAAATATCTTCTGCTCACGAAAAGGTGAAAAATTAGTTGAAATTTATCTCCACACATGTGCTATTGTTGTTGTTGTTTTTTCAAACCTGGTCCACTTTACTCATTTTCGTTACCCACCCAACTACTATGGACTTTTGGGTTTGCAACCTCAGTGCTAATGCTACTTGCTAAAATTTCCCAAGAGGGACAGACCTTGACCCATGAAAAATTTCTGATGGTGAATCCAAGTGGCACATACATTTGAAACAGTTCATTACTGTACTCACAAGTCTCTATCAGGACAATATTATTAAGCGGGAATGTCCTTTGGTCTGGCTACTGAAAACAGGCCAATCTGTTTCCAGCTTCTGTGTGATGCATGGTCCTGTCTGCCTTATTCTATTTCCTTTAAATGGACTTGGCTCACCTATTCAAATAAAGATGCTACAGGAGCTTCATACACAAAGCGAGTGCAGGCACTGACACTCCCTTCCCAGAAAACACTCAGATCACTTGCCTGTTTCAAGGCCGCTCACTCTGAGCTAATGATCCCATGTCCTTCCTTTCCATGTCGAGAACAGTGAGTTCTCGACTGTGGCTCTTGGGCATGAGTGAGCCA
Organism: Ailuropoda melanoleuca; assembly: GCF_002007445.2. Classification (NCBI taxonomy): domain Eukaryota; kingdom Metazoa; phylum Chordata; class Mammalia; order Carnivora; family Ursidae; genus Ailuropoda; species Ailuropoda melanoleuca. The sequence goes on along the minus strand of NC_048219.1, from coordinate 33,523,750 downwards.
AGTATCTCCCTAATCCAACCCCCATGTCATTACTCCCACAAACTGTTCTCCAAGCGTGTGACCTCCAGGACATGATTCTGGTCTCCCTGCTCCACCACTAAATCTCACCCTTGGCAATAAGAGACACTTGACCTCATGTTCCACCTGGGGCCCAGCCAGTCTCCCACCACCAGGGAAAGAGAATGGAATGGTCCTACCTTCATGGTTTACTGGTAAAGGACGAAACTGCTTATCCAAAACCACCAGAGAACACGTGGCATCAAACCCAAGCCCTCGGATTTGGTTTACATCAATCCCTTGTACAACTTGCTGTTTTAAAAACAAACAAACAAACAAACAAACAAAAACATTAATTACAAGACAGGCTTTTAAAAGACTGAAAATGGTTATGACTAGAAAAAAGTGAATGGCTAAATTTAGTAAATATTTACAACAGAAAACAGATAAAAGTTTAATGTAACTAAACAGAAGATCCTATAAATTAATAAGACAAAGACAACCAATCTAACTGTAAATCAAGCAAAGGACACGGCAAGTCACTTCATAAAATAAAAAGAAATAGTCAAAGAGCATATAAAAAGATTCCCAACTCCAGTTAAATAAATGAATGCAAATAAAAACACACCTATCTTTGCCTTCCACATTGGCAAATATGTATAAGATTAACAGTATACAGTAGTGGCAGACAGAGAGAACCAGACCTTCTCTTACATTACTCTAATTGTATAATAATTTGGTACAAATTTTGGAGAATAACTTCAGAGTATTTATCAAAATTAAAAACGTGCATAACATTTGCCCAGCCAACTCACTTCTAGGAACCTAGCTTAGTGAATTATTAGCCTAAGTTATATGTGGATTAAATTTAACTGTAGCACTACTTAAGAATATACTTAAAATTTGGAAAAACTGTTTTTTACTAGATTTGGTACATCTGCAAAATGGAATATTGTATAGCCATTAAAAAGAGACAGAGAAGTAACTTCTGCGTGTGGTACTTTGAAGAGGAGTGGCAAATTCTTTCAGCAAAATAAAAGTATCACACTGGACAAAAGCATCAAAAACAACCATTTGGGGGCTATGGAATGTGAATAAAGCCATATTTTATTTATTTATTCTTGAAAAATCAAAGCATTTAATTTTTAAGAAGGATTTATTCTTGAAAAATCAAAATTGTATTTAAAACATTCCCACAAATACAAAATAAAACAAAACAAAAAACTCTAGGACCAGATGGCTCCACTGGGAAATTCTGTTAAACATTCAAGGAGGAAATAATTCAATTCCTTCACAAACTTGTTTAGGATATAGTGAAGGAGGGAACGTTTTCCAACAAATTCTACATGGCCAGCATTACTCTCATAACAAAGCCAAACAAAGACATCAAAAGAAAAGAACACTATGGGCCAATATCTGCCATGAAAATAGGTGTAAAACCCTTAAAAAACATTAACTACAAAACACATATTATATATTATGACCATTTGGGGTTATCCCAGGAATGCGAGGTTGATTTTATAACCATAAATCAATTAATGTATTACACATATTAATAGAATAAAGCACAAATACCTAATGATCATCTCAACAGATGCAGAAAAAGAGAGAGAGAGAAAAAAAAAATCAATAAACCCAGAGACAAGGGAACTTCCACAACCTGATAAAGAGCATCTACAAAAACCTACAGCTAACAATACACTTCGTGATAAAATGAATTATTCCCTTCTACTATAAACAAAGAAAAATGTCTCTTTCACCACTTCTATTCAACCTGCAGCTAGTGTTTCCAGCCAATGCAATAAGGCAAGAAAAGAAATTTAAAGCACACAGATTGGAAAGAAAGAAGTTCAAGCATCTTTTTTTTGCAGAAAACATGATCTCATATGCAGAAAATGCTAAGGTATCTACTAAAAAAAAAAAAAGCTACTAGAAGTAATAAACAAGTTTAGTAGGATCACAGGATACAAGACTAGCATATTAAAATTAATTGTATTTCTATATATGAGCAGCTAATATATCAAAGTTGAAATTAAGGAAATAATTCCATTCAGAATAGCATCAAAACCACAAAACAAAACAAAACCCAAAAACCTCAGTAATGAATTTATCAAAAGAAGTTCAAAACCAATGCCCTGAAAAGTATAAAACATTGCTACAAAAGAAGGTACAAATTGGAGAAATATGCTATATTCATGAAATGGAAAACTCAACATTGTGAAAATGGTAATGTCCTCAAATTAATCTACAGATTCTATCTACACAAACCCTATAAAAATTTCAGCAGGTTTTTGGATATTTGGGGTTTTTTGTTGTTTACAAATTGACAAGCTGCTCTTAATATTTATGTAGAAAAATAAAGAATGCAGAAGAGCCTAAGCATTTTTGAAAAGAAAGAACAAAGATGGAGAATTTAAGCTACCTGATTTCAACTTTATATAAAACTATCACTACTAAATCAGTGTGGCATTGGCATAAGATAAATTTATAGATTAAATAGAACAGAACAGAAATATAAGAAATAAGCCCAAAATTTATGGTTGATTAATTTTTTATAAAGGTACCGAGACAATTCAATGGCAAAGGACAGTCTGTTCAATAATAAGGCTGGAAAAACTAAATGTCCACATTCAAGAAAAAAAAACAAAAACTTACACTTCTAGACTTTTACCTCACATGCACACAAAAATTAATTCAAAATGTGTCATATCTCCAAATGTAAAAATTAAACTATAAAACTTGTAGATGAAAATTTTTCTAGCGTGAGTTAAAGATTTCTTCAAAAGTAAGACTCATAAAAGAAAAAAATGGGTATATTTGCCTTCATCAAAATTTTTAAATTTTGCTCTTGAAATGCAACCACAGGAAAATGAAAAGATAAGCTACAGATTGGAGAAAATATTTGTAATTCATACATCTGGTAATAGACCTATGTATAGAATACATAAAGAACTCTTATAACCGAAATAGTAAGAGAAAAACAACCCAAATAAAAAATGGACAAAAGATTTAAATATACACATCACCCAAGAAGACACATATCACACACAATGTCCAATAAGTACATGGAAATATACTCAACATCATTAGTTATTAGGAAAATACAAACTAAATCACAATTGTAAAATATTGACAATACTACGTGTTAGAAAATTCGGGAGAAAGTGAAAGCCTCATACACTGCTGGCAGGAATGGAAAATACAGCCACTTTGGGAAAACAGCTTGGCAATTTTTAAATATAGCTTATCATACAACCCAGCAATTTTACTTCTTAAGCATTTACATTTACCCAAGAAAATAAAAACATATGTCAACATAAACGCTTGTATGTATTTATAGCAGCATTGTTCATAATACCCCCAAACTGGTAACAAATCAAATGTCCATCATAGTTTAATCAAATGGTTAATCAAATTCCACACAATGGAATAGTACTCGGCAAGAGAAAGGCACCAACTGTTAAGTGCAACAACATGAATGAACCTTAAAAACATTACACTAAATGAAAGAAGTCAGACACAAAAGAATGCATGCTGTAGGATTCCATTTATATGAAATTTCTAAAAAAGAGTAACCATAAAGACAGAAAGCAGATAAACAGTTATCTATAACTGGGGCTGGGGAATGACCACAAACAGCCACAAAGGAACTTTTTTAAAAGTAGAAGTATCCTAAAATGTGATTATGGTGATAATTGTACAAATGCGCAAATTCAATAATATCACTGGATGGATTTGATGGTATGTAAATTACACCTCAAACTGTTAAATATTTTTGAGAGGTTCAGCTAAAGATAAAACGGAAAGACATCCATGACATGTTAGTAAGATTAAAAAATATATATAGATCTTCTCCACTGAGGACGAGCTTACATTGATTAAACCCATACTAAGTTGAAAATAGCATTAAGTCGAAAATGCACTGAATATACCTAACCAATCAAATATCATAGCTTTGCCTAGCCTACCTTAAATGTGCTAAAAACACCTACATTAGCTTCAGTTGGGAAATCATCTATCACAAAGCCTACTTTACACTAAAGTGTTAAATATCTCATGTAGTTTGTTGAATACTGTACTGGAAGTGAAAAACTGAACATCTGTATGGGTACAGAATGGTGTAAGTGTGTGGGTTCTTTACCCTCATGATTATAGGGCTCACGGGGTGCTGCGGCTCGTTACCACTGCCCAGCATTAAGAGAGAGCATCACATTGCATATTGCTAGCCCAGGAAAAAAATCGAAACCCAAAATTCGAAGTACAGTTTCCATGGAATACCTATCACTTTCACACCATCATAAAGTTGAAAAATCATAAGCTAGGGACGAATTTGTATACAACAAATTGTTAACAGCAGCGATTGCCTGTGAGAGCAGAAACTGCAGTTGGAGGGTATAGGAGACTTTTTACTTTGTTATATAATTTTTAAAGTTGTAAAATAATAGATTATCTCTATTTTTTATTTTTTTTCATGATAGTGAGATGGAGCCCCACATGGGGCTCCATGCTGAAGGTGGAGCCTGCTTAAGATTCTCTCTCCTTCTGCCCCTCGCCCCATCACTTGTACATGCCAAAGTGCATGAACGCTCTCTCTCTTAAAAAAAAAAAAAAAAAATGAGGAAAAAACCTTTTAATCCCACAAACGTCAACTCAAAAGTGTTCATCCCATTTAAAATACACAATTCTTCTTTATCCTTGTTTCAGAATCCCAAACTTGTAATTTAGGATTCCGGGGGGGACATCTGCTAGTGACCCATCTGTGACTGCTGGCAATATCTTTGCCCCACAGCATGAGACGAACGTCCTGCATACCTTTACGACACTGACCTATCTACACCTACATTCATGAAGTCTTTCTTACTCACAAAGTAAAGCACACTCTATCGTGTAAGCCCACGTACAAATGATAGGCAAAGGGAATAGTGATTAAGAAGACTGAATAAACTCAAACCTTCTCAAGAATTATGGAGTAACCTCCCAGTAGGTGCAAAGAAAATATTCTCTTCAATCTATTTTATGAACCCCTCTGAAGACCTATAGTTCCATATTCTACTCATGGCCTTTCACTCACAAAGGCCCAACCTCTCCATCGCTACAATAGAAATCGACCACAAAGAACTAGAAGAATAATTGTGACGTGCATTTAGATCTGATTTGGTTAGGTAGCCACACCCCCAGCCTTACATGAAAACATCTTATGATCATGCTGATCCAGGAGTAGGACCACCCTACTCCCCACCCCCACCCCCATCTAAACCACCCCAGAAAGATGGCTGTCAAGGCCACACTACCCAGAAGGTACCTGGGACTTGACCTGCTGACCTGAGGATTCCTTTTAATGCTCTTATTAATGGAAGAAGAAAGCAGTCCAGTAAACTCGCCCCAACGACTTGGCATCAAGGGAATTTCCACAGCTAGAGAGAAAGCACATTGCTCTTCTAAAGAATTTCCAGAGAAGATTTCTGTAACTTCATTTGGTAACCTGGTCCATGTCTAACAACTGTCAACTCGTAGCTATGGGGCAGCAAACAAATATTTGGGGAAGGGATTGTGCATCGCTTTGTTCTGACGGTGGGAACCAGTTCAATCCTGCATGTGTTTTAAATCAGCAGGCTCTGCCATATTGGGTGGGGAGACGGTATTCCTTTGAAACCATCCAAACTGAGAACTGGAGGTTCAGAGGCATACCTGGCTTTTTCTTTAGCCCTATTTGGAGCAAGGGTCAAAGCCTAAGGCCTCACAGACAGAGTCCAACTTGCAATTGAGTTTTGTGGCTGGTACTGTATTCTTTCCAATCTTGATCTGAATGCCTTTGTCAGCCTTGAGGGTGTGTGGGGTTATGAAATCCCTGGTTCCCTCAGGCTCATCACTCGCTGTTGCCTACACAATTCAATTACTCACAGGTTCAATCAGTCAGCAAATATAATCAAACCTCTTCTAGGGTCAGGCTGAGCACTCTTCTGGGTATTTGGGAAAAAAAGAAGAGACTATTACCAAAAAAAAAAAAATCCTTGCTCCTTTGGAGACGACATTTTATTAGGAATAGACAACACCTAATATAAATAAAACATAGAGTGTACTAGAAAATGATAAGGGGATGAGGAGTGCCAGAAAAGAGGGAGGTAGTTGCTGAGATGAGATCTGAGAAAACACATAAAGGACCTGAGGAACTGACCTTGTGGAAATTTGGTGGGAAAGTGTTGCAGGCAGGAGAACAGCCAGTGCAAAGGCCCTGAGGTGGGAAGAGCAAACAGGCTGATACAGCTTGTATGGGGAGTATGTTACCTGCAAGGCCCCTGGAGACACTCTATTTAACAAAATTTACTCTAGTGACTAGTACAATGCATAAATCCAACCCTGGACCATGACCTATACAGCATCTTAGCTTAGGTGTGGTGTTGTCCCTTGAAGATAAACAGGGACATGGAGACCAAACACTTCCACTTATGTCAGGGACACCAACATTCTTCTAAGAAGGGAAATTCTGAAACTATCTTCATCTCCTTCGTCTCCACTTTCACCAAGCCCTATTAGATCTTCCTTCCAAAGTCAGTCTTGTCACTGTTATTTACTCCTCTGCCAACATTCTTATCCAGCCATTAATTAATTAAGAAATTAATGAGGTGCCTGGGTGGCTCAGTAGGTTAAGCCTCTGACTCTTGATTTTGGCTCAGGTCATGATGTCAGGGTGGTGAGATGGAGCCCCACATCAGGCTCCGTGCTCAGGGGGGAGTCTGCTTAAGATTCTCTCCTTCTCCCTCTGCCCCTGACCCTGCTGTGCTCTCTCTCTCTAATAAATAAATAAATCTTTAAAAAGAAAAAAGACATTATTAAGCACCTGTATGTGCCAGCATGGAGTACACATGCTGAACAAGACAGATGGACCCTAGCCTCGCAGAGCTGATAGTTCAAAGGAATCTCAGCCCCCAGAACTTCATTTGGAGAAACTGCCCCCTAATCAGCATCCTTGAATTTCATTTCTGTTCCTTGCAAGCCATCCTGAAGCAGCTGCTGGTCCACCTGAAATTCAGGATGATTCTAGAAGACACCCTACTGGCCTCAGAACCCACTGTCCCAGGTTTGCCCCCTCAAGCAATGCAGTCTCCCCTCTTCCTCCAATTGGAAACCATGTGCCCCACCCCGAGCTGGCTCCTTCACATCCCCATGTCAGCACTTCTGTCCATGCCATTCCTCCAGCTCTGAATGTCGTCTCTTAGAGTTCTCCAGAGTCCCTGTTTGCCGTACACCCTTCCTTAAACCTTCTCCATTGACTGAGTAGAGAGGTCCCAATTTCTTTATTCACTCATTCTTTTGACACTTCCTGAGTCTACTAGATGTTAGGACCTGGGTGAGTAAACTGTAGTTCCTACTCCCCTGAAACATCAAATCTAGGAGATAAGATAGAGATCAACTCAAAAAATATCAAAGACTTATTATTTATTTTATTATTTGTTTATAAAATGACTTTATTATTTTATTATACATCAAAAAATGGATGATTCACAAACCATGTGTATTTCTATGAAGGAAAAGTATAAGGTATTGTGACAACACTAAGTCAAAAAGAACTTAGTTTGGAGATGATCTTGGGCAAGAAAAGGCTTCTTCCTTCAAGGACTGGACTTTTGAACTAAGATTCAGTGCTGCACTTCCTGCAGTAATGGAAATGTTCTGTATCTGTGCTGCCCCATATGGTAGCCACGAGCCGTGCATGGCTCCCACGCAACTGAAATGTGGCCAGTGCAACCAAGGAACCAAACTTTAAATTGTTATTATTATTTTTATTTATTTATTTATTTATTTAATTTATTTATTTATTTATTAAGATTTTATATATTTGACAGAGAGAGACACAGCGAGAGAGGGAACACAGGCAGTGGGAGTGGGAGAGGGAGAAGCAGGCTTCCCACTGAGCTGGAAGCCCAATGCAGGACTCAATCCCAGGACCCTGGGATCATGACCCGAGCCGAAGGCAGATGCTTAGAGACTGAGCCATCCAGGCGACCCAAATTGTTTTTATTTTAATTAGCTTAAATTAAATAGCCACATGTGCCTAGTGACTACTGTATTAGATGGCATGAATCCAAGGATGACAAAGAGTTAGGTACATTGGCGGAAGGTGGGAAGAGTCGGTAGGAAGGAGAAAGAACATGTGTAAAGGTCCTGAGGCTAGAGGGAGCATTCACTGCATGCTTGTGGACAGAACAGAAAGAGAGTGTGGCCGGAACACAGGTAGCTGAGAGAAACATCATGAGATGAGCCAGGAAATTAGGTGGAACCCAAACCACGAAGGGCCCGAAGACCATGTTAAGGATTCTGAGTTCTATCCAAATAGTAGTGTGATGCTATGGAAGGATGGTGAGCAAAAGAATGACAGGGTCCAGTTACATTAAAAAAAAAAAAATCATTTCAGCTCCAAGAAGGAGAAAGGACGGGGAAGGAGTAGTGCATATGTGACATCAGTTAGGTTCCTGCATGAATCCAGACAAACGACACAGGTATGTGGTGCTGGACATGGAAAGAAGGCAAAGATCTGACCAGAGTTCAGGCTTCTTGCTGACTTCCTGGGTGACTTAGAGAAAGTCACTTAACTCTTTGGGTCTCCATTTTTCTTTTCAATTGTAAAATGGGAACCACCATTCCTGCCCCACCTACCTTGTATGACAACTGAAGAGCTATGAACATGCTTTGTGAACCACACATGTTCTACGACTGTAAAAGGTTAGCATTACTGCTCAATCCCATATGGGTTACTCCCTCTCTGCTCCTTCTCTCTCCAACCATTACTCACATAGCTAGTACAACTTAAAACAAAACACTACTTCGTTGGCCTCATAGGTGCTGGGTTTTTCCGTGCAACTGAACTATGTCATCCTTGGCGGCAGAGAATTTGTTATATACCTCTTCTGCACACATTCCAGGTTTAGTAAAGATCAGCACATAGTAGGTGCTCAGAGAACTATGTGAAAACTAGACGATATCTGACAAATGCCTGTTGGGCTGAATGACACCTCCAGCTTACCTTTGTCCTTTTTCCTAATGGAAGCTGGTACTCATTAGACACGAACTTGCAATGTTTTCACCTTCTTGGGATGATTAAGATTGTGGGTCCAAAAAGAGATAGAAGTCCTTAATATCAGAGACAGTGTATACCTCTAAGACTTCTGTGTTCCCACAGTACTTTTTAGATGTGTGAGTGCCAACCCAATAAAGACCCTCCAATTTTAGGAGTAGTAGAACAAAGACTAGGATTTGGAGGCATCTTGCTAGGGGTCCTGTCCTGTCTCTAACACCTGTTAGTTTCAGAGCCTCAATATTCTCATGTGTCAAACAGAAAGAATGGCAGTCTATCTCACACAGTTACTGTGACACTTAAGATGAGGGACGCCAGAATTTTGTTTGTTTGTTTTCAGTTCTAAGTAACTTTAATGTGGCAACCGCTGACTGACCAGCAACACTGTATGTGCCAGGCAATGTGTTAGAGGCTGGGGATATGGGGGTGATTCTCTTCAAGTTCAATTCATGGTTTTGAGGAAACCGAACAAGTCATCAATTACAATGCAATCCACTAAGGACCAGATCAAATGCTATGTGGTGAGGACAGGTGAAGACAGTAGGCTCCAGGGCAGCAGAGAGGGCTTTCCTATCCTCTCTTTCCTCTGAGGTTGGCAAGGAAGGGCAGGGGCTGTCAGAGGTCATCAGAGAAGGCTCCCAGGAGCAAGTAATGCTGAAGATTATAAGTACCTGTGCAGGAGCTGGGCAGGTGAAGAAGGTAAGAGAACTTTCCAGATAATGAAAATAACAGACATTTCATCCATTCACATGCTCCACAAACAGGAATTGGGCATATCAGAGGCAAGGAACTCTAGGGAACTACAGCTAAACAAGACATGATTCCCTGCTCAGGGGGCACACACTTTTCACAGGAGCAGACGGTCAGAGAAAGGCACTTAAAACGCAGTATGGTTAGTACTGCAATAGTTAGTACAGGGTATAGTTAGTACAGGTCTCCCTACACAGTGGCAAATTCAAAAAACTTCAGGAAGCTTAATAGGATTTCCAAGCAGAGGGCATGGGGACTGAAATGAGGCTGGAGAGAGGGGCAAAGGGCAGAGCATGAGGGGGGCGGCAGCAGTCCACCCCTCGCTTGTATTAATCTTGTGACCTTGGGCCGGTTACTTAACCCTTCAAAGCTCATTTCTTCCAGCTCCAGAACAGACAGAATAATAAAAACTCTATCAAGAGGCTGTCACGTGGATAAACGAAGTGATGGATATCAAGTACTCAGCATGAGTGCTGGCACATACCGAGTGCCTGGGAAAGGAGAGCTGTCATCATCGTCATCCTCTTATTGTTCTTATTTGTTGCTGTTGTTCTGACTAACTTGACTAAGAGGAAAACCATCTCAGGCAGGAAGAGAAGCAGTACCACTGCTCTCAGGCTCTCCCAGAAGTCTTTGAAAAAGAAGAGACAGGACAGGATAGATTCTCGGTCACCCTTTGCCCCATACCAGCGCTTGTCAAAGCCTTACATACAAAGAACCCTAACCACACAGGGAGTGAGTGAAGGCTTCCAGAAGGCACCTCCCTAATTGACTTTGACCTTTCAGTGTTTTATCTTAGAAGGTCATTCTCCTCTGCAGGCTACCCATTTCTGCTACTGTCAACCATCATCATCACCACAGGAAAACGCAGTGCTTCCTCATTTCCAGACACTGCTCTGGCTCTGGATATGCATTCACTCACTTAGGTCTCACAAAAACCGTTTGGAGATAAGCTACGATTATCATTCCCATCTCACCTGAGGAAACTCAGGCAAGAAACCTGAAGTAACTTGTCCAAGATGACCAACGAATCAATGCTGGCAATGGGCTGTCAATCCAGGCAGTCTGGCTCCAGAATCTACGCTCTACAGTGAGCTACCTCCTTGATACAAAAATGCCTCCTTCTCTAAACCTCACACCAGCATTGAGCTGCGGGTAGATGTGGCATGCTTATGCTACGGCTTCTGGCACACGGCCACACAGCCATACTCACGTGAGCAGACAGCCTAAGACCCAGCAGCTTCATCCCAATAGCCTCAATGAGACAGCCTCACTCAGGACAAATGCCCACGGCACTCATGGGGCTCACACAGATGACGAGCTGACCGCCACCAGGAGATGATTAAAAATCTACCATTAAACCAAGCTGTACTTAGAGCAGACCTTTTTTGAAGTAGCTTTTCATCAGGGGATTATATTTTCTTCTTGACAATTTCCTTAATGGCAAGAAAGGCTATATGTTAGAAGAACAAAGGAGACCCAAGGGCAAAGAGTAGAAGATTCTCACCAAGGCAGGGGCTCAGAGCAGGGAGGGAGGAGGAAAATTAAACAGGCAGAAGAGATGTGCCCCAACTTTTCTTCCTACAGACTGCTCCAGCACTGCCCACCCCCACCTGCTCTCTCTGTCTGCTTCTCTGGGGGTACTAACAGCAGCCCAGAGCTCATTAAAGTTTAAACAGACTGATCAATACAGACAGAATGGTGAATTGTCCATCTGCAAATTACCAAGCCCTTCATGAATATTTAAGGAACAAAACTAGGAACAGAGAGAAAAGAGAAACCAGGACTTTATTTTTCCCTCTGAAAGGAAAAAAACACAAAAGTATCTCTGTCTCTCCTGATCACCAGGTTCTAAAACCAACAGTCAAGAGAGATAAGTGAGCATCACTTCCTTCCCCGAGCTGGCAGGTAGGGCTGCAATCCAAGGCCCCTCCACATCAACATCTGTCTGGCACAACTCAATGTCCTTGCTTTCTCAAAACACACCACGTGCGCCTGCCACTCATGCCTTGGCACATGCTGTTGCCTCTGAACAAAATGAGGTTCCTCACACTTGTCCACCTGGAAAGCAGGACAGTCCAGTGACTCATGGTGCAGCACTGGAGTCACTGCCACATCTGCTGCTTACTAACTGCATGAACTTGGGTAAGTCACCTAACCTTTCTGCACCTGTTTCCTCCTCGATACAACAGGGGTTGTAACAGGACTACCTTCCCAGGCAAGGATTCACATACACGACGCGTGCTAACACGGTTTACGTAACACTGGGCCCACACGCACGAAGGCACAGGGTTAGCTATGATTATCAGTGACCACTTCCACATTCGGTCACACGTGACCAGAATCCTGGGTCCTGTCCACCTGAGCCCCTCTGAGTTACCCTTTCCTCAGCTCCAGCCATAGCCCCTGACCCCCCAGCACCTACCGAGTCATAGTTTAGCCATCTACTGGTCTCTGCCACTAGACTATGAACTCCCGAAAGGCAAGGCCTATATCTAAAGCATCCCAACATTGTCCCTGGTACCAGATGTACAAAACAGACATGCTCAGCAGGTGGGAGCAGGGGAACATACACAAGGATAGAACGCCACAGTTGCGGCCATATACCTTTGTGACAACACAGCATGCGGCCCAGATGTCCTCGGAGGACTGCTCATGGTGGTTGAACTGAGGCTCCCATCGGTTAATCGGCTGGTCTGCAAAAGCCAAAATGATGCCCCTCTGGTCCACCAGAGCCGCACGCACACTCCCTGTTCCAACGTCCACACCCACGTAGTAGCTCCCTGGTTCCTGATCTCCGCCAGGCATTGTGATCCCTGCACCTGCAGTGATCAAGGACAAAAGCCACATGAAGACCAAGTGGGTCTGCAAAATCAGGCACAAAACATCTTGCAAGTGGAAATAAAAGGGGCACAGCTGACCAACTGGTGGCCATTTACTTATTCCACCCAACAAAAACGCTGAGTGCTAACAGTATGCTAATGGGCACACTGAGCTAGGTGGTGGGTAAACAAGACAGGCAAGGCCTCAGACGTGGAGTTTCCCTTCTCAGAAGGAAATCAGATGTTCAGCAGTTGCGAGCTGCATAATAATTTAAGCAAAGTCATGATATTGGGTGAAAAATGCTACACAGGTAAATATGGGGCTGTGGAATTCAAACAATCTAGAGGTAACAGACACGCATGTATTCTCACTGAATTTGAATCAGGAGGAGGACAACGGCCACAGCACTAAAAAGGAACCTCATCTACCCTGTCAACTGTTCATTCCAAAAATGATCTACTAAGTGCCTATTATATGCCAAACATGGTGAAAAGCACATGCACCCCCGCTACTCCTCACTGGGACTCTGGAAGGAGAGGATACTTAAATCTCTAGTTCACAGGTAATCAGGGGGAGAGTCCCAGAGATACATGACTTTTCTCTTAAAGCTAGGTCCACACACGTAAGAAGAGTAAATGTACAGGACCGCAGTGACGCGCATCGTACTGATGGGGAAACAGGTCTCGGGGAAGTGAAGAGAGGTGGCGGCATCACTCAAAAGCAGCCTGGACCCACGGTCGCCCCTCTGCGCCTGCCAAGTCCCAGGCCCTTCCCATTCGCTCCTAACAGCTTGAGGGGTCGTTTTGGAGAAGAGGCCAATATACTGCAGCCGAGTCATGAAGTGACTGGGAATGGAGAAGGAGACTCGCGGGAGACAGGATCAGGAATTTGTTAGACAATCTGTTTTCTTTACGGACCCCTTGTGAGTTACAAGGAAATCGGACCAGAGAACACTCAGGAATTCCTTGGCCTTCATTGCCGCTCTAAGTCCCTCTGGTCAGATTAGCCCACATGACACAGAAATCTCACGGAGGTTTTCATATCCCAGATCAGCCTTTCACCGAGTAAGAACAAGCCCCCGAGACAAGCACGCAGGCGAACAGGCTACAACTCCCCAGGTGAGCTCGGGGCAGTCTTAGCACCCGGAGTCTCATTTCCACCGAGAAAGCGGTCTGAGCCCTTCCATTTCAAAAAGGTAATGTTTCCTTGGCAAAGTCACACTTGGGGATTCTAAAACGAAGCCAGCCCGCAGATGTTCAGTTACTGCTTCCTGGATATGTATCCCAGTCAAAAGCTTCATTAAAAGTGATTGCTTCTGACTTAATCACAATGATTCCCCAACGGTGTTTGCCCCCTTTGGCTTGCAGGCTCCCTGGCAGGTGGAGAGGAAAACAGGGAGGCCACAGTGAGCACGTGCGCTACCTGCAGCTGGGTTTCCTAGAACAATGCTCGGACTCCAGCCTCTGCACTTTCCTATCATCCTGCCTCCTTCGCTTATAAGGCTTCCAGAGCTACACGGGACCCACGGCACCAGTTGTCAAGCTATGCATTCCTTCGTTTTTTTCAAGCCATGACTCATAGAAAATGTAAATACAGCAAGTCAAAGTAGAGCTGCTCCCTGTGGAACAAGGATGGCCCAGCCCCGCCCTCCCCGCCTCCCCAGAGTGGTCCCTCTGCTGGGTCCTTTCTCAGGACTCAGGATGGCTGCCATATAGCCTGATGCCCAGGCGTGGCATTCCAGGCCCACCAAGAGCTCCCCTCTGTTTGCGGTCAGCCTCATCGTGGAACATAATCCTGCCGGTTCTTACAGGAAACTCCAGACGTCCTGGGGCTCCTCGCAGGTTCTCTAGTGCCTTTACCCCACTGCTTCGTACTTGCCCTTCCCTTCCTAACCCCTTCCTCTCTTGTGTGCCTGGTGACCTCGGACTTAACATTTTCAGTTCCAACTCAACCATCTCCCCTTCAGGAAAGGCTTCTTTGCCTTTCTCTGTCCCTTGGAGCCATGAGAGTACCGCGTCCCTACTTTCTTTTAAATCCTAGCCATTATGAAATATGATTTTTTTTTTGGTTCCAGGTCTGTCTCCCTTACTGGCAAGAGCCTGAAAAATAAAAGAACCTTAGTGATTTCTGTATCCCTAGTTCCTAACAGTATCTGGGATAGAATCTATTTTCAATAAATGTGTACTGAATGAACTAGCTCGGTGAACTCAATAGAAAACAAGGATGAAAAGGCTCATGCTTTAACAGTCTGAATTCCTAATTTTGTACTTACAGGCACTAGTGTTTTGCTTTGATTCTAATCTCTGTATGCTTCATTCATCCAATTAACAAATATTTATTGGATGCCTACAACCACATTTTCTTAATTCTAGGACACTCATTTTTTTCACATTTTGCTTCTCTGAAGTCATTGAATCCCACAATCAATGGCATCTTACAATTAATTGGTAACACTGTCTTACTTTCTTAGTGGTATATGAAATAATAATGCATCTTGCAACACCATGATTGATATTCAAAGAAATACAGATTGCGCCAGGCACTAGGCACCCTGCTAAGAGCTGCGGATACCTTTTTTTTCCATTATAAATCTTTTTTATTACTATTTTTTATAATAATTTTTTATTATGTTTTGTTGCAGACAAAATAGGACGGTGCACTGGCTCAGGGCTTCCTCAACATTCTCTACCTGCCAACAGGAGGAAGATTGACCAAGCCAGCTGCTCCACCTCTCACACTCACATCCTCTTCACTTGGAATTCCCTCTGCTAGCATCTCACCGTCTCGGGCCTGGAGGCCCAGGGGTGCCGCTCCTAACACTGATCCTAGCATGCCAACAACCCTCTGTCCTTGGCTAGAACTCTCCAAGACTATTCTAAGAGAAACAAGGAAATAAATAGGAAATGAAGAATCTATACAAACGTTCTGGCTTACCCAAACCGACCAGCCATCAGCCAGGCTTCTCCCTGCTCCGGCTAGCCCCAGTGACAAGACAGATTCCCCAGGGGGCTGGCCCAGCTCCTCAAGCCTGGGTTTCTCACTTCTGACTCTATCTTCCTCGACAGGGAGCACAACATCTTATCACCCACCACCCAGACATCCGATTTATTTCCAGTAAAATCCAGAGGCAGATTTCTACTCTGCAGCTGACCCAGCGCTTACCCCAGTTCTGAGTTTTGGACCCATGTCTTCGCTAAACAGGAAAGAGCCCGCCCTTCAGGAGAGCCCCTATCTCATATGAAGAGTGGAGCTTTACTACTAAACAATTAACTCCATTGTTGCCGGGATCACAGCTAGCCCCTGTGCCAACCCGGTGCCTGGCACATAGCAGGAACTCAGTGAGTCTTTGTGACTCCGTGCATACCTTTAAAACCTATCCTTAGGGAATACTAAAAGGTACTATGTATCTCCAATGCTCTGTTCAACAGCTTGCTTATATTGTCACAACACTTTTAATCTTGACCTCAACTCCTGAAGATAATTCATGAAAATACCATCCCCATTTCACTGATGAGGAAAATTGAGTCCCAGACAGGTAAAGCAGCTTGCTCCGGTACGTCATGTAATAGTAAGGAATAGAGCTGACAGCCATCCCCTTCCCTGCGGCTCCAAAGTCCCCAACCATTCTCAGGATGCCATACTGCCTGACTCTCCTCCATTTATTAAACGCCTATTTGCCAAGGACCCTGCCTCCTTTGTCTAAGATCGGCTACCTCGGGACTCAAGCCGCCCACCGCTGGAGCCTGACCCTTCCCCAATGCCAGGCAGCCTCTCTCTGACAAACCACCCGTTTCTAGACCACATTACCAGGGCATCGGTCAGGGACGGTCAAACTCATGGGGACCAGGGCATCATACCTCCCAGCATTGTTCACACACACCTCCCAGTTCATGTTTTTCTAAGAAATAGATCCTAATTAAATATTTCAGGTTCACCATGTTTCCCATTACTATAGTTTTAAGTAATCTCTTTGTGATTGTTTCCACACCTGGACCCTGAAAGCAGGGAAGCAAGTAAGTTCAAGCCCTTGGGCGGCTTCCCTGAAACTCGACCCTGAGAGTTTTAAAAACCCTGCCAGAGAATTTTCTGCAACTCAGATCCCTTGTCTTCCCCTCTGTGCCCTTTGTTCCTCTAGTCACAAGGACTCTGCTGTGTCCTGGACTCCAATCTGTATCCAGTTCCCCTTCTCCTCAACAAATAAAATAGTTACTGCAAAATGGAAAACATTCCATTTTCTAATTTGCTAAGAAAGAAATAATAATAAGGAGTAGGATCCGTCTGTGTGTCTGGCACTTGCACAGATGCCTTAATCTCTTCCAAATGAAACTCAACCAAGTTGGTAAACCTATCACCATTTTACACTTCAGGGGAATGGGGAAATTCGCCCAAGGCACACAAACAGTAAATGGCAGCACCGAGCTTTGAACCCCAGCCTCCATGGCAAAGTGTAGGGCTCCCTCCAAAACACCGACTGAAAACTGAAAACAGAATTCTTTGTTAACTCCTTCAATAACAATTATCCACAACAAATGTAGCAACAACTAGCAATTATTAAGCTCTGCTCTACAAATCACCCACATGATTTTGTGATTCCAACCACTCCTTGCAACAACCCTGTGAGGTAGGCAGTTATGAGCCCATTTTCCAGTTAAGGAGACTGAGGTTCTCGGAAATAAAGCTGTTTAAGGTCACGCAGCACAAAACCAGAGAAGCTGGGATTCGAGGCTAAGTTGGAATGGCTGCAAAGCCCAATTTGTGAATGGTGAGGGTCATCAGAACTTTGATTCTATCTCCTTCTTTTTAAGCAAAGATGAATACTCTAAAAAGAGAAATTACTATTAGGGCTACGGGGACGGTGACAGGCAGACAGAAATGAGGACATGGACTGTGGGGACCATGAGAAAGAAAACAATAGAGAAAAATTCAAGCTGTGCTGGACATGAGTCCTGGGCCACCTAACTTCTCAGTCTGCAAGATCCTTCAAAGGGCAGAAACAGCCTCCCATCCAAGTCCCCAGCATGGATGGTGATGTAGGAAGGATGTTAGGTTTTGAGGCCAATGGCCAAGGAAGAATTCTTGAGAGGTCTTTGGTGCAAAAAGGTGGTTTTATCAAAGCACCACGGGAGTGGCCTATTATATACTTTCAAGTTGGGAGGGGGTTAGGAACGGCGTAAGCCTCCCGGTATTTTGGAAACAAGGTTTCCAGGGTCTGGAGGGGGCTAGCTATTGTTGGGAAGGTCATTTATTACTGTTTAGTAAACCCTCAGTCATGAGACCCTTCAGATATATATCGGTGGGTCATATGCTTGGGGGATGATTGCCAACATGTATCTTGGGGGTGGTAGAGATAAAGGAAGTTTCCAAAGGAATTTTTATATGTTAAAGTAGACTTACAGGATTCTAGGGGCTGGGCTAAGATTGCCTTTTGCCCTTAGCAAAGTATTAACATAGAGGCAGCGAGTCCCTAAAGGAAGGTCACTCTGCCTCTTTCAAGGACTAGTCAATAGGCTGTAGACAGTAAGGAAATGTAGTATTTTTTCTTCTGCCTTTGTTTCCCACATCAGACAGGACTCATTTTTAGCCACTATTCATGATCAAAATACTGTTCCTATGATAAATATTTATACGGTTCATTAAATAATAGCTTGTATAAATATTATTAGTAACGTGCCACAGGAAACCACAGACTTCATGGCTGATTCTTCAACAAACGTGTAAGTTGGTCAAATGCAGCGTGAAAAAGGAAGACGGACATGGACTTGGGAGGCTGCTCTTTGCAAAAGTAGTAAGAAGGGGGTCAACACTACAACTGTGCTGAAAACCCACCAAGTGGGGGTTGTTCTCCTATTTTTCCTTCCTCCTTTCTCCCTACATAACTTAATAGCAATAATATTGTTTCCTAAGACTACAATCCTCCAGAGTGGGTGAGCTTACCTTCAGTCCTATTTCTTAAAAAGCCACTCCTCCAGGACCAATTAGGTGACGGTGTGCACAGAAACCATGTCCCAGGGATCTGAGAGGGAACTCAATATCCTCTTTCAACTTTGATCTTTGGACTTTGCTGGGAGCTCGGGTGCAAGAGTCCCACACTATTTAGTTAGTCATATTGCAAGCAGACAGTTGGTAAGCTTGGAAAGAAAAAAGATAAGCAATGAGTATACGCCTGTCCACTTCAGCCTTCTAACAGAAAGAACCAAATAGCACTTTATTTTTTTTTAATAATTAATTTTATTTTATTATATTATGTTAATCACCATACAGTACAAAAAATAGCACTTTAAACAAATCACACACGCTGTAAGATGGCAAGAAAGCGTGGGATGGGAAGTAAAAAGCTAATCTGGCAATCGTAACCGGTTGTCTACTGGTTTTACCAACAAAACACAGGGGAGAAAACAATACAGGTTGCTCACCGTAATTTTTTCCCTTACTGTGAAAGGCTGTCTCCTACAGTTCCAATGTCATGGTGTTTTTTGATTAACTGAGATTATATAATTGAAGTGATTAGCATTAACACCTGATGTTCAGTACATGCTCCATAAACAGCAGCAATTATCAGGGCCATTATTATGTCCCTTCCAACGCCAAATCACCTCTGGACACCTGCAATATACACAGGCTAGACCTGGGTGTTCTCACTGTATCTAACATCTCAAATTCCAGCAAACAAAGCAAATATTAAGTGCTTTCTCTGTGCTGGGACAGCAGGAATAGGAAGCTGAAAAACACAGGATCTCTGACATTAGAGTTGACAATTTAATCTAAGAATCTGATTTTTGAAAATCAAATGGTGACAACTCAAATTATTCCTAGTTTTTGTACTTCGAGCTAAACCAAAATGCACCTAGTGAACTACGTATGGCAATAAGGTGGCTTCATGCTGCCAGCAGAATCCTAGCCACACTCTGAGGGCCAAGCATCCTATTCCAACACCACTTTTCTCCACAGAATTCAGAGATAATGGCTGGAAAAAGGAAGCACCAGTTGACTGTTTTCATCCCTGTTCCAACCACTAGACCAGAAACTCAGTATTTTTCAGGATGCTGAGGATCTTGACTATAAGCCCATTTTCAAATATAAGCACGAGGTGATTCAAGGAGGCGTAGAGTATTAATAATAGAAAGGCCGGCTGTTCTTTTAATTCAAAGTTGGATTCCAAAAGGCAGAAAAGTCAGAACTCACCAAACCCCTACGCCTGCCTCACAATGTGGCAGCCACAGAATCAAAACGAAGCCAGTTCTGGATGTTAGCCGAAACCACCACCCTCCACAAGCCGCGCAGGCAAGACACAACAGCTGACACAAATACAAAATTCAACCATGTTGAGGACAAATGCACAGTATAGGTCCTAAAGAAATCATGGATGGAAAATCTGACTCACGAGAAGACATCCCCAAACCCCAACAACAAACAGTGCCTTAAGAGCAGATGAAACTTTGTATCTCCACATCCTCTTCTGGAAAACACTGCTGGCTCCCTCTTCTTTTCAATCCTTGTGATCTGATAAAGCAACTCCTTATTTGTTATAATGTCTCCCAAGCTCCTTATAATGCCCTACCAAGCTATTCTGTTTGCAGAGAAAGGATGCCACATTTCTAACACCCATCGATGCATGTGCCATTTCTCCCATTTACAGATGGGGACACTCAAATTCTGTGAGCGTCAAATCTCCAGTTGATGGTCACAAAGCCAGGAGAAGGAGGAGGCTGTATTCAAATCCAGCTTTGTCTAAGCCAGAGCAGGGCTCTTGCTACTGTCCCTGAAATGACTTGGCTTTCCATATCAACCAAGTTGCCTTTACCCTGGGCAAACTCAGAATGCCCTTCAAAGTCTGTTTATCCTGTGAAACCTTCTTGGACACTCAATCATTAGAAATGGCTTCTCCCTGCTCTGATTCATAAAGACTACTTTATGTCACTGTACATGCTACTGTAAGAAACAGATGTGAACTGAGAATGTTTTGCCTGCTACTTCCTTGTACCTGCTGATAGGCACAGTGTAGCTTAATATAGTAACAGGGGAAGTACTGGGTGGTGGGGGAGGGGAAGATTTTTAATGTATAAAATAGTCAAATATCTTTTCAAATAAAAAGTCTCTAAGGACTCTGCCCCTGGAGAGTTCCAAAAGCAGTATCACCAAGCCTCTCTTCTATGTGAAGCACCCCGCTCCTCCCCCAGGACAATCTCCCTCCTTGACCAGGCACGTATATGGAGGGGAGAAGGAAGAGAGACTCCTCAGACAAGGGGTCTTGTCAGAGTCAGTCTATCTTCTACAAATCCAATTTACACTGAGTTCACTAAAAGCCAGAGTGTAAATCCGATGGTCTCCCACTCCCATGCCAGGACCCAGAAAGCAGAAAAATGGCAAAAAAGGAAGAAAGACAGTGAGGGCTGGCATCCTGATTCTAAACGCAAAGTTATAATATTTTAACCCCAATATGCCAATTACCAAGTTAAGCCTGTTAAAGGGGAAAACTGTATGCACACTTAGTGATTATTACGTGGACTCTTCTTTTTGGAACATGAATTCCTGACCTCTGAGTTCTGAATAATTTAAATATATGTGTAGTTTCTCTCCCTCTGTCACTTTCTTCTCCAAGAGGCTGCTGTTGATTTGCTGACATAATTAACTATGAAATGATTTTCTACAGAACTAACCAGACCTTCAAAGCAAGGCCGTTATCATTAGCATATTGGCCAGAATCCATGGCTTTTCCGAGAAAAATCACTCAAATTAAAACAACAGAAGAACCCACCAACCTCAGTGACTGCTGTCAGATGTCAGCCAACTCAGGAAAGGCTCAGGGCAGTATTAGTTAGAGCAACAAAATCCCTTCCCCACACAGCCTTCCAAAACTCCTTCCTCAGAGACCAGGCGCAGCCAGAAGCCGGCTGAGGTCTTTGGCCTCTTCTTGTGTTTACCTATTTATGAAGCATGACCAAGTGGATTTAAGGTCCAAGGTGAAAGGCATAAAGAACAAGTTATTTGAAGATTAAACTTTACACTCGGGGAATTGGACAGTGCCTTCCACAAACAGGTCCTGTCGAAATTACCAAGAGCTACAGGACACGCTCAAATTGCTGACTACAGCGATGCTGCTTCTGCCCAAAATAAGCCCAAGGACCTCAAAGCTCTGGCTCCTGCCTGCCTCCCTAACCTCACCCCCCTACCTCCCTACCCCGCCCCATCTCAACCCCCTATACTCCAACACTAGCTGCTGTCAGCAGTCCCTCAAACGAAGATTTGAAATGAAGACTTGGCACCTTTGTTCATACTGTTCCCTCTTCCTGTAATGCAAAGAATACAAACTTGCAGTTCACAGAAAAAGAAATACAATGAATACCATGAACCTTTAGCCTCACAAATAATGGAGGAAATGCAATGTACAATAATATAATTTTACATGTAACAAGTCAGCAAAAACTGAAAATATTGATAATACCCAGTTTTGGCAAGAGTGTGGGGAAATAGGCAGCTTCATACACTTTTAGTGATAGAGTAATGGGCTTCAGCCTTGTCTAGAAAAATCTGGCACTATCTGTCCATTTTTAAAAATCGACCCTTTTACCTAACAGTTTAACTTCTAAGAATTTACGGATTGACAGAAGATATATAGAAAAAATGTACACAACAAGTTTTTGTCAAGGCAAGAGCACATTCATAAAAACTCTGGAAACAAATTAACTATTTATTAATAGGGGACTTGCTAAAACTTATACATAAGCAGCTATTAAAACCAATGAGAGGAGCTAAAGAAAAACGCTAATGATATGTTATTAAATAAAAGAGCAAGTTCTTCGAGATGCCAATATGACCCCATTTGTACTACTTTTTTTTTTTTTTTTTTAAGAAGACTATCAATGGTTCTCAAACTGTGGTATCCAGCAGAACAAGGTCAGCATCACCAGGGAACGTGTTAGAAACGCAAATTCTCAGGCTCCAGCCCACATCTACTGACTCTGAGACTCTGGGAGTGCAGCTCCAAGGCCAGGGCCACAGAAGCCCTCCAGGTGGTCCTGACCTATGCTACAGCTGGAGAGCCAATGCAGTGTACAAGGACTGAACAGACGAGATTCGGGAAGAACACACAAGGGAAAAAGAAAGGTCGTGGAAGCTTGGAGGGCAATCTCTAAATGCCCTTCTCCACAGCTATAATTTTCACAACGAGCAGCTATTACTGTAAGAAGAAGAAGAAAGATCTTCCTAATACTGAGCGGAGCTCTGTTTTGTAGGGCTCCCACCCTCCTCACCTCATTCTCGTCCCACGTATCACCCAAACCACCTACTCCCTTTTAGGTGAGCTATGGCTTCAAATGCTTTGAGATGATTCCTGTGACCTCCTATTGGTCTTCTTTCCTCCATGCTATAGATTTTCAGTTCCTATAACCATTCCCCCATGCCCTGGCTTTTTCTCAAATAAAAGAGATGAGGCACACTTGATACATTTCACGAGAATGATCTTCAGATGCTCATGTTTCCATCTGACATTGTGTGGAGCTGAGGTAAGCAGGCTAAGAGCACACAGTAGACATGCAGGTCTCTACCTGCCTGGAGAACCCCCAGATGCAACATATACTGGGACAAGGCCCATTCAGCCCAATATCCAATCTCTGACACTAATATCAGAAGAATCTCTGACACTAATATCAGAAGAATTTGTTCAGGAGAAAAGGGAAAGGGAGCTCGAATATCTTCACAAACTGTCTACGATGGAGGGTTCTGAGGGGACCCTTGTCAAGTACCCTCATCTTCTCATCCTAGGTCCCTAAAAATGGTGTGCCCTGTGTTTATCAGTATGTATCTTCACATGAATCCAAATGTTTCCTGAACATATTTTGAGCCAAGCCTCATCTTGGATCAATAAATTTCTCAGGAACACTTACTCTGTGCCAGGCATGGTACCAGTGACTTAGGACATGGGCTTGCTAACCTCCCAACAACCCTAGAGGGGTCCACACTTAGAAATAGAGTAACTAGGGGCGCCTGGGTAGCGCAGTCGTTGAGCGTCTGCCTTCGGCCCAGGGCGTGATCCCGGCGTTCTGGGATCGAGCCCCACATCAGGCTCCTCCGCTGGGAGCCTGCTTCTTCCTCTCCCACTCCCCTGCTGTGTTCCCTCTCTCGCTGGCTGTCTATCTCTGTCACGTAAATAAATAAAATCTTAAAGAAAAAAAAAAAAAGAAATAGGGTAACTAAGGTTCTGTGCACTTGGGTTACTTGGCCACCATCAGAGTCAGTAAAAACCAAAGAGGAACTTCAACCCTATGCCCCTTGCCCCAGGCCACGTGATATTTCTAAACATTCTAAAGTAGCCTCATTCGAACATCAAAGTTGGCCAGGAATTCTACAATCCCAGAATTTGGTGAACTACACTGAGATTCGTCTGTTGAAATCACTCTTAATTTTATAGAGCGCCTTCCTCTCAGCCTTCGTCCCCCACAACCCACCAGTAACTGAGTCCTTTTTTAATCTCTCCATCCCGTGGCCAGTTGAGCAGAATGCAAGCTACTCAGCTGTCAGCCTGGTCTGCAACCAGAGGCCCAAATCCAGATGGCCAAGGGACTGGTAATACATTGAGCCTGAATGATTTCTACCTCATTTCCCTAGTCTCCCTAAACCCACCCCACACATACATCACTCTATATGTACCCGCTGTTTGAACTCTGCTTCCTGCATGTTGATAAGGGCCTCCTCAATAAGTTAAGATGATGAAGGGTGGCGGGAGGGGGTGTTATAGGAGTCTCCTGGGAAAAGTATGCCTAGTTTGGGAAGGAAATCTCATCATTTCTCCCTCACATGTCAAACCTACTTCCCCCAGACATACTATTCCTTCTCTCCTCTCTCTCAGTGAGTGGCACCACCAACCACCGTGCTGCTGAGCCAGGCATCCAGAGCTTACCTGACTCCTGTGCAGGTTATTCTCAGCTTCCCCCACTCCTACCCTATACACTCAAATCCTTTTCTGACTACCCTGTGTTCTGGGAACTAGAGTTTGGATCTCCAGGTGCTCCAACCCTCTGTTCTCTAGCTGGGTTTGGCCAATGGAGAGCACTAGCAGAAGCCTCCAAGGAGGAAGGAGAGTAAGGTCAGGACTCCTTTGTTGAGAGATGAACTGAACCACCTGCAACTCTTGAACTAAGGTCATGAATCCTCTCAAGGCAGCTTTCTGCACATAGTTTCTCCTTTGGGGTTCTGGTAACCATTCCTCACCTTGACCCTTTAAATAGAAAGACAGAACAATCCTATTGTTATTAGCCCCAGGGATAATTCAGGCCACCTTCATCTCTCTAAATAGTTCCGTCACTGAAAATTATCCTAATTGGAGGGTGTCTTCTGTTTCCTTTTGATCTACTTCCTGCACTGTGCCCTGTCAGGCCTCAAGAAGTAAAAGTGGTCCCATTATTGCTGGTGTCCAGATACTTCAAAATCCCTTCCTCACATCCTCAAATAGTCCCTTCTTTAAATTTTCTTCAGAAATTCCAGTTGAAGACCTCCACTGCTAGCCAAGAAGGAGTAACAGGAACCATATTTACCCTCCCACCAAAAACAACTTAAAACAAACAAACAAAATATAGGAAACAAGAGTTCTCAGGACACTGGACATTAGGCAACAAAATACAGCGATCCCACAAGCTGGGGGAAAATGAAGTGACCTGAATTGGCTCAAGTTTAATGTGTGGGACCATGGCACAGGAAACGGAAATCCAGGCCAAGCCCTGCAGTCTCCCTGAGTTGAGGAGACGGAGCCAGGAGTTTGCAGAAAACAGGAGGTTAGATTTCTTGGGTGCAGAGTACAAGAAAGGAGAGAGTTGCACAGGGGGAGAATTCCAGTGAACTGCAAAGGGAGCTCCTCAAGTATTCAGTAGAGTACCAACCACTGTACGCATGTGAGGAAGCCATCTGAGCCAGAAGCTTCCAGAGTGCACTGTCAGAGGACTTTGCACAGCGCCATGAATAGTGCCTATTCACACCAGCCAGAGTGGGAAACCGTGTCACTGAGAGGGCACTGAGTACTGTACACAGAAGGGTTTTGCCTCAGCAGTGAAGAATTAGCCCTGGTCCCACCTAACAAAGCTTAAAGCAAGAATCAAAAGAATCCAATGGCTTCCTAATCCCTCACACATGACCCCAGAACAAAGTTCAAGTGTATTTATAAAATTACAAAAATGTATAGCACCAAACAAGATAAAATACACAATGTCTGCTAGTCAATCAAAATTTACCAGGCACACCAAGATGCAGGAAAAGACTACCCAAAATGAGAAAAATCAATGGGCACTGACCTAGAATTGACACATTTGACAGAATTAGTAGACACAAATATTAAAACAACGATGATACCTGTATTTCATATGTTCAGAAAGCTAGAGAAGAGACTGAACTTGAAAGTTCAGACATGGAAGATAAAAAAGACTCAGGCTGAAATGCTAAAAATGACAACTAAGATGTCTGCGATGAAAAACCATAGGATCGGAAAATACAGAAGAAAGGATTAGTGACCTTCAAAACACAATAACAGACACTATCCACTAACAAAGAGAGAAAAAAAGATTTTTAAAAAAATAAACAGAGCATCAGTGAGCTGGGGAAAAACTTCAGGTGGCATAATATATGTGAAATGGGGATCCCTGAAGGAAAGAACAAAGAAAGGGTCAGGAGCAATATCTGAAAATCTAATGGGCACAGATCTTCCAAATTTGATGAAAACTATAAACCCACAGATTCAAGAATATCAATGAACACAAGCACAAGAAATATGAAGAAAGCTAACCCAAGAAACATCAGATTCAAGCGGTTCAAAACCAATGATAAAATCTTAGAATTTGCTTAGGAGGAGGGGAGGCGACAATATGCACAAAAGAAAGAAAAATAGGAGAAGGATTCCCATCTTAGAAATAATAATGTAAACTGTGACACTGCAGAGTAACATCTTCGAAATACTGAAGAAAAAACTTCATATCTAAAATTCTGTACCTTGTGAAAAAAAAACTTTCAAAACTGAAGTTTTAATAAAGACAAATTCAGACAAAGAAAAGAAGAAAAAAATGCATTACCAGCAGAACTGCACCACAAGAAATGGAGGGGGAAAATGACAGCACATGGAAATCTGGCTCTATAAAATGGAATGAAGAGCTCAAGGGTAACCATGTGGGTACATACAAAGACTTTTTAAAAACTACTTGAATGTCTTAAAAAGATAACTGACTGCTTAAAACTAAAATAATAACCACATATCATGGGGCTTCAAACTATGTAAAAGTAAAATGTACAACATAAAACAACAGTAGCACAAAGGCTAGGAGGCAAGAATTATAAACATACTGTCGTAAGGTTCCTATATTATATGTTAAGTGGTATAATCCCACTTGAAAGTTGACTCTGATAAATTAAAGATGTATACTATAAACCCTAAAGCAACCATTAAAATAATACCAAAAGAAAAAGTTGGGGCACCTCGGTAACACAGTAGTTAAGCGTCTGCTTTCGGCTCAGGGCGTGATCCCAGTGTTCTGGGATCAAGCCCCACATTAGGCTCCTCCACTAAGAGCCTGCTTCTTCCCCTCCCACTCCCCCTGCTTGTGTTCCCTCTCTTGCTGGCTGTCTCTCTCTGTCAAATAAATAAATAAAATCTTAAAAAAAAAAAAGAAAAAGAAAAAGAAAAAGTTATGCGTAATAAGCCAATTAAGGAAGAAAAAAATGAAATTATAAAAAAACTAATCCAAACGAAGGCAGAAAAAGAGAATGAAAAGAACAAAGAACAGATGGAACAAATAGAAAAGAAAAAAAAGCTAGATGGTATATTTAAAACAAACCATATGATAATTACATTAAATACAGTCTAAATACCCCTAATTAAAATGCAGAAATTATCAGGCCTTACTTAGTTAGCCAGTCTAACTATATGCTGCCTACAAAAAAACCCACTTTAAACATAAGAAACACATAGGTTAAAAGTAAAAAGAAGAAAAAGATATGCCATTAAAAAGCATTCAAAAGAAAGCTAAATCATTACCATACTAAGTAGATTTTACAGCAAAAATATTACCAGAAATAATGACTAAGTAGATTTCAGAGCAAAGAATATTATCAGAAATAAAGAAATAATAAAGGGGATGATTCACCAAGACAACCTAACAATCCTAAATATTAACACACCTAATAACAGTGCATCAGAATACATAAAGCAAAATCTGATAGAAGTGCAAAGAGAAATGCATATATCCACAATTATCCTCAGAGATTCTAATACCATTCTCTCAATAACAAATACAGTAAGTAAACACAAAAATCAGCAAGGATGTAATATACCATAGTCAATGAAGTTGACATAATTGATATGGAAAAAGCACTCTACCAACACACATTCTTTTCAAGTACACACCAAACATTTACCAAGACAGACCACATTCTGGGCCATAAAACAAGTCTCAAGAAGATAAAAGGATTCAAGTCATACCAAAGTAACTTCTGTGACCACAACAGAATTAAATTATAAATCAATAATAAAAAGATGAGTGTAAAGTCCTAAAATATTTGGAAACTGAATATCACACCTCCACCTAACACATGGATCAAAGAAGACATTTAAAAAAAATAGAAAGTATTTTAACTGAATGAAAATAAACATATAGCAAAAGTTACAGGATGCACTTGAAGCAGTAAATTTATAGCATCAAATGCCTATTAGAAAAGTCATCTCAAATAAATAATCTTAACTATCCACCTTAACAAATTAGAAAGAGAAGAGTAAAAGGAATCCAAAGTTAGCAGAAGAAAGGAAATAATAAATTTCAGAGGAGAAATCAGTAAGTTAAAAAAAAGAGAGAGAGAATAAATAAAACCAAAAGCTGTTTTTTGGATAAAATTAATAAATTTCTGGACAGAATGATCAGGAAAATAAAGAGAAAATATAATAATATTAGCATTATCTATATTAGGAATGAGGAAGATGAAATCACAACAGATTCTATAGATATTAAAATGATAAGGGACTATTATGAACAATTAAGATATGTACAAATTCCTTAAAATACAAAAACTATCAAACCTCGTTCAAGAAGAAACAGATGATGTGAACAGTCTTATATTACTTAATCAATTGAGTACTCCCTCTTCTCCACAAAAAACTAATAAACAAACTCCTAGACTAGATGGCTTCATAAGTGAATTTCATCAAACATTTAAAGAAGAAATAATACCACTTCTATACAAACTCTTCCAAAAAACTGAGTTGGAGGAAATATTTTCCAAATTATTTTACGAGGCCAGAATTATCTTGATAACAAAAGTATATCAATATTCATCATTAACACAGATGCAGAAATTCTTAAAATTTTAGCAAAGAGAATCCAACCAAATATAAAAAAGATAAAAGGTCCTGACCAAGTGGGATTTATCTCAGGAATACAAGGTTTTACTTTCAAAAAAAAACAAAAACAAAAACAAAAAAAACAAATGAATGTAATTCATCATATTGAGGTTAAAAAGATCTTAACAGAGAAAAAAGCAGCTGACAAAATACAATCTTTATTCTTCATTTAAAAAAAAAAACACAAAAAAAATACAGTATGTCTCAGCAAAGAAGGAATAGACAGAACTTCATAAACCTTCCTAAAAGACTTCTACAAAAATGTTCAACTAATATCATACACCATAGTTAATGATGAACAAATGTGTCTTCCTAAGATCAAAAACAAGACAAGGTGTCTGCCCTCATCACTTCCTTGCAACAACGAATAGCAGCTCTAGCCAGTGCACTGTATCAAGAAAATGAAGTATAAGGCATCCACACTAAATGGAAGACATAAGCTGTCATTTATTTACAGATAACATGATCACCTACATAGAAAATCTGATGGCATCTATAAAAAAGCTCTTAGAACTGGTAAGTAGTTTAGCAAGATGATCAATATACAAGCAGCAACAAATGAAGTTAAACTGTAAAAGATAATTTCATTTACAATGGCATCAAAAAATATGAAATACCTACAGATAATCTGACAAAGATGTGCAAGACCTAGCAACTGAAAGCTACAAAACATTGCTAAGAAAAATTAAGGAAGACCTAAGTAAATAAACAGATATACCGTCCATGAATCAGAACACTCAGTCTTTAGCTGTGCCCCCAAATTAATGTATAGATTCAAAGAAATTCCAATTAAAATCTAAACAGGCCTTTTTTCTGAAATTGAAAAAATGACTGTAAAAATAT
Source organism: Ailuropoda melanoleuca (assembly GCF_002007445.2). Lineage (NCBI taxonomy): Eukaryota > Metazoa > Chordata > Mammalia > Carnivora > Ursidae > Ailuropoda > Ailuropoda melanoleuca. The sequence continues at coordinate 33,493,898 of NC_048219.1, read as the reverse complement.
GGAAATGTAATGGTCCTAGAATAACCAAAACAACATTTGAAGTTGAAGGACCTATTCTACCTGACTTCAACACTAAATACGAAGCTACAGTGATTAGGATTATGATATTGGCATTAAAATAGATGAAGAGATTACTGGAACAAAATAAAACATCCAGAAATGGACCCACATGTATATGTCGTCAACTGATTTTAACCAAAGGCACAAAGTAATTCAATGGAGAAAGGATAGGCTTTTCAGAAAATGGTGCTTAACAATTAATGACATTACGTGAAAAAATTAACTTTGTTCCATATCTGGTGCTAAGGATTAACTTAAAATAACTCAAAATGGATTGTGGATTTAATGTAAAGCCAAAACAATGAAGCTTCTTAAAAAGCAGGATAAAATATTTGAGAGCTCGGGCTAGTCATGACTTCTTAGATAAAATTACCAAAACCGTGATCCGTAAAAGAATAAATTGATAAAACAGTCATCATCAAAATTACAAACTGACAAATTAGTCTTCACCAAAATTGAGAACTCTGCTTGTGAAAAGACACTTAAGAAAATGGAAAGTCAAGCCACAACATGGGAGAAAATATTTGCAAATTACAGGTGAGATAAAGAATTTGTAATTAGTACATAAAAAAAGCTCTCAAAACTCAGTAAGAAAACAAATAGCCCTTTTTTTTAAAAATGGATAAAAGATTTCATAAATACCTCACCCAAGAAGATATATGAAATATATATAGTCAAGTAAGCCCATGACAAGAAGCTTGAAAATATTAGTCATTAGGGAAATGTACATTAAAACCCCCGAAAAGAGGATTCCACGTTATCAGAATGGCTAAAATTTTAAAAAGGGACCACACCAAGTGCTGGAGTAATCGACAGTTTCATGCACCACTGAAGGGAATATAAAATGGCACATCACTTTGAAATATAGTTTCTTAAAAAGTTAAACATATACCCACCATGTGAACTAGCCATTCCACTTCTAGGTATTTAACCAAAAGAAATGAAAGCATACATCCATACAAAGATATGTACCTGAATAGTCAGAGCAGCTTTACTGAGAGTAGCCAAAAAGCAGCAAATAATCCAAATACCCATCAACAGGTAAATAAACAATGGTACAACCATACAACGTATAAAAGGAATGAACTATGTGCGCACACTCAACATGGACAAGTCTTAAGACGATTATGCTAAGTAAAAGCCACCACACAAAAAAGGATATACATTGTATGACCCCACAGATAAAACTCTAAAATAATATTAAAGAATCTCTAGCGGCACAAAGCAGATCACTAGTCAATGGGGGGTAGGTGTGGGATAGTGGGATAACCGGGGAGGTAGGGATTACAAAGGAGCCCGAGAAATCTTTATGGGTATTAGAAGTGTTCTTTATCTTAATTGTGACGATGGTTTCACAGATACCTACATATGTCAAAACATCTTGTATTAGACACTTTATATACAGTTTACTGTAGGTCAAGCATACCTCAATAAAGCTGTTGAAAAAACCCCCAGCTGGGAATGCCTTTTCCCTGCTGGCACGGTAACTGCTACATTGTTTCCCCATCCTTTACCTTCATCAGTAGTTAATTCCTAACCATTCTACAGCCAACCTTTGAACAATGCAGGAGCTAGACATACTGACCTCCTGCAATGTAAAAAGTCTGTGTATACCTTTTGACTCCCCAAAAACTTAACTTTCTACTAGCCTACTATTGATGAGAAACCTTATCAAAAACATGAACAGTCGATTAACATACATTTTGTATGTTATATGTATAACATACTGTATTCTTACAATAAAGTTAGCTAAAGAAAATCCTAAGGAAAAGAAAATACATCTACAGTACTGTAAAAAAAAAAAATCCATGTATAAGTGGACCTGCATTCCAACTTGTGTTCTAGGGTCAACAGCATTCTCATCTCTCTCTCCAGTCCCAGAACTATTACCCTAACCCATTTCTCACCTGTATTATAAAAGCCTCTCTCCAGTCTTCACCTCTCCAAGTCCGTTCCTGCCCTGCGGCCAGAATTAACTTCCTAAAACGCAAATCCTCGTCACTTCAGACAGCTCCTGATTGCTCTGGAGATACATTTCAAACTCCCTTACTATGACTCACCTGACCCTCCCTCATTTGGCCTTTTCACCTTTCCCAGACTCCTTTCTGGTGATTTCCCATCTTACCCTATCCTATCCAGCCACGCTAGTCAACAATGTGCCAGGTTATATAGTTTGGCACATGCTGTTCCCAAGTCAAATAATCCCCTTTCCTTTTGTCATTCCCCAGCCCACTCACACTGAGGCTTTGAAATTTTGCTCAGGGAATTATCTCCTCTGGGAAGTTTTCCACAAAACCCACATTGGGCCATTTGCCCTTCTCCCAATTCCTGAGAATTTCCCACATACTTTGCCACAGCTCTCAGTATCATATAATCTCCCTCTTCAGACTAGATAGAAGCAGACTGAGTGAAAGACTAAAAGTGGAGACCAAGTCTTGTTCATCTTTGCTTTCCCGGAGCCGACCACAGTACCAGGCCCAGAATACATGCCACAAGATTAGTGAATAAGTGAATGAATGAAAGAACTGGTTTGGATGACCCCTTACACCACCACCTGGGCTGATCCTGTATTTCTTCTTATAAGAGATGGGCAGGTGAGGTTAAATGATCTCTGTAGTACATTCTGGTAAAATAATTATTTCAAATCTCCTGGCAGGAGGCCAGGGGTCCCCACTCTGGCTGGGCAAGATTCATTACCTCAAACTGTTTTCAAAACCAGCTGGTAATTGACTGTGATTTGAACTAAGTGAAAGGTTAGGGAAAGGGAACCAGACTCCAGGAAAAGACAAGGCCCACAGCAAAAATTAACACAGCCTGGAAGAAGGCCCAGTCTCCTCCCAGTAAACTTCTTAATTTCATCCAGAAAGACACAGCTCTCCACCCTCGGGGTTATTCCCTTCTCCCAATACACATGTTTTGATATCCAAATCCAGCAAGGGAGGCTCCCAAGCTCCTTTCCCCTCAAAATCAATCTCCAGGCCCTTCTCACCCTCTCTGGTCTGTTCCCCCATCATCCTTAATCAACAGTCCTCTGGGCCTCCCACATGAAGGTCCTCCTCAGCTGATCCCTTTAAGAGCCAGGACAGTGATCATCAGGTCAAGAGCCAGGCTGAGGGCCTGATTAACAGGAGACTCCCAGAAGACCAAGAGGCAGTGAGAAGGCTGCAAGACCCAGCTGGCAACATAAAAAGTAAAAAAAAAAAAAAAAAAAAAAAAAAAAAAAAAAAAAAAAAAAAAATTTGGATATACATTTGGTGGATCACTAAAAAAAGGAGAAAAGCAAGCAAAACAAAGCAAAACTGTACCATCTGTGTAACAGCCACAAACCTAGAGAAGACGTGCCTTCTTTCTTACTGATTTGCAATTCAAAAGTGTAATCACTTCCTCCTTCCAGATCTCCTATTTCAAAAATTAACCTAATGCTCTTCCATATCTTGGTAATGACTGACCCTTTAATTTAGGGACGAAACTAGTTAAGACATGAGAACTGCTTTCGTGGAAAAAAGCCAATGATTAGGGAAATTCACCATTTTGCATCTTGTCAATCCTTAAAAGAAGGGAAATGAATTAAAATGGAAAGATAATCCTAGGCCTTTCCTACCCAGGGTAACTGTAACCAAACAGCATTATACCGTCTAAAATAAAATGCACCTCAAACATTATCGCAAGCTGCTCAAAGCGTTTCAAGTTACAAGCAGCACTGGCCTTTAAAAATCTCTTAGGTAGCCAAATGTTTATTAAAAGCTCAAAACTGCCTGGGAAAAAATAACCTAAAACAAGGGTCCAGGGGAAGGGAAGGGGTGACGGGACGCTGGAGTGAACAGTTAACTGGTCAGGGATGGCAGAAGACCCCGGGTTCCCGACATCTCAGAGGCAGCCCTGGGGATGCAGTAAAGGCCGACCCTTCCCTTGAGTGGCCGGACGCCTCACTCAGGAGAGGACACAGGGAACTCTACATCGTCCTGGGGGCCGAGACTGGGCCGGCACAAGACTTAAGCGGCCAAGGCTTCAGCGGCCTGAGCCGGACGACGAGGAGGAAGAGGCGGCGACTGCGGAAAAGGGGAGGGAGGCTTGGGCCGGGTGCGCTGTCGGGTTGGAAAACGTGGGCGCTGCGAGCCTGCGCGCCTGCAAAAGCCCCACTGCACACGTGGGACTGGGAGGAGGGTCACTTACTTGTCCAATCTGAAATTACATTTTAGCTAGCGGCGCTCTGAAGGTTGCCGCACGGAGCTGCACCGCGCGGGGTAGGGCGGTCCTTGAGGGCTGCTGCGGCGGCGCCCCGCCCCTGGCCCCGCCCCCGCCGGACGCGGCCCCTGTAACACGCGCCCTGATTGGCCCTTTGAACCGCTCCGGAGATTGGCCCGCGCTTCCGCCCGCTCGCCTGTCGCCGGACTCCGCTCGCTGGGGGCGTGGACTGCAGCCTAGCCGCGGCTCCTCCCATCTCTTGGACTTTTAAAGGCACCGAGCTGACGCCCGCAAACTCTCCGCAGCCTCTGTTGCCTGTGTGTGTGTCGGGTGTGTATCCTATAGTCACTTCTCAACATTTACAGGACTGTTGTAGGCGGATGTAATTAATAATAATATTTACTGAATGCTTACTTTGTGCCTGGTCTTGTTTCTGATACTTTACATGAATTTATGCCCATAATCCTTTGGCCAGCCCTCTATGTGGTGTCACAGTCTTCACATCGACAAAGCAGATAGGTCCTACCTTTGCCCAAGTTACAATCTGTGAGCTGTGGACACACCTACCTCATTGAATCCTCAGGATGCTTGCCTTTGCTATAAGCCAGGTAGTATCTGTCCCTATTTATAGATGCGAAGAGTCAGAAACGTTTCCTGCTTGTTCTGAAACACACAGCGAGCTACTAGGGAACCAGGAGAGTTCCAATCTGGGATCCAATCTGAGCTGTTTCCCTTGAAAAGGCAGGTTCCCAGGCTGATGGGACTGGAGATTTGGAAGATAGTTTAGCAAGTCGCTGAATCCAAACCCTTTGCTTTCCTAGAAAAGTAAACCGAAGCCCAGTAAAGGGAAGTGAGTTTCCAAAGACACAGCATATACAAGAGTAAGCACAGGTAAGAGCAGTGATCTCACTGAACTGGCGTATTTGCCATGTGCATTACATTCGCAGTCTGCTGTTCTGGTAACAACCCCTCAAATCAATAGATGCCCTTATCTTTGTCCTACAGGTGAGGATACTGACTCAGTGAGGGTGAGGCCATATGATTAGCTACATCTGCTAGGGGTCCTGTTTTGGGATCATTTTCTTTCTTCTACACCAGAACTCCTCCCCTTTCATTTCCAACAAATATCCGAAGGACCATGGACGCTAGGAAGACAGGAGGTACTGGGATCTCATTACTTAGCACCTGGTTGCATTATAGTGTACAATAGGAATAATAATATTAAGACCTGTTCATCTTAACCTTTCTGAAGTACTGTGAAGAGCAAATAAGGTAATAGTTATGGGAATACTTTGTAAAGTGTGAGATGCTGAATACAGGGAACGCATAGCTTCTAGATCTTCCTCAGTGTACCCCAGGAATAGAATACACAAAACACACTTGTTGCCTCATGAGCTATGGCAGGAGGTCTCATTTTGGCTAGACTTGAACAAATGTGGATTTGCTGTCTAGACTTTATGTATGTCTCTGTTTCTAGGCTTTTTGTAGTTGATTTTTGGTTTGTTTCCTCTTATTATCATAGTATCATTAGTAATAATAGCAATTATAGCCCTGTGGCTAGAGCTCTAGTAGCTATTTTGGACCATGAGAGAACCATAAGAATAAAAGCCACGCACAGCAAAGCAACAGGATGAGAAGGCTGGGGTTGCCAACACCATGCCCCACCAGACCAACACCCACTGCTCACTTCCATATGAAAGAAATAAACTGCTGTCTTATGCAAGACCCCTTCATTCTGTGTTTTCTGTCACATGGGGCCAAACCTAATCACAACTGATACATACACCTTACCTGGTGCAAATCCTCCAGCAACTCCATAAAGTGATGGATGCCAGAAAGTATAAAGGACTTGTTCAAGGTCATCCAGCCAAGGGTCAGAGTTGTGATTCTGAGACCAATTTTCATTCTCAATTTCAATTATGACCCACCGCCTATTGTGAATGAATGAGTCCATTTTTTTTTCTAATTCCATTCCATTCATTTATTCGAGGGGGTGGCAAACTTTTTCTGTACGGGACCAAATATTAAATATTTTAGACGTTGTGAGCCATACCATTTCTGTTTCAACTACTCAACTCTGCCTTTGTAGTGCAGAAACAGCCATAGATAATAGTAAATGTGTGGGTGTGACTATGTTTCAGAAAAACTTAATTTACTAAAACAGACAGAGGGGTAATGTGGCCCCTGATTTTTTTGATATTGATGTTCCATCACAAAAATGCATTGGAACTACATTCCAGAAGGTGGGGGATTGTGACATTGCAGACACCCTCACACTTTTTACCAATGTAAAGGGTCGTGCATGACCATGTAATCCAAAAGAGGATCCCTAAACTGAGAGTTATGAGACGGGTCAGTGAGTTTATATCTGCCAGTGAAACCAGGTCTATATCCCGCACCACCCCTAATTGCCTCAGTTTCCCCATGTATTAGGAACAAATAACAATACAAATGTTATCCATACGTCCCCATTTTCTATGGCTGCAGTGAGACTGAGATGAGATGATACACATAATCATATTTCGAAAGCTGTAACTATTATCCAATTCTGTGTATATTGCTTCACCTCAGGAAAAGCCATATATCCTCCTCTGTATCCTTCAGTTCCCTGTCCTTATTCTTCGATCATGGAATTCACAGAACGTATGAAATGCCTAGCAATTATTGCTGTGTATGTTTATATCCCCTTTCCTCCTCTCCAACTCTCCATAAGGGGTTATTGTGTTGCGTTGGATCAGAAGACTTGATTAGTGGAAAGTCTAGACAGCCCTCCGAGTTATTGCTGGGCCACATGAGGATCATGCACAGTCATTGTCCACTAGGCACTTCACAAGTCACAATGGAAAAAGCAGCACCCCGGATTTAAGCAAGACAGAAAGAAATGCATTGTGAAACTCTGGAAACCAGCTGAGCTGGAAATTTGTGTAATTTCCTTCCTGCTCAGAGACAGTTCTGTAGAGCACCAGGACGCACATGGGAGACCCTGTGCTCCCTCTGATGACCCGGGGTGGCCTTGTGACTCTCTAATGGCATTCTCTGATGGTTTTTCCTTCCATTCGCAACCTGCCCCCTCACCAGAGAAAAGACAAATTTTCCCTGAGATCCTTAGAGTCACAGCACAGAAATAGATATAGTTATTCCTTTACCTATGAATTCATTTATTCATTCATACATTCATGTATCAATTCATTTAACAAAGATTCATTGAGTGCCTACTGTTGTAGGCACTAAAGAGATGGTGTTGAGAAGAACAAATGTTCTATGCTCACAGGACTTACAGTCATGAAACAGACATTCAATAAATAAGCATGCAGGTATATAATGGACTCAGTTGCAAGTAGAAAGGGAAATAGGACACTATGAGAGAAGGAACTGAGATTAAGGTCTAACTGATGATTTTGAGTGTTTTACATAATAATCTCAGGTCTTCAACAATCCTCTGAAGTGGCTAGTCTCACAACCATTGTACAGATAGGTAAACTGAGGCTCAGGGAGATCAGGTAGCTGACCTAAGCCTATTACTAAGTTTGAAGTGGGCTGTGATCTCTCTAGTACTCCACAAATGCAGAAGGTGAAAATTTTCCTACCTCCCGCCTTTGCACATGATATGCCTCCTCTGCCTTGAAAGCCGCCCTCTCCTGCTTTTCTTACTGGGTTCATATTCTGCCTTCGGCATCTAGCAGAGGGCCTATTCCTCTGCCAAGTTGCCACTTCTATTTGAGGACTCAATACATCTCTTCTAGACTCCTACAAGCACTGTTCGTTGTCTATTGTTCATGTGGTGCTGAACCTAGGACACCTTGTAGAGTGAATTCTTTTTTACAGGCTTGCCCTGATGTCCTTGCTCACAGTCTGGGAGCAGCATAGGCTGCTAAAGCCAGACATACCTGGACTCTTCTCCCAGTTCTGTGTTTTCTGGGTGACTTACAAGAAGTTTCTTAGCCTCTCTGTATTTTAATTTCCTTGGAGAATAATAATATTGATTCTTGAGATATACCGTAAAACGTTTGTCCCAGTGCTAAACAGGTAGGAAGTGCTCCACAGTGCTCAGTCTTCCATCCATTTCCATTCCCTAGATTGGAAGCCTCTGGAAGGCAAGAACCATGCCTTCTACTTTACAGTCTCAGCAATTACCACAGTGCTCTGTAAGAGCAGGTATGTGATTAGTCTATAATTACGGCAGTGACAGCCCTTACCTGCCAACTGGGTCCCTCACTGCTAATGAAACTTGTTTTCTCCAGTCTTTCTTCCTTTCTTTCCTTTTCAACTTAGACTCTTTTAAACCTCCCTTAAACTTGATCCTCTGGCAGGAACAGGTGCCACTGCAAACACATTCTATTTTTTCCAAATCTACACTGTCAGCTCGGAAGGCAAATAACCGTAATAGTTCACTGAAGCCCAAACAGATGGTCAATAAGGGAAAACCACTTTCTAGAAGGGCCTGCTGAGCTCTCCACTCTGACTACCACCTAGAGCCATATTTTATACACAAACTCATGAGTTTGTTCAGCCCTCATCTCTGAAGGATGCCAGTAGCTCATTTCCAAAGACAGGAGAACGCTCCAACTTACTTTATTATTTACTGACTACTTATTACCTGTCCTTGGCTGCCTGCCTTCATGTCTTCACTCAGCAAACATCTACTGAATACTGAGCACATGCTAAGGGCCAGGCCAGAGCTGCTGCTACCATAAAAGCACAGGTGAAATGCTGTGGGCACCCCAAGGCCAGTGAGAAGAAGAGGGGGTACAGAGTACTAGGGGAGAGGAAAGTTTGCACTAACTTTCCGCTGAGTGCTGTGATCCGTACCTCCTCGTGCAGTCTCAGTGATTCCTCCCCAACTCCCACGTATGGGGGTAGGGATTGCTGCTGAAGAAGGGAAGGCTCACAACGGTGAAACAACTTGACCGAGGTCATCGATCACAAGACCACATGTCAGGCTGCCAAAGGGGGAGTTTTTACTGAGGAGCTGATGTGGGCAGAGACGCTCATGCTGGATCTAAAGGCTTCCAGTGAAGCAAGTCCTAGTAATCTCACTGGTTTCAACCCATAGCCCCCATTTTCCCCTCTGGGTTTGATCTGCTCACCTACTTCCCAGTTCCAAGACCTCACTCACCATCAAAACCAGTTCCGCACCATCTGTATCTTTCGCCCCTACCACCACCTGATCACAACCCCATAGCCTCTCGGCTGTGAGTCATTTTAATAAAAGTGCAAACTCTGTGATGAGCCCTGACAACAATGTGCAACCCTAAACCCTTCCTGTGTTTTTCTGCAATGAGGCAACAGGTGGAAGAAGAGAGTCCAGGGCCATGAGATGATGACAAGGCCAAAACAGAAGTGGGAGGCAGACTGCTGCACGTGCTTGCTCAAGACCTCGGGGCCCAGTCAAAGATGGGGGCCCCTGGAGCCTGGGCAGTATGCAGACTTCGGTTGGAAGGAGGGTGCCATGAACTTCTCTAGAATCGGGTCCTTTGGAAAGCATTAGAGAGCATTGGGTGGTTTTCAGAGTAGATTCTATGGGAAGTTTCCTACAGGGCAAAGGAGAGACGGAATGAGCTTCCAGGCCTTCCAAAATGTCCCCCTTCCCTGCCAAGTTGTTCTTTTCTCCAGGACACCAGAGGAGGGGGCTAGTGGGGGCTGAAATCCAGGCTCCACTCTGCTCGCTGAACTCTGTGCCTGTGAAGCTGCTCTGCCCCACCAGAGAGGTCAACTTTTCCCAATTCACACAATGTACAAAACGGAATTTTGATAGCTTTGTTCGCCCCATTGCCCCCAGGACACACACATGCAAACACAGGTACACATCCAGCCACACAGCACATACACACAGACACACACAGAAGCACAACCATATGCCCATAATTGCACAAACACACATGTAGACCTCTAGCCACGCCACACACAGAGCAAACAGACACATACAGACGTGAACACCACTCATACCATATACCACACATGCATAAACAGGCTTACACAAATGCAAACAAAACCACAAGAAGGTGCACAGACGTATACCCACGGACACAAATATAGTCACATGGAGATATAGACAGACAAATCACACAAACACATGTACCCTCAGACACACACATGCACACACATGCACATATAGTCTCATACTCGCTTTACACCACTCACATATAAATACACATATATGTAGACACACAGACCACACAGGTACATACACACATAAATACACATATACAGATACACAGATAAACACACATACGTACGACTTTAACAAGAACCATTCTACTTTATCAATTTGACATGACAAATTCTATTACAAATTTCACTGGACAAATGCTCCACTACTGAAAGAAAGGGAGTTAATTTGCTGTTTTAGAGGATTCATTTTTTAAAATTCATTTATCAAATATTACTGATGACAATATGTAGAAATGAAATGATAGTGGGAAGAAAGGTACACTCAGATATGATAATGGTAGGTCTTCTCATGACAGGAGTCTGGCAATTAATTTTATTTTCAGTTTATATCATGATGAAAGATTTGTGACTTTCAATACTGCTACATAACATATAGAGTCAGGACTCCAGTGGCGCCTGGGTAGCTCAGTTGTTGGGCGGCTGCATTTGGCTCAGGTCATGATCTCAGGGCCTTGGGATTGAGCCCCATGTTGGGCTCCCTGCTCAGTGGGGAGGCTGCTTATCCCTCTGCCGTCCCCCCAACCCCGCCGCTAGTGTGCTCTCCCTCTGTCTCTCTCTCAAATAAATAAAAATAAAATCTTTTTTTAAAAAGATTATTTATTTATTTATTTGACACAGAGAGAGAGATAGTCAGCAAGAGAGGGAACACAAGCAGGCGGAGTGGGAGAGGAAGAAGCAGGCTCCCAGCGGAGCAGGGAGCCCAATGCAGGGCTCTATCCCAGGACCCTGGGATCACACCCTGAGCCAAAGGCAGATGGCTTAACGACTGAGCCACCCAGGCGCCCCAGATAAAAATAAAATCTTTTTAAAAAAAGAATCAGGACTCCTACTTCATGGTTTATACATTTTCAGAACTTAAAAGTATTGGTATTTACCCCAACTTCTTCCCCTGCCAAAGGACTTCTGGAGCTGCGGAAAATGTTACGGGGACTTGGCTGTAAGGGTATAACATTATTAAGGAGTATACTAGACAGGAATGTTTTGGTTGTAAGAAATAAAAATATAACCCAGACTTGATTAAATAAATAACAAATACACAAACAAACCAAAAGGCAATTTATTGTCTCATATATTTTGACAGTTCAAAAAGTGGGCGAACTTCACGAAAGGCTGGATCCAGGGATATAAATTATGTCTTCAAGGATTTTTATTCTCCATTTTTTATGTCTCAGTTCCTGTGTTGACTTCATACTCAAGTAGCATCAATTCATGTGGTAGCAGAGGTGGCCAGCAATTGCTTTAGCCTTATGATGTCCTTATGAATCCTGATGGGAGGTGGGTGAGTGTCTGTCCATGCTCCTATTTCTTGCAAGACTGCTGGACAAAGCTTTAACTGGCCCAGTTTTGGTCAAGTATCCATCCCTAGGGATGGATTAAAAAGAAGTAATCTTCACCTGAACCAGAAAAACTGAATAATGAGGGTTGAGGATGACCCCCCAAAGTGATAAAAGACAGAAAAAGCAATATAGATTTCCTCCTCCCTACTTCCAGATATACTCATGGGTCAGGATCTGTGCTGGAGGCTGGGGGCACAAAATAAAAAATGTTCACATTTTTTTCCTCTAGGAATTCACAGCCTAGTGATAGAAATGGCATGTAAGTAAATAGTACAGGATGCGGAAGGCAATAACCACAAAATAAAAGTCTGGTAAAATAAACTTCATTAAACAACACTAAACAAATGAATAGGCAAGCAGAGAGTGGGAAGAAATATTCATAAAACATTTTTATTTTTTAAAACCCCCCCCAAACATTCCAATTTTTAAAAATAGGGAAAAAGCTTGGACACTTCATAAAAGAAGGCACACGAATGGCCAATAAATCCATGAAAAGTTGCTCAACATCGTTAGTTAACAGAGAAATACAAATTCAAACCACAGGGAGATACCACTACCTAACATCTAGAATGGCTAAAATTAAAGAGACTGACAACAAGTATTGGAGATAATGGGGAGCAGCTGAGCTCTCCTATATTCATGGTGAGAACATAAAATAGTACAATCGTTTTGTAAAATCATACATCTACACTATGACCCAGCAATTCGTGCGTAGGTATTAACCCAAGATAAAGAAACACATATTCACAAAAAAAGATTTGTATGTGAACGTTCATATAAGTTTTATCGTTAAGAGCTCCAGACTGGAAATAGCCCAAATGTCCATTAACATGAGAATGGATAAGCAAACTGTGGTGGACCCATACAACGGAATATTACTCAGTCATAAAAAGGAATGAAGTACTGATACATGTAATGACACGAACGAATCTCATAGAAAGTTATGTCGAGTGAGAGGAGCTGGCCATAACAGAGTACCAATGGTATGATTGCATTTCTGTGATGTTCTAAGCCAACAGGATGTAAAATAATTTATGCAGGAAAATAAATGGCATGGGGTTGTCTGCAGGGTGCAGAGGTGGAGGTTAGGAGGGAGCCTAACCATGAAAGGACCTGAGAAAACACTCTAGAGCCATGGAAATGTGCAAAATCTTGATTGACGTGTGGGCTACACAAGCATACCCATTTGTAATTGTGCATTTCACTACATGTGAACTTCACATTACATGAAAAATGTATTAAAAAATAACTAAGTAGGGTAGAGAGTGATGAAAGGTACAGAAAAATCAGGAATAGCAGGATGTTTCTAACTGTGGAAGCTGGATGATGGGTACAAAGAGGTTTGCTAAACTATTTTGTTTATTTTGTGTATGTTTGAAATTTTCCATAAAAATGAGTTTTTAAAAAGCAAATAAGTGCATGGGCGCCTGGGTGGCTCAGTCGGTT
>NC_048219.1:33072820-33180470 GCF_002007445.2 Ailuropoda melanoleuca | reverse complement strand
GGAAGAAGCAGGCTCATAGCGGAGGAGCCTGATGTGGGGCTTGATCCTATAATGCCAGGATCACACCCTGAGCCGAAGGCAGACGCCCAACCGCTGTGCCACCCAGGCGCCCCTCTTGGGGGGCTTCTTAAAGCAAGGTGTTGGGCCTCTCCCCTAGAGGCTTGGGGTGGCCCGAGAATTTGCATTTCTGAGAAGTCCCCAGGTGCTCCTCAGGCCTCAGGTCCCTTCATCCTGCCTCACAAATAGACACACAGCAACTATTCAGTGTATAGTGGGGACAGTGTCTCCTTCCTAATGTGGTACCAAATGCCTGGTATGCTGTGTGTGTGTGTGTGTGTGTGTGTGTGTGTGTGTCTGTCTGTCTGTCTGTCTGTCTGTCACAGAGGGCAGAGGATTATGGCTTAGGTATCACTAGGGGACAAAAAAGAAATTGATCCTTTTTTTTTTTTTTTAAAGATTTTATTTACTCATTTGAGAGAGAGAGAGAGAGGCAGAGACAGCATAAGCAAGGAGAGAAGGAGAGGGAGAAGCAGATTCCCTGCTGAGCTGGGGCTCCAACCCAGGACCCTGAGATCATGACCTGAGCCAAAGACACACACTTAACTGAATGAGCCACCCAGGCACCCCTGACCCTGCTTCTTGCTCCTGAGGTATATGGAAAAACAAGCCAGCTCCACAGAGAGAAGAAGGGACAGGTTCTACTTAAGGTTTGGTGATAGGTACACAAAGCAGCCCGGCTTCAGGTAAAGTGTATTTGGTGCAATACAGGATCCAGAGGCAGAATGGGAGGTTGAGCAGAGAAGGCCGCAGAGACGGGCCAGAATGGGCGAGAGTGGGGTGTTGATGGCGAGTTGGTAAGGAAGACAGCAATTATCTGAAGATGGCCACACAGGAGAGAATCCAGATGGGTCATCACCGGAGGCCTTCCTGAAGTTGACCATCTGCTTTCCCCTTCTGGAAATTTCCCAGGGTCCAGCGATGACAAATAGTGAAGAGCTAATACCTGAATAGAATCTGAAGAACTTCTTCTCATGGAAAGGAGTGAGCCAAAATCAGGTGTCAGTTTCTGCCAAGCCAGCCTTTAAATCTTAAATTCAGACGTCACTGAAATCACCAGCTCTCTGCCCCCTGAAGAAAACCTTCTGCCCTTCTCATTCGCTGCCTTTGGGGAAGCATGTGGAGAGCCGTCGGCTCCCCAGCAGCTGGCTCTTCTGTAGTTTGGGGTCCAGCTTAATTAAGAGCTCCGCTGGCCGATTAGTCTCGGTCACCTCTGTAATTGGGCACCAGCTGTGTTTTCTCTTGACAAGGACTCCTTTATGGAGCTTCTAATGTAAATGCATTACATGAAAAAACATAACAGTTCCAGGGTTATATGATCATAAAACCAAGAACCCTTGTGTTCTATAGAAATAAAGAGTGCATCTCTCTCTGTGTTCCAGAAAATAATTTTTTGGAAAGTTGGGACGGAGGGTACCAAACGGCAAATTCTTCATTCATTTATGTTTGGATATGAACGCTGATGGTGGTTTTAAATGAAGTTTTGCATAATCACAGGTGTTGGTGCATAAAGACTCGGGAAGTTTCCTGGCAGAAACATGAGACTTGAGAAACTGAACCATGAATGGCTCCATTTATGAACAGCCACCAATGATTGACAGAATGACTATTAATAGCTAATATTAACTGAGCCCTTCATAGAGGCTCAACCCAATGCCAAGCACTTGGAAGGGATTGTCTTGCTTAAAGCTGGCAATGGCTTTGTGAGGTGGGTACAAATGTTCTCCCCATTTTTACAGATCAGGAAACTGAGGCCCAGAGAGGTGAAATAATTCATGTTCAAGGTCACATGGTTTACCACTAAGTAGCCAAAATGGAACTGAAACTCAAGTCTGTCTCATGCCAAATTCCTTTCTGCCTCTCTCCAAGGAAACAATGCCATTAGCTGAAGTGCTCTGTTTGCAACAATTACAATANGTGTGTGTGTGTGTGTGTGTGTCTGTCTGTCTGTCTGTCTGTCTGTCACAGAGGGCAGAGGATTATGGCTTAGGTATCACTAGGGGACAAAAAAGAAATTGATCCTTTTTTTTTTTTTTTAAAGATTTTATTTACTCATTTGAGAGAGAGAGAGAGAGGCAGAGACAGCATAAGCAAGGAGAGAAGGAGAGGGAGAAGCAGATTCCCTGCTGAGCTGGGGCTCCAACCCAGGACCCTGAGATCATGACCTGAGCCAAAGACACACACTTAACTGAATGAGCCACCCAGGCACCCCTGACCCTGCTTCTTGCTCCTGAGGTATATGGAAAAACAAGCCAGCTCCACAGAGAGAAGAAGGGACAGGTTCTACTTAAGGTTTGGTGATAGGTACACAAAGCAGCCCGGCTTCAGGTAAAGTGTATTTGGTGCAATACAGGATCCAGAGGCAGAATGGGAGGTTGAGCAGAGAAGGCCGCAGAGACGGGCCAGAATGGGCGAGAGTGGGGTGTTGATGGCGAGTTGGTAAGGAAGACAGCAATTATCTGAAGATGGCCACACAGGAGAGAATCCAGATGGGTCATCACCGGAGGCCTTCCTGAAGTTGACCATCTGCCTTCCCCTTCTGGAAATTTCCCAGGGTCCAGCGATGACAAATAGTGAAGAGCTAATACCTGAATAGAATCTGAAGAACTTCTTCTCATGGAAAGGAGTGAGCCAAAATCAGGTGTCAGTTTCTGCCAAGCCAGCCTTTAAATCTTAAATTCAGACGTCCCTGAAATCACCAGCTCTCTGCCCCCTGAAGAAAACCTTCTGCCCTTCTCATTCGCTGCCTTTGGGGAAGCATGTGGAGAGCCGTCGGCTCCCCAGCAGCTGGCTCTTCTGTAGTTTGGGGTCCAGCTTAATTAAGAGCTCCGCTGGCCGATTAGTCTCGGTCACCTCTGTAATTGGGCACCAGCTGTGTTTTCTCTTGACAAGGACTCCTTTATGGAGCTTCTAATGTAAATGCATTACATGAAAAAACATAACAGTTCCAGGGTTATATGATCATAAAACCAAGAACCCTTGTGTTCTATAGAAATAAAGAGTGCATCTCTCTCTGTGTTCCAGAAAATAATTTTTTGGAAAGTTGGGACGGAGGGTACCAAACGGCAAATTCTTCATTCATTTATGTTTGGATATGAACGCTGATGGTGGTTTTAAATGAAGTTTTGCATAATCACAGGTGTTGGTGCATAAAGACTCGGGAAGTTTCCTGGCAGAAACATGAGACTTGAGAAACTGAACCATGAATGGCTCCATTTATGAACAGCCACCAATGATTGACAGAATGACTATTAATAGCTAATATTAACTGAGCCCTTCATAGAGGCTCAACCCAATGCCAAGCACTTGGAAGGGATTGTCTTGCTTAAAGCTGGCAATGGCTTTGTGAGGTGGGTACAAATGTTCTCCCCATTTTTACAGATCAGGAAACTGAGGCCCAGAGAGGTGAAATAATTCATGTTCAAGGTCACATGGTTTACCACTAAGTAGCCAAAATGGAACTGAAACTCAAGTCTGTCTCATGCCAAAATTCCTTTCTGCCTCTCTCCAAGGAAACAATGCCATTAGCTGAAGTGCTCTGTTTGCAACAATTACAATATCAATGATGACCCTTCACATCTGTACAGAGTGTCACAGTGGCTAAATTCTTTTATGCCGGCTGTCTCCTGCCATACATCACCCCTATGAGAGAATCAAAACAGTTGCTATCATCCCATTATCATACATCTGGGAAGGTAGGTGCTAAGGGGCTAGACTATCCACCCTAGGCACACATCAAGCAGCAAAGAACAGTCAGGCCTTCCTAATTCCTGGTCCTAATCCAGTGCTCATTCCACTACTCTCCACCCCATGTGCTGCTTCCAGCCATTCGATCCTTCATTTATATCCCCTCACTTATTTACACACATCTTGTATTTTTATTTTCTCTATCCTGATTACTTATGTTTATTTAGTTGCTGTCTGTCTCCCCTCCTTGGAATATAAGCTCCATGAAAGCCAGCCCTTGTCCTTGATGATGGTTATATACGATGAGGATGAAAGCACCCCCCAAAGAGTGCCCAGAACTTGAGTATTTATTTTTCAATTCTTTCAAATAAGTACCAGATTATTCACTCAGAAATATTTATTATAGATCCTAGGGATCTTACACTGAGCAAGACAGTCATGATTTCCCACTTCCGTGGAGCTTACATTCTAACTGGCATGGAGGGGTCTTACACAGAAGTAAATAAATAATTGTTGATTGGGACTGGGGGACTTACAAGTGATGAGACGGAAAGGGACAGCCACTGAGTTCTTGTCCTGGAGCTGTCCACATGCGAGTGGGCAGATCACACATCCAATGGGAAGTTTCCATCTCACGGAACCACAGTGGTGGTTTGCAAACTCAGAGGCAGTGTGCTCCTCTCCGAGCACCAGGGCTTGGGCAGGGGTGAGGGCAGGGAAGGCTGCCTGAGGAGACAGCACCTGAGTAGTTTCAAAGACAGATAGGAGTTATCGAGGAAAGGGGTGGGGAAGGTTCCAGGCCTGTGCAAGGACAGGTGGCAGGAGGCCAGCTGGCACAGTACAAGGGGTGACTGATCCTAGACTGTGGGGTGGGGAGAGAAGGAAGAAAAGAGGTGAAGGAGACAAGCATGGAGCAGGTCCAAAAGTATCATGTTGTGATGGTGAGTTTTATGTGTCAACTTGGCTAGGCTATTGTTCCTAGTTATTTAATCAAACACGAATCTAGGTATTGTCGTAAAGATGTTTTGTAGATATGGTTAACAACTACAGTCAGTTGACTTTAAGTAAAGATTATCCTCACTAATCTGGGTAGGTCATATCCAATCCATTGATGGCCCTTAAGAGCAAAACTGAGGTTTCTCTGAGGAGGAAGAAAGTCTGCCTGGGGACTACAGTGTCAGCATCTGACCAGGAGTTTCCATCCTACAGGCAAGACCCCACAGTCACAGGAGCCAAGTCCTTGAAATAAATAAATCTCTTGATAGATAGATGATATAGATGCGAGATAGATAGATAGATAGATAGATAGATAGATAGATAGATAGATAGATAGGGATAGACTCCAATTTCCTAGTGGTTCTCTTTCTCTAGACCCCTGACTGACTGATACTCAGCCAGCTAAACGAACTTCCCCCTTAAGGTGATGAGAAGGAGCCACAGGAGTCTTTAAGTGAAGGAATAGAACAAACAGATTTATGTTCCTAAAAACCATGGCTCTGGCTGCAGTCTGGAGTGGATTAGAAGGGGTAAGACGGAAGGTTGGTAAACCAAGTCAGAAGCTGTTGCCTGAACTATGGCAGCAAGAATGGCCTGGAAGGAGGAAGACCAATGTAAGGGATATGATGAAAGTAGAAAGACTCAGTATGCAATTGCAAGTGTAGGGTAAGGAAGAAGGGACTTGCAATGACCCCCAGGTCATTGGACATCTTGGCAGATAGAATGTAAATGCAATGAGAGCAGGGCCTTTGTTCTGTTCCCTGCTGTCCCCTTTGCATGGAGGACAGTACTTTGTACCCAGAAGGTGCCACTGCACATTTATTGAATGAATGGTGGTGTAATTCTCTGAGGTGGGGAGGACGAGGAGCATACACGTGCAGCTCAGGGCATGCTGAGTTTCGGGGTGCTGTCAGACAGCCAGGAGGAGAGGTCCAGAGGCAGTCTGGCTGCAGGAAAGAGCTCTGAGATAGACTGAGTCCTGAATGTGGGCATGGGACCTGAAGCCAGGGGTCAGTGCCCCTGAGAGCGTGTGAAGTGAGAAGGGAGGTCAGGAACTGAATCCTGGAGAAATCACACCTTTCAAGGACTGCAGCAGAGAAAGGACCCCTGAGAGGAGAATAAGAAGGGGTGGCAGAGAGAGAGGAGGCAAATCAAGAGAAGAGAGTGGCCAGGATTGAGCTGGGAGGGAGTGTTCCCACTGCTGCTGGGAGGTTATTTACAATTACAATTGCGACCTTGACCAGGGCGATTGTGGTGGGGGTAGAGGGGCCAGAGTCAGACTGCAGACACTTGAGGAAGACATGAGAAATGACGTAGGAGAGGCAGTGTCTCCACTGGCCTCTCCCAACCCTCCTTCTAATAGTTGACTAGACATGACCAGCCCATCTTCAAGGGTGTGAAACTGAGGCACAAGAATAAAGCTGGTTCAAAGCAATCCCACAGCCAAAGGGGGCTGCGTCGGAAGACAAGAGCTCTTCAGACCACACACTACCTTTTATGGCTCGGCGGGACGCAAACTTTGCAAAGAATGGTTGCACAGGGTGGGGCCCCGGCCCCGTCCAGGCTGATTGCTGAGACGTGCAGGGCAAGAGCCTCTAGGGCGTGTGAGAACATTTTCTCAAGGGGAACCACCTTCCCTTGAAACAGCTTGTTCTGCTGAGTTGACAGGAGGGAGGAATGGGGACTCCTCAGTCCTGGGCTGGGTGCCAGACAAGGCGCCAAGGCGGAAGGCTCAGGGAGGCCGGGTCTGGCTGCAGCCTCCCTGGGCTCTGCGTGGGCCATACCATCTCCTCTCCTTCTCCGGGGACCGGAGGGAGGCCCTGTGTGCTGGGTTTGTGGGTTTTTAACTCACATCCAAAGAGCACTTACTATGGGCCAGACTCTCTATTCATCATTTTACATACTTGAATTTACTTAATCCTCGCAGTGTTCTTTGAGGAATATATGCTGACTGTTCTTGCTTAAGGAAGAAAAAACTAAAGCCCAGAGAGGTGAAGCCCCTGGCCTCAGGCTTCCAGCTTGTTCTGTGGGTGGAAGGGCAGGGATGCTTAACTCTTGAATCTGAGTGGATGACTATTTAGCCCTGGAAGGTGGGTTCAAATCACCAGCAGGGGTGGGGATGAGGCTACAGGTCAGCCTTCCTCTCCAGCTCCGGGATCTTCAGTAAATTGGATGATGGCTCTGAGACTCTGTTTCCTCTTCTATAAAATGGGGCCAATGTTGCCCACATCACAGGGCTGTAATGAGGACGAAAGGAAACGTCTGTAAAGTGTTTTGCAGAGAGCTCCAGCCCAGGGAAGGTACTCTGTAAGTGTTAGCTCTCTTTGCCTTTTCTGTTCTTTTGCAGAAGCTTTGTCTTGAATCTGCAGGTCAGAAAATTAGGGCAAGAGCTCAGGATTCTGCATCAGACTGACCAGGAATCAAATGCTGCTTCTGATACCTATTTGTTATTTGATTTTAAACAAGTCACTTTTGCTTGCCAGGGCCTCAGTTTCCCCAACTGCAAAGTAAGGGAAGATCAAGTTTAGTACAGGATTGCCCTCAAGGCCCCACAACCCCCTTTCACCCTTACACAGGTATCACCAACTGGTCATGAACTTGGTTTCTACTGAGCCAGGGCAATACCTGAGTATTCCTTTCAGTACGAACTCCTATAGTTTGGTTATAATTCGAAAATGTATAAGATATATGAAATATAAGATTTATAAGATAATAGTTATTTCTAGGAGTTTCTATGAGGTTTAAAAGAAATAACACCTTTTTTATTTCTTTCTTTTTTTTTTTTTTTGAGAGAGAGATCACCAAGCAATGGGTGAGGGGCAGAGGGAGAGGGAGAGAGAGAATCTTAAGCAGGTTCCATACTCAGCATGGAGCCTGAAACGGGGGTTGATCTCATGATCCTGAGATCATGACCTGAACTGAAATCAAGAGTTGGACACCTAACCGACTGAGCCACCCAGGCACCCCTAAAATAAATAATATTTCTAAAACATGCAATCCTGAACTTTGAATACTCAATACACTGTAGTTCATATTAATCATTCTGTATCTGCTTAGCAACTCTATGAAGTTGGTAACAATGTTCTCCATTTCACATGGAAGGAAATCAAGCCTCAGAGACTTTAAATCTCAGAGAGGCTAGGTCACTTGCCCAAGATCGCACAGCTAACCAGTGGTAGAATGGATATTCAAATCCAGGACTACTGCCTCCATCACTCAAACATGACACCACGGCCACATGTTTCCCCAAACCTACAATTGGAAGAGCAGCTGAGCAACAGAGAGCCACGTTCCTCCTTGGCGTCTTACGCAACAAACCATATGGACCCCTCAAGCTCTTACATAACAGCCCCAATGCTAACGAGGGGAAGTTTAACAACAACAGAAAAAACAGATCGCATTCACAACAGACCACCATATGTTCTCCCGTTCCCTGACAGCAGCCGCACCAACTCCTCCTTGGGCGCCCACAGAAATTTTCTCGACCAAAACAGTTTTATTCCCAAGTGACTCAAACGATTGATGCCTTTATAAAAAGAATGGGGGGGAGGGGTGATGGTGGAAGTCTGTGCTTCTTCAAAATAAATAAGTCTTGCTAACTCCTCGGGAAAGCCCAGAAAACTTCAGCCTCCGCTCTTTGGCCTTGGGAGCTGTGGGCTTCTTCAGGGACAGGGTGGCCTCTGTGACCTGGCAGCTCCCTCCCACAGAGTGAGGGCAGCTGCACTGATTTACGGCTTATGAGTCTCTAAGCTAAATAGCACAGGTGTTTTGGGACATTGTTTCACTTGGTCTTGAACCCTTTCCCTATCTTGTGCTCACGCTCAGTTCAAGAGTCTCAAGTTTGCCGTCGGCTTTCTGGACGTGCCCTCTGGAACTGAACCCAATTCTAGAAGGGTGGTTTGACATGTGCACATTGGGGAAGGGTTTCTGCAGATGGCTCCAGGCCAGTCACCAACTTCCTATTCCATATTTTTTGCCTGGTTTTCTGCCTCCTTCACTCCCTCCCCTCCATTTCCCTGTCCTGCAGCCAAAGCAATCCTGCTAATTAGAAAATCTGACCATGTCATTCTAAATTCCCTATGGCCCCTCTGGTTCTGCACACTCTACCTCCACACCTCACTTTGCACTTCTCTTCTGCTTGTCCTCAGAGCTCCAGCCACATTAGCTTTCTTTCAGTTCCTTGTAGCTTTGCACATCTCTTCCTTCTGCCTGCCCATCCACCTTCCATTTATTCCTCACCATCTGAATCTCAGCCACGTGTGACTATTGCATCCTTGAAATGTGGCTACTGAAACTGAAGAATTGAAATTTCAATTTTAATCATTTTAATTAATTTAAAATAATTTTAGATTCTCAAGTTGCAAAGGCATTTTCTTTCCTATGTTTTCTTCCTGTACTTTATGGATTCATTTTTTATATTAGAATGTATGTGGCATTTATCATAATATGAGATACTGATACACAAAAGTTGTGTATCTAAATTTGTATTTTCCAAAGATGGCCATAGTGTGATATATATTCCATCCCATATTCTCTTCTTACAATGTGAGAAAAGACTGGCAGTCTTTCATGGAGAGATAGAACTGGGTGGGACTTTGTAACTGACCAAGAGAAGATGATGGCAGAGGTAGCATGTGTCTTCTGAAGTTAGGTCATAGAATGTACTGCATCTTTCACCTTTGTCTCTGGATTACTCACTCTGAGGGCAACAAGCCACCAAACTGTAAGGACCCTGACATGGAGAGGAGCAACCTCAGCAAACAGCCAACAGCAAGAATCATGTGAACGAGCCACCCTAGAAGTGGATTTTCCAGCCCCGGTCAAGCCTTCAGATAAACTGCATGCCCAGCTAATATCGGATCACAATTTCATGAGACATGTCCCACAAAGGGAGACCTGTCCAGCTGAGCTTTTCCAGAAATCCTGACACTCAGAATCTGTGAGCACTATAAATAGCATAGTTTTTGCTTTATTATTTTTGGGTTTTTTGTTTGTTTTAATAAATATCATAGATTGGAGGCACTAAGTTTTGGGGTGATTTGTTAAGCAGCCATAATAACAGAAACACTACTCATTTTTTCCCAACACCACTTACTGAATAGCTATCTTTTCCCACCAGATACAAGATGTCACTTTCATTGTAAGTGAACTTGTTGTATTGTGTGGGCCGATTGGACTAATTCTGTCCTATTGGACTAGACTAATTCAATCACTAATACCAGATAGTTTAAGTCCCTGATGCTTTATCATCTGTGTTACTATCTGTTAAAGGTAGCCACCCTCCAATACTGATACGCTTTTCCCTAGTTTGCCTGGATATTATGACTTCTTTTTCCATAGGAATTTTAGAATCAGCTTGTCTAGTACATAAAAAGAAGGACATTTTTAATTTTAAAAAAAGGGCATTTTTGTGCTTCTGATAAATTTATAAAAACATAATAAAAATTGATATATTTAGATATTGCAGCTTTTTATTCAGAAATATGGTCTATTTTCTCATTTAGGTTTTCTTGCATGATGTTCAGGAATGTTTTAAAGTTTTCTTCATATCCAGTTGCATATTTCTTATAAAGTCAACACTTACGTATTTTATATTTTAGTTAGTGTTATAAGTGGAATTTTTTGTGTTATACTTGCTATTCTAAATAATTTTGACTTGTATATATGAAAACTATTGATTTCTGTTTGTTAGTTTTGTATGCCACTTCCCTACCGAATGATCTATTTGTTTGTTGTGGCTTTTAGTTGGTTCTCTTGGTTTTACAAGGTATACAACCATATTATCTACAAACCAACATAGCTTTATCTTCTTCTTTCTACTATTTATACCTCAAATCATTGTTGATCTTTTTGCATTGACTAACACCCTCAGTATAGTGTAGTGGTGATAGTGAGCCTTCTTTAGTGAGACTAGCTTTTAAGATTACATCTAGCCATGTGGGACTTTTGGACTTTTGACACGTGGCTATTGAAACTGAGGCATTTTATTAGTTTTACTTAATTCGAATTTAAATAGCTATTTACTTAAATTTTCTTTAATTTCCCTCAGCCATCATTTGTAGTTTGCAGTGTATAGGTTTCACACATATTTTGCCAGATTTATCCCTGAGTATTTCACATTATTTGATAGTATTATAAATGCTTTCTCCTACAACTTGAACTTCCAGTTGTTCATTACTGCTGCATAGAAAAACAATGGATTTTTAATGGTGTTCTTGTAACTTGCAGCCATACAGAACTCACTTATTAGTTCTAGTAGCTTTTTTCTGGATTCCATCAGATTTTCTATACAGACCATAGTATCTAAGAATAAAGAGAGTTTTATTTCTTCCTCTGAATCTGGGTTCCCTTTATTTATTTTTCTGGCCTTACTGCACTGGATAGAAACTCCATTGTAATGTTGATAAAACGTGATGAGAGATCATACCATTGTTTTCCCAATATTAGGGGGAAAGTATTTATTTTTTTCACCATCAAGTATAATGCCAGCCAAAGGTTTTTCATAAATACACTTTATCAGGTTGAGAAAGTTCCCTTCTATTCCTAGTTTGCTGGGAGTTTTTATCGGGAATGGATACTTCATCTATTGAGAGGAACATATGGTTTTTCTTCCATACTTTGTTAATGTGATAAATGTCATCAATAAATTAACTTTTCATTCCTGGGATAAACTCCATTTCATCATAGGCATCATTAATTTTATATATGATTGGATTCAGTTAGAATTTTTGCACCTATGTTTATGAGCAATATTGGTCTGTAGTTTTTGTTTTTGGGTGGGTTTGTTTTTTTTTTCATCTTTGTTTGGTTTTGGTATCAGGTTAATTCTGGACTCATAAAATGAGTTGGAAAGTATTCCCTCCTCTTTAATTTTCTGGAATAGTTTGTGTAGAATTGGTATTTCATCTATGTGTTTGGTAAAATGCATCCAATGAAATCAATTGGGCCTAAAATTATATTTGTGGATAGATTTTCAACTACAAATTCAATTTCCTTAATATAGGGCAATTCAGGTTATCTGCTTCTTCTCAAGTGAAGAAGTAGTTTGTTTGCATCTTTCAAGGAATTTGTCCATTTCATCTAAGTTGTCAACCTTATTGGCATAGAGTTAACTTATGATATTCCTCAATATTCATTTTAATATCCGCAGTGATGTCATCTTTCTTGTTTCTTATATTGAACATTTGTGTCCTTTTTTTCCCTCAGTCCAACTGAAGGTTTATTGATTTCTTTTTTTTCTCAAAGAACCAGCTTTTTGGTTTTTTGTTTTGTTTTGTTTTGTTTTGTTCATTGTTTTTCTGTTTTCTATGCCATTGATTACTGCTCTGATCCTTATCATTTCCTTTCTTCTTCTCATTTTGGGTTTGGTTTGCTCTTCCGTTTCTAGTTTCTTAAGATAGAAGCAGAAGTAATTTATTTGAGATCTTTCTTGACTAATGTAAGCAAAAATTTTCCTGTAAGTACTTCTCCAGCAGCAGTCTACAAATTAAAATAGATAGTGTTTTCATTTTAATTCACTTCAAAAGACTTTTATAACTTCCCTTTGATTTCTTCTTTGACACATGAATTACTTACAAATGCATGTGCTGGGTATTGTTCCCTCTAGCTCTTCTGGATGGTTCTTTCCCCAGTCTCAGATAGCTTCCTCGCATGTGGACACTGACCAAAATCCTGTGCAGATCATCAAAGTCCTGCTCCACGTGGCTCTTCCTGTCCAGCACTCTGTCCTATGCATTTGATCTGCTTTGTCACTCTGAACTCTTAGCTTCATCTCTTCAACAGAGTCTTCTAGACTCTGCCTGAGTTCCTCCCTCATGCCACAGCCTGGAAACTCCCCCAAGGCAGTGATCTGGTGCAGTCGTAGGGCTCCCCTTATTTGTTTTTGTCTTTCAAGGATCGTTGCCCTTCACTTCTTGAGGTCTAGTGTTTTGAAAACCATTATCTCATATATTTTGTCTGGTCTTTTTGGTTGTTTCAGGTGGGAGAAGAAATCCAGTCCTTCTTATCCATTGTGGCTGGATTCAGAAGTAAAGCTAGCTAGCTTTTACTTATTTTTATTAATTTATTTATGCTATTCACTATAAACTGTTTTGATTTGTTGTTTTTACGTGTAGCTTTTCTGCTATTTAGGATGGTCTGTATTTCTGTTGTAGTGGTTTCGAGTTTAATTACGTCTTTATATAACACCTTTTGTTCTCTCTACTTTCTGGACAGTATCTCTTAATTAGTTCATTACTCTAAGCCATGGCACAATCAGTGTGCTTGTCTTCCTCTTACTCCTCTTCTTAACAAACCAGTGTCAGTCAATAACATTATCTTTCTTAGTGTGTATGTTTGCATGGGTACTTATGCAATTAAGCTTGTATTTCCATTACTTGAGTCTTCAGCTCCCCTTCCCCCGCCATTCTTTTGTCTTCAGTATAATTTCCTGGTAGGATAAGGGAGGAAATGTTGACTTAAACAGACATATTTGCATCAGAAGTCCCAAAAGCATCAGTATAGGATACAGAGACATGCATCTGAGCCCAGGCTCCCTAATCACCAGCTCTATGGTGACCTTAAGGCAGCTGCTTAAGCTGTCAGAGCCTCCATTCCCTAGTTTTTAAGATAGGACAATAATATCTATCTTTCAAGGCTGTGATGAGACTGGAATGATAGAATACATGTAAGATGCTTAACATAAAGCCCGATGCATATAAAACACTTACAAAATAGTGGTTATTAGTAGTAGCTACAACAAGAAAAATCAACACGAAAACATCGACGGAGTACACACCACACACCAGATACTGTGCCAGCTGCCTTACATTCCTTATTTCATTTAATCTTGACAGTGAACCTGTGGTAAATGCATTGCCCTCATTAGAGATGAGGGGGAGACTATAAGAGGTTAAGAATAAACCAAAGTCACTCAATGCATAAGTGACTGATAGAATTAAGACTCAAATATTCTGATGCCAAGTCCAGAGCTCTCTTTCTCTCACCACTGCTCTAGGGCTGCCTTTATGATCCTGAGCTCTACCCTGCTAATGAAAGTGTGTGCACACACATTCACATGCACATGTGTGCACTCACTTTATTCTGAGAACAAACTTGGCCTTACAGCTCAGTATATAGACAGGATACACCTGGACAAGTATAATTTGCCTGTTTTTCCAAACTCTAGGTTCAGAGTCTGGCTCGCAGACAAGGTACAGATGGAAATCTTCCTGGACTCAGACCAAGAAGAGGAGAAAGGGTGGGAAAGGCTTGCCCCATGGCCTGTAGTAGCACTGAGTAAACCCAACTTAGACTGATGTTTGGAGAGTAGCTGGAGGAATCATGCCTTTGATAGCTGCTGGCTTGTCTAGCATTTTACCAAGTTCTTCAGCATCCACGCCCTCCTGGACTTTTCACAACAGTTTTATAGCTGAGGAAGTGGAGGCTCAGAGAGGTTCACGTTTTGCCCAAGGCCACATATTTAATTGATGATAGGACCTAGACAACAATCCCAGATCTCCTCTACACTTATCCAGTGCTTTTCTCATGACATGTGTTTGACTTCATGGGCGGCATTTACCCTTTCACAGTTCTGTTGGGAGCATGACTGTACCCCACAGATGTGTCAGAAGAGAATCAATATTTAACTGGACCTGTCCAGCCTTCAGCACTATACTATGAGCTGCAACAGATAAAAAGACATTAAAGTAGTCTTTGTTCTCAATACTCATTCATTCATTTACGTATTCATTCACTCATTCATTCTAAAAGTTCACCGGGTGCCAAGTTCTGTTAGGAGTTGGGGAATATTCTTCAAAGGGCTTAGTGTATAATGAAAGAAACAGATTCAAAAGTCAATTGTTCTGGTTCAATGCGAGAAGTTAAATTCAGAGTATGTGGGTGATGGGCATACCACTGATAGTACTTCACTTTGCCTGTGGGATATAGGAAAGCATCCCCAAAAGGGGCTGAGTGTGAAAGGATCCACAGGAGCTGAAGGAGTGGGATCTGCCACTGAAAGAGGCAGAACGGAGCATATTTCTTTCAGAGGACCACAGGTGATTCCATGCGGTCAAGACCAGGGAGGGCTGGGAGCAAAGCTGAGAGCTACACAGTATTCCTGCACAGGAGTTTAGACTTTCTCCTGCAGGTGGTGGAGAGATATTCTAAAACGGAAGAAGAGTAGCAATATGATCAGATTTGGTTAGAACGCTCACTGTAGTACAGGTGGGAAGAATGGAGTAACGGGGGAGGGACCAGTGAGGAGGCTGGTCGAGGTCAGGGGTGTGGCAGTGGGTGATGGCAATGAGAATGGGGAGAATTGCTCTGGCTAACACCTACTCACATTGAAGGGTCAGCATAGACAACAGCTCAGAGAAGGACCTTCAGTCTGGTTAGAAGCTCTTATGGCACCCTGAAAACATTCCCCCTCGAGCAGAGTTAGAGTTCAGTGGTGGTTAACAGCAATGGCGATGAAGCTGGTTCTTAAGACACTGCATCACACCTCCACTGTTAGCTTAGCTGTGTGACCTTGGACAAGTTGCTTTATTCACTCTGCTGCCTCAGTTTCCTTATCTATAAAGATAATAAGAGTACCTACCTCTTAGGGTTATTGTGCTTAAATCATTTAATGCATTTAAAGCACAGAGAACAGTGTCTGGCAGTGAGGAAATGTGCAGTGAAAGTGGGGTTTTAGCATCATTGCACCCATTCAGCGGAGGGTAAGGGTATGTTGCCGGGTGAACCTGACGAGTCTTGAGAGCTCCCTGGGGACAGGTATCCTCACATCCAGCAGAGAGCCTGGGACACAGCAGACTCTCAATGAGTATCTGCGGAATGGATTAAAGGTGAATGTTAACAACAAAGAGATATTTAGGAGTTAAATCATGCATCACTGGGGGAATGAGCAGACATTAGCGAGAGCGTTAGTGAGGAGAACGAATAATTTCTAAGGTTCTGTACAGGGGCAGGAAGGTGATGGTGCTATCATGGCTGAGATAGGGAATTTGAAAGAAGGAGCTGAATCAGAGGGATAAGTGGCTAACACATGCAAGATCCAATCTATAGGACCGAAAGAAGCTGAGGTTTGAACTCAGGTCATCTGAGTTCACATTCCATGAAGAGTTTATATAGCCTGCACGTCTATGCCTAGCACAGTACCTAATGCAGTAGGTACCCCCAATATAGATCAAATGAGTCGGCGAATGCTTGAATGAGTAGATGTCTTTGTAGATGCCAGGGTACCATGGTTGCTTTGATGTTCAATGATAAATAGACGTCTGTGTGAAGGTTAAAAAAAAGAAGAAAGAAGAAAAGTCACGATAAGATTTAAAAATGAAGACCTAGTAACCAATATTTTAAGTGAATGAAATGGGAGCCATCTTCCTTCTTTTTCCCTTTTTCTGACACATCGGGGCATTTTTTTATTCTCTCTAGCTTCATAACATACTCTTGCAAACTGCTAGGAAGGATGACTAAAACTACCCACCAGGAAGTTTTGCAAAGCCCAAGCCAAAAAAAAAAAAAAGCAACATCATGGAATCTAGGAACCTAGGAAAATGCCTGGTGACAAGGGGGGCCGGTTATACAGGCTCCTCTATGGATGATGCCAAGTTCAAGCACCACCCCTCAGACACAGGCTTAAGTGAAGCTGCTTGTGGGACCGGCAGCTGAGGAGCAGAGCAGAAAAAACTGTCTGCAATGGTTCGTATCTGGAATTGATAAGCTCTCCCTCAGCACAAGTTGGATAGTAGAGTAGTAATCATAACTATACTAAGAATGCCTATAATTTATCAAATGTAACTGGTAAGTGCTTTACAAACACAATTTCATTTAAACATCGTCAATTCCTGCAAGAAACATGCTGTTATCCCCATGCGAAAGATGGGGACACTTAGCCTTGGAGAAGTTAGGTCACCTGACCAAAGTCAGGTGCAAGTGAGGGCTCAGAATCTGAAGCCCAGCTTCCCTGACTCCAAAGCCCATGATGCCAACCCTCTCCACACGTGGTTTTTCTCCATGAGTCCTTTATGCTGGGGCTGTGCAGTTTAACTTCATCCAAGCGAGTCTCATTGAGCCACGAAGCTTACGTTCTAACTCCAGGTATGACAAAGCAAGAGTGTCCCCACTGAGAGGCCCTTCATCAGTCCAAAAGAATCAGAGAGGTGTTGTGCAAGCATCTAAAAACACAGGTTCAGAGAACTGGGTCCAGATATTGACATTATCACTTACTAACTGTTGAGGCTTCCCCTGATCACTTAAACTCTTTGGGCCTCTATTAGTTTCTTAGTTTTCACCCACCCCACCCTTACCCCTGTTTTGGAATAGAAAATAAAAGGGTGTGTCTAAGTGATTTCTCAAACGGTTTGAAAAACTGATTTTTTTTGTTTGTTTCAACATTTGTACCTTTTCTAATATAAACTTTTGTTATCAAAAAGTAATACATACTGGGGAGCCTGGGTGGCTCAGTCGGTTAAGCATCTGAGTCTTGATTTCAGGTCAGGTAGTGATCTCAGGGTCGTGAGATCGGGCCCTGGACTGGTTCCAAGCTTGGCGTGGAGCCAGCTTGGTATTCTCTTTCTCTTCCTCCCTCGGCCCCTCCCAACCTCGCTCTCTCTCTCCCTCTCTAAAAAAATATAATAATACATGCTTACTAAAGAAAAAACATAATCATTCAAAACAAAAGTAATACATAATTGTTCCAGAAGGATACAGAAGAATGAAAATAGTTCCAATTCTTTTGAGTGCAAATGGAATCACTATACAAATTCTGAGTTTAAAGGACTATCAAAGAGGCTTGCTCCAGCTTTAACATTTAACAATAGCAATAAAAAGTCATGTTTGGGCACTTTTTGTCACTCCCTAAACATTTCTAAATTATTTCTTGACTTTCCTTTTGAAGACTTCTGTATTCACATCTAACTGTTCAGTGTTCTCGTCTAAAGACTTACCAAGTTCCTATAAAGGCTTTTTTATTCTTTTGATTAGATAAAATAAAGCAAAACAAAAACCTTGTAGAGAATATTTTTTTTCCAAAATAATGCACTCCACAACCTCTTGTTAAGAACTGACTGTGCCCAGGACTGTGCAGGGAGATACCCAGAATGCAGCGTGATCCTGGGTATGGAGGCCCAGTGTCTAGTGGGAGAAGTGAAGGAAGGTCAGTACACAATGCCCTGAGCGTGCACACATGAGCTATTAATTCTGTCACAGAGGAGGGAACAAAGGCTGAGTCTGAAAGAGGGGACTGATGTCCAACAGATGACACAGCCTTAGAAAAGCAACCACATAGGCAAGCTCTAGCTTGGTTAGCCAGTGCTAGAGTGACATATGATTTATCTTCCACACTGGGGTACCTGATAATGGAAGGGGAAGTACTGATAATTATGTCAGGATACTGGGTGAAAACCAGAATTTCCTGGGCAAATGAGATCAGATGATCACCTTACTTCATGCTAATATTTTGTTGTGAAAAATGGTGCTCTGAACTGGGTGTTATATGCAACTGAGGAATCACTAAATTCTACCTCTGAATCTAATAATACACTACCTGTTAATTAAATTGAATTTCAATTAAAAAAAAAAGAAAAAGAAAAGAAAAAAATGGGGCTCTGAATCTCATTCTTTACACATTGAAACCTGTGATGAAAATGGCATGTTCAGAATGCCCCAGGGAAGGCTTCCCCACCCTGGCCAACTTCCTGAACAACTTGTAGAGGTTCCCCTAACAATGCCTTTCAGTCCTGCTGTGAGAATCTAGCATAACATCAACACAGCAAACAAACTGTTCAAACTAAAAAAGCACATTCTTGTACCGTCCTTAAATTAGTGCCGTAGTAATGTAAGACTTTCCAAACCACATTGATATTCAGCCTTCGGAGTTTGGGGTTTTCCACAATGCTTTGGGGAGCCAGTCAGAGCTCTAACTCTCAATGTTTCCAGTTGATGTTCCTTGATTTGTTTATTTTTGTATTTAGTTATAATTCCAAAGAGGCAACGATTTTCTCTGTGCAGGGACTATTTGGAAAAGTCTTGGGAGTGGAAGAGGAAATTCAAAACCTTTTAAAACAAGACTGGTGTCATCTAGATGTGACATCTGCGGGTGTGCTGTGAGGCAGAAGGAATAGCATGTGCAAAGGCACGGGGCAGGAACAAGCATGGAGTATCCAGGGAAGTGTGTGGAATTCTCTGGCTAGGAATGAACCTGGGAATATGGTGGAAGAGACAAAGGATGGGTTGAGACTAGATAGCAAAGGGCTTTGAATGCCACCCCAAGGAGTATAGACTTCATCATCTTGGAATTGATGAGTCTCTGGAGCTATTCAAGCAGGACATTTGTTTCTGGAAAGAGAGGAAATCAAACAAAGCCAGGGAAAAGCAGTCATCCTGGATCCAATCTCCCCCTTCAGGTTTGCAGGCCTGATTTGCTCCAAACTTTTTGTTAATGTGTTCCCTGACTCACTGTACCTCAAACACCATCCCCAAAGGAAGGCATCTCAATTCTATCTGATTACAGATAGAAATCTCTGATGTTTTGAGTTCAGCCCAATCCCAACCTAGGCATTCCCCAGCTCTACTCCCAGATGCGACTCTGTGGATGACGGGTCTGGGCCAGGCCCAGAGAGGTGAGAGTGGAGGGCTTCTGTCTTCTGACCACCTTCTTGGAAACTGTACCCAATGACTTTCCTTGGGGGAATTTATAATCCTCATTCCCTCAATTCTCCACCCAATCATGTCTGCCTGGGGACCAAGTCCAAAGTCATGAAGCTAATGTGAAAATGGCAGCTGTATACTTTTCAGCTACTTGGGATGCTTAATAAATGGACCGACTTGAAAGATAAAAGTCTCATTGTCCCCAGAGGTATTT
Source organism: Ailuropoda melanoleuca (assembly GCF_002007445.2). Classification (NCBI taxonomy): domain Eukaryota; kingdom Metazoa; phylum Chordata; class Mammalia; order Carnivora; family Ursidae; genus Ailuropoda; species Ailuropoda melanoleuca. The sequence goes on along the minus strand of NC_048219.1, from coordinate 33,160,885 downwards.
GAACAGGCATGCTCTGAAGAGGTTTCTTTCAGACAGTAGGGAATTGGAGTCTGACAAATGAGGATTCTACTCCCTGTCCAACTACTTACAACCTCTGACCCTCTGTTATCTCAGCTATAAAATAGGGATCATAATAATTCCTTCTTTAGAGGGTTCTTGAGGAAAAAAGAAAAAGCAAAAAAATAAGATCATGATGTCACTTGGCCCAATGCCAGGTGCTAGTATGTGCTCAGTAATAGCTGGCAATCACCATGGTTAGCCCAGGCATCTACCACTGGGTGAGCTTCGTGCTTCCAATGGTGACCCAGTCATTTATTTCTGAGTATGACCTCCACCCTGGAACATGACACAGGATAAGTCCAATAGGCAAAGAACTGGTCATCAATACCAATGAATAACACCCATCAAAGACCATCTAGCTATGGGAGCCAAACTTCCTGTTTTGCGGAAGGAAAAATAAATCCAGAAAGAGGAATTACAAGCCCACCATTAAGCTACAGATAGATTCTTGATGAGACCTTAGGTCTCCTGGTGCTTCCTACCACGTTCAGAAGTGTTCTTTTAATGTCTTGTTTTCTGTTAATAAGCAACATTCAGGACTTCTGGTGATCCTATCTTCCTTATAGATCCTAACTCATTCAATCCTTACAGCAACCTCAGGAGGCTGATCTTACTGTTCATCTCCATTTTACGGATAAAGGAAGTGAGAGAGAGGTTCAGTCACTTAGTCAAGCCTCACTGCCAGCCAGCAGTAAAGCCAAGATTTGACCCTGGGCTTGGAAATCTGGGTCCTTTAGCACAACCACATACTGACCCTCCTAAAATGAGAAAAAGGGTATAATGTCTGCCTCAGAAGAGCACACTCCCTGGAGGAGAGACACAGCCCGCCAGAGTATAGAGTCACATGCTGCAGGCACCAGGCTACCGAAAGAGGGAGGGTTTAGCTCTGCAAGGGGAGGAGGGAGAGAATTAGGAAAGTTGCCTGGAGGAGGTGGCCTTTAGCCGGTTTCCAGAGCTGGCGTACTTTCCTCTAAGCTGCTGAGGGTAGGGGTGAGGGAAGGCATTCCCTGCAGGTAGAGGCATCTTTGCTGAGACGGAAGGTGTGAAGTGGTGGGTCTTCAGGGGTACCATGAAGGAGGGAGGCCGGGACACCAGACGCTAACTCAGTGTGTGACATGGGCAAGTTACTTAACCTACAGAAACCTCAACTTCCTCTTCTGTAGAACGGGGATAATAACGCCTGCCTTGTGAAGCTGTGTGAATATTAAGTGAGATCATGTGTATACACTTCTCGACCCAGTGTTGTTCCTCTTTCTTTATTTACCTATTATAAAACTATTTGCCTCAGTAGAAAATTTTAATTGAGCCCATTTTTTTACACTTATGCTCACAGTAGCATTAGTAATAATCCTGAGTGGGTTATTAGTCATTCGTAATAACAATATAATTAATGATAATGTTAATTGCCATTGATGGAGGGCACTAAGTACTTAATATGTATAATCTATATTTATCTAATCTACTCCTCAGAACATATCTTAAAGATAAGTATCATTACCCCCATTTTTTCAGTGACATTAAGAAATTTACACAAAGGTCACCAGCTAGGAAGTAGCAGGACTGGTTTTCAGACCCAGGTCTGTCTGTCCAGAAAAATGTCCGACAGACAGAGAATGCCCTGTGTTTTGAGTTCATGTTGGTCTTGGCAATGTCCCTCAGCCTCTTTCTCAGAAAGAAAACAAACATTCAAAGAGGTTTGCTAACGTGTTAGAACAAGAACGCCCTAGTGAGAGAGGGAAGAGGCCCGCTGAGGCAGGGAGATGCGTCCATATTTGGAGGGTGGGGTTGGGGCGGCCCCTCAGCCTCTTCTCCCCAAGCCAAGAGGTCCTGGAGAAAGCCTGGCTTGAACTGGAAGCTTGAGCTGCCCAGAAGTCATGGCATCTTGGCAGGTCAGCGTGTGCCTTCTCAGGCTTCAGGGGGTTCTGGGAATCCAGGGGTGTCCTGCCTGCCAGTGGAGACTTGGCAGGACTGCCAAGGAGGCTGCATGCCGGTAAACCAGCCCTTCCCCCATGGGTGGCTCCCAGGCAGCAGGGAGTTAATCTGCTATCTGCTGGGAAGGCTTCCAGAACCCTCCTCCCCGCCTGTGTTTGCTCAGGGCTGGGCGCTTCAGAAACTGAAACCGGCAGGACACCAGGCCCAGCCAGCCCTCATGGGATCCTGCCTGGGTTTACCTTCTATGGGGAGGATCAGAGGGCTGGGCGGAGCAGAGTCTGGAGCCTGGGCAGGGCCTGCGGATGTGGCAGGCCTGGCTCCCTTCGGCCTCCTCCCCAGGAGTTACCCCCACCCACGCCGCCACCACCACCCGGGACCAGGTCCAAGGCCCCGGAGAAGCACATGGGCAGACGAGCCAGGGTGGCTTGAATTCTGGCCCTGCCCCTCACCACCTCTGAGACACGGAGTAAACCACTAAACTTCAGTTTCAGTTTCTTTCACCGTGAAATGGGGGTAGATAATGCCTGGCCTTTGGATTCAGTCACGTATGTGCCGTGCCTAACACATAAGCACTCGGTACATGGTCACTGTACTGATATCCTTGTCACTATTACTGCCGTGGTTGTGAAAATGGGTTGGGCAGCCTGCTTTGTGAGGTAGGAGGTTCTCATCGCTCGAGGAGTTCAAGCACAAGCTGAGTGGATGGGGAAGAAGAAAAAAAACAGAACAGGAAGGGATTCACACGCACCATACCCACATACTGACCCAGTCATTTCGGAATCACCTGGGAAGCCCAAGCACCACCTCAGACCCCCTGAAACAGAACCCCCGGAGGCAAGCTCTTCCAAAAGCACGGCTTCATTTTATAAACCGCTGGGCCAATAATTTCTACATTTTTCATCTTCAAAAGACCCTATTGTTATTCCCTCCTATCCTATCAATTAAATAGTGTAAGATATTTTATTGACCAAACCAGATTTGTTAACTCATAATTAATTCATTTACTTACTACATAAGTTATGTACCAAAGGCCCGGAGTTCATTCCACAAATAATCATTCACTCAACAAATATTGATTGAGTAACTACTGTGTCCCAGGCACCGTGCTGTGTACCAGGGGACAGCGGAGAAAAAGGTGGACACGAGCTCTGTGCTCCTGGGCTTCCCAGTCTGGAAAGGCAATGCAGAGAATGAACAAGGATTCTACAACTGACATTGAAGCCAAGAGAATCTCGCTGAGTGTAAGACACCCAATATTCTACAGAACAGAGATGTGGTTCATCAACAGCAAATAACGTTGACGCGTCATTATAGAGAAAGGATGCCGTTCCTCAGCGTGTGCGCACACATACGCGCATGCGCTCACGGCGCCATGATGATTTTTTATGAATCCCAAGAGGTCCAGGGTCCTTGAATCAAGAACAGCTAAGGCCTTATGAGGAAAGGAAGACCCTTTGGACCTAATTCCTTCTTTTGTGGCCAGTCTCATTGCCTGTGACACGCATGAAGAACTACTGGCCAGTGGCCCCAAACACCCTGAGCAGAGTCGCGAACAGGGTGGGTTCCGAAGCCAGGCTGCCTGGGGTTGAATCCCAGTTTGATTCCTTACCAGCTGTGCGATCAAGGGCAAGTTATTGTGAGAGCACAGACACACAGGCTAGACCTCTATGTGCCTGTGAATAATAGTACCTACTCAGAGAGTTCTTATGGGGTTACAGAGACAGTACTGAAAGTCGTGCTAGGCAGGCGTCGATATCTGAGCTGCTATTATCCTATACTACTTTTTGCCTTTGATGGTCTCTCTGCCGCAAGTACCCCCCTCCCTTTTTCTATCTGGGGAGCTTATAGTTATTGGTGCAATGTCCCCTCCTCTCTAGAGCCTTCCTTCCTTACTTCAGCAGGAAGCATGATGCTTTTTCCTCTGGGTTCCTATAGCTCTTTATACATACCTCTTGGAGCCCCTCTAGCACTGCGACCATGTTTCTCATTGTTGATGAGGTGTTTTCCTTCCTCTCTGGATTATGGGTTCTGAAAAGTCAGGGCCCCATTTTGTACATCTTTTTTTTTCTTTTTTTTAAGGATTGTATTTATTTATTTGAGAGAGTGAGTGAGAGAGAGAGCACGAGCATGGGCGGGGAGCAGAGGAGAGGGAGAAGCAGACTCCCCACTGAGCAGGCCGCCAATCCCAGGACCCTGGGATCATGACCCAAGCCAAAAGCAGACGCTTAACTGACTGAGCCCACATCTTTTCATCTCTAGGGACAAGACAGTCCCTGGGATAGAATAAACACTTACCACTATCTGTCGAACTAATGAAGGATGGACGAGGGCTGGACATGACGTGCCCAAGATCACAGAATTCTAATCTGCAGTTAGTTTACGTTGGGAGAAGTGCTTTCCTGAGCTTCTGGTTTCTCATCTGGAAAGCAGATCTGATAATAATGGTACCTGTGTTTTGGGGTTGGGGAGTTAAATGAAGCGCAAACAGGGCAATGTTTGAGTATGAGCTCTAGAATCAGATTGCTTGAGTTCAAGTCCCAGATCCACTACTCATAAGCTGTGTGATGTCTGACATGTTCTCAACCCTCCTGTTCCCAGAGAAGACAGATCTCAAACCCAAAAGAACATATCAACATTACGGGCCATTCAGAGAAAGAATTAAAGGAGATACTCTTTATAAAGTCACCAGTGCCTGGCACAAGGTAGGTATTCAGTAAATAAATACTGGTTCCTTCCCCTAGCTTTCTCAACCCTGTAGACCCTGGACTCTGAAAGCCTGAAACAGCTGCTCAAATGCCACATTTTGCTCCGAGTGACTAATGTCCCTTAAGCCAAGGTTGGAAAGCTGACTCCAGAACTAAGCTTACATTCAAGAGCTGAATTAGATGCAGGGAATGTGGCTGCCCCGTTTATTTAATTAATAAGGAAACTTTGGGAAAGGGGACAATTTAAAATCAACAAGCATGCCAAGGAAATTAAAAAGCAAGAGCTAGCCCACAATTTCATATGTGGGTTTCATATGTCATGGGAATAGTCCCCTATGTAAAGACATGAATAATGGGATCATCCAAACCCAAGTTAATGTTTTACAAACTGCAAGACTGACGACTGGCATTCTGTTTTGGGAGCAAATTAACCAATTAATCAGTGTACCACATTGTAACAATTCTCGAATTTCCTACTGCTTTATCATAACATTTTCTAATAAACTCATTATTCAAAATTCTCTAGTGGTCACATGTCTATTACTAAGCCAAAGGGTATGGAAGAGAAAGAAGTCATTTTCATTTTAGACCTAGAATCCCGTCGCACTGTCACACCAATTGTCCCAAAGCTCCTTCTGTTGATGGGATTTAGAAGAGGCTGACAGGAGGGTGTCCAGGACCCTGGGAGCTGAGGCTGTCAGCAGCAGTTGAGTTCAGAGAGGAAATTCAAGAGGGCAGGGGTCTCAACAGACCTGAGGGATGAGCGGCACAGTGGGGCAGGGGGAGGGCAAGAATCTTATTAGCAAAACCAGCTGCCTGCCAAGTAGGGCGTGGTCTGATTCTGCAGAAAAGAGAGAATTGTAGCTGTTTTAACCTCAGGCCTCTAAGGAGGGGGAAGAAAGTGGGGCAGGGGATGCAGGGGAGACAACTCCACTCCCTATTCCCCAAGCACACTCCACCTACATATTCCACCCTGATCTTTCTTAACCTAAGCCTACTTCTCCAGACCTTGAGTCAGGTCAGACACCTGCTCCAAAAACTGTTCCTAATCTCTCCAAATTGGGAAAGAATCTCTCTCTTCTTCCCCCTATGCCCAAGGAAATTTGTGTCTCCGTTTTAAAACTTCTCTGAGTTCTTTATGATATGCCTGCCAAACTCCTTCATTCTTTTTTCCCCTCTTATCTTCCTCTTTTTAAATAGCCTTATGGTGGTGTCATTGACATGCAATAGCTGTGGGGATTCGAAGTGCTCGATTCCATAGGTAAGGACCTGAGAACCATTAGCACCACTAATAGAGTGAACACATCCATTATCTCATTAGTTTCCTCGTGGCTCCCTTCTCCCAACAAACACCCAGCTGCTTTCTGTCACCCTACATCGGCTTGCATGTCACATGGTTTTATATAAATGGAATGATAGAGTATATACCCTTTTTTGAGTGGTTTCACTCCCTGAGCACAATTACGTTGAGAGGCATTTATGCGACCTCCACTCCTCCCTGAAATGTGGGCTTCTCTGAGGAGAAACAGGGCACAGCCAGAGCATGAAGCTCGATGCTGGGCCCACAGGAAGACCCATGGTGGGAGGCACTGTGGTGTGATGGACAGATCTCTCTAGACTCGGCGTCAGAATATGCGTGGATCTCATGCAGAGTCATGCCCAGACTTGACCAGCCAGGTAGCCAGGGACGAGTCACTTATAATCCGAGCCTCAGTTTCCTCATTTGTAAATTGGGGTGATGCTAAACCTCCCCACTCTGGGGAGAGCTCTGTGAGTCTCCACTGAGCCCGGAGATAAAGTGCTCTGTAAACTGTGAAAGGTCAGTCCGGGGCCAGGATTAGGCCTGAATCAAGCCAGCAGCACACTGGGAACGCCCCAGCTCCCAGCGCTATTTAAAGGCCTGCATGCATTTCTTTCTGGGGAAGCTGCACGGATTGGCAATTCCTCACAGAAATGGCCAATAAGGGTTATGCCTGGTGGCCTAAGCTTGGCCCAGTCACCAAAACTTCAAGGATTCTCTTCCCTCAACCTCCCTGCTTCCTTTGAATAGGCTGTGTTTATTGACAAGGTCGCCCTCCCTCCAGAGAGCTGCATGTGACCAGAGGATACCTCCTCTGGCCTGGAGCCTGCAGATAAGGGCAGCCCATCTGCTGGGGGCTCCAAGGCCTGAGGGAATGGGAACTGGGCAGACAAGGGGAGCAGAGAGGGAGCCTGCCAGGCCTGGCTGCAGCTTCCTTTGGCCAGGACTGACAGAGGGGGGTGAGGTGAGGAGGGAGAGGGAAATTGTTGTCTCAGGTTGGAAACTGACTGGACCTATCAACTCACACCAGATTTGAGGACACTTCCTATGTCCCCCTCCCCCACCCCCAATGAACTGAATTTCTTATTCGATGCTGCTTAGGGAAAAAAGGTGGGGTCAGCTGCTAGGGCAGGGACAGGGAGACTCCAGAGCTAGCCCAGCTAGGGGAAGCCACTCTCCCTCCCCCAGGCCGGCTGTCCTCAGGTACAGCTACCCTTTGTTGAATACCTGCTCTGCATTTTCGCTATGCTTTACAGTGTAACCTTCAAAGCCATACTGAGGGGGGGAGTGTGCTTCCTCTCATTTTACAGCTGATGAAGGTGAAATCATGGGTCCAAGGTCACCTAGGATGTGAGCCAGAATTTGAACTCAGTGATGTCTGACAACGGAATCCATGTTCTTTTGAGAATTGAGGACAGTGATTCCCAAGGAATGAACATAAATAAATAATTTCCTGATGATGATCTGTGAACATGTCTCTGTCATAAAGACCCCATGGCACAGTTTTGTGTCTAAAAGGTTCTGAGAAATCTTAGTGTTAAGGAACTCAGTTGTTTTTTTTTTCACCAAGAATTTCCCTTATTAAAGCAATCGCCAATCTCTTTTCCTATAAAACATCTATTCATGTTCCTCAGAGCAAGTGCTCCTCAGAGCCTTGTGTGAGAATCACAGCTGAGTCAGAACTGGAGGGATTACAGGGTTTATCCACCTTACTCGAATGAGTGCATGAACAACACCTTTTATTAGCATCTCCCGTGATGAGAGACTTATTACCTGCGAAGACAGCTTGCTCCATTCTTGCACAAAGTCGGTGGTCAAAGAGCACTGCCCGACAGAAAGAGACCGCAAGCCACGTGTGTAATTCTAGATTTTCCAGAAGCCACAGGGAAAAAAAGGAGAAAAAGAACAGGTACAATTCATTTTAATAACATCTAATTAATTAACACAATGGATCTAAGAATATTATTTCAACATGGAGTCAGTAAGAAAGTGGTTAATGGGATATTTTTTCTTTTTTAAATTAAGTCTTTGAAATCCAGACTAGCCACATTTCAAGTGTTCAAAGGCCACATGTGGCTAGTATCCAGCACATTGGATGGCACATGGTTAGAAGACTCTTCTTAGGCCACGCTAAACTCTTCCTGTTTGGGCCTCTTTCCCCATGGTTCTCAGATTCAAGGGCTTGGTCTAAAGATCCAGAACTTCTCCACCTGAGGATGTGTTCTGTTTGGGCTACTTGTTTGCACAGGGGCAACAAGTGTCCCCCGTCACGGAGCTCAACCCTCTGGCAGTGGTCTACTCAGGTCTGTCTCCCCCTTTAAGAAGGCTTTCCAAACTTCAAAATGCTATATAAATAAAAGGCCTTATTCTCCTAACTCTTAGTGGGGCAGACTTAGAGTCACCCAGGATTTTTAGTGGTCTCATTACATGGTTATGCTATATTGAGCCCACAGGCAGCTGCTAATACTGTGTCTGACCCGGGGCTACTCCTTTCTGCTCCCTGCGCCTCAGTTTTCCCATCTGTCAAATAACAGATTTAAGATTTCTATGATTCAGACCCATTCTGCCTCTTCTTATCCACACCCCTCTTTGCCTACCTACTAAATTTCGCTTGAAACTAGGTCTTACTGCGAATTTCAGGAATAGTTATATCCTCCCAGATACCATAATAATAAGCATTTTTTGAACATTTCTCACGTGTCAGGCACTTTGCTAAGAGCCTTATAAATAGTATCTCATTTAGTCCTCTTCACACCTGACTGAAGTCAACACTGCCATGATTCCCTTTTATAATTGCAGAAACTGAGGCATCAAGTGGCTGAGTCATAGGTCCCACACCCAATAAAGGGAACAGCTGGAGATTCCAGCCCAGGGGCCTTCTCCCAGTTTCTGAATCCAGGCTGTGAATGCAGGCCCAGACCATGGACCTGAGTGAGGCTCAGGCCTCGGACTACAACAGAGGGAACAAGGGCCCAGGACATAAAACAAGCTTTTTGCTTTCTATTGTTGTTGCTGCCGCTGCTAAAACCCACAGTGTCCTCCTCCTGTTTTGCCGAGGAAGGAAATACTGTTATACTTTCCTTGCTAAGGAAATCCTACTCTTCACAAGTCAACTTTCTTCCCATCCCCTTGACCTTTCAGGAAAGGGCCCGAGGCCCCTGGAAAGGCTCTGGAGGAGACCTGAGAGCTCAGTGTGCCCTGTCCAGGGCAGGGGTATTTTTAGAGCAGGCCGCACTGTTTACAAGGAAGCCAGTCCCCTGAGCCTGCCCTCTCCCTACAGGCCCCACCTGCCACCGGGCTCCTTCTGGCCCTTCCTTCCTCTCTCTCCTGGCTGCTCCTTTCCTGCCCTCTCTGTCAGCATGTGGGCTCCATCAGCACATGGGTGCACTGTCACCACTGCCCTGGGAGATAACTGAGCAAAGCCACAGCCCAGGGCACGGAATGCCCTCTGGAAGGGCCAGCTGTGACCTGACACTGCAAAACGACAAGAAGCTGCCACCAGTTGAGAAAAAGGCCCTGGCAGCTGGCGACAGACTGGAAATCCTGTAAATGGGCTCAGCTGTGCTGCCAGTGCTACGGTGTGCCAGGTGCTTTCAACTGTGACGAGTCACTTACCCTCCTCGGCCTCCCTCGGTGTAGCTGGAGAGTGAGGAGGGCTTGAAGAGGTGGGGGGCTCTGCGTTCTGCGACTGAATGTCTGAGCCTCCTCCGCTGTTAGGTGCGAATGCTTGGGCCTACCTCGTGGAGGTGGCGGTAGGTGTTAAATAGGATAATGGAGGAAAAGCCTCCGTACACAGTAGGCATGCGAGCCATAGGGCCTCCATAATGATTTTCATATCTCCTGCATTTCACACAGAGTCTAGCACTAAGGAAGCTCTCCACCAAGGGAGGCTTACCTTTATTCCTGTAGCTCAGTATTCTTTCACATCCAAGTCTGTACAGAACCTCTCCCCCCAACTAGGCACTTTTTAAAATTAAGTATTCATTCCTCTTGCCCAGCACCCCTGTACCGCTGTGGTTCAAGAGTCTTCCAGCAGAAGCCTCTTGTCTGAGTCACAGTTCTGTGGCTTTCCAGGGCAGGCTGTCCACCTGTCCCCTCACCCTACTGGCTCTTGAGACCCTGGACCCAGCCCAGGGAACCAGTTTTCTCAGGGTCTGCCCCTAAGCTAGCGGAGCTGGGAGGGGGAGCTTGACCCAGGCAGCCTAGCTCCTACCCAGGCTTCCAAGGATGTGGGTGTGGAGATTACACGGCCTCCAGGCTCAGAGGAAGTGCCCTCCGTCCTCTGTGCTGAGGGCAAGCTGGACTTCTCCAGCAGTTGCTAGAGATCCAGGAGTTGTTATTAGAGGCAGTTAAATTCCTACCATGAATCCTCCCCCTGCCTCCTCCGCTCCCCGTCCTGTGTCCCACTTACCCTCCCCAGCCCTTTTCCTTCCTCTCCTCCACTTCCTCCTCTTCCTCATACCCATCCTCCTCCTCCCCACGCTTCCCCACACTTGTGCTTTTGACCCAGGTGACTGCCTACTATATTCCTAAGGGGAAGCATCAGTGACAGGGTGAGGGGTTGACTTCTCTTTGTAGTCCTGAGCCTCTCCTTCTCAGAGTCCTTCCAGAAAGATGTCCTAGGACCTCTAGTGTGCCAACTAGAGGCTTGGTCAGGTGCTAACACCAGGGGCTAGTTAGCCTGGGACCCAGGCAGCATTCCTGGTTGTTGGGCAAGTTGCATATTAAAATGCACCTTCTCTACTGTCTCGAAGTCCTGCATTCACACTTTTTCCAGTGTATTCCCCCTTCCGGCTCCACTAGCTTAGGGACAGACCCTGAGAAGACCGGTAATACAATGTGTTACCTTAACCTTAATGAGGAGTTGACATTTTTGGAGAACGTTATTATGGAAAGAGGTATCTTTCCTTCTCTCACCGTCCCCCACTCCCTGGACAAAAGAGAGAACATGTTTCACAGGACAAAAGCCTGAGTGTAGGGGTTGGTTCGGGCAAGAGCGAATGGCAGGAGAAGAGGCTGTGGGTGCTTACGGGACAAACCCCACCAGCAGCCACCGCTGGGAGCCATTGCTCCCCGCCATTGTGCGCCAGGGCCTGACTGCAGCCAGGCTGTAAGAACAGCAGCAGCGAGACTTCTCGGGAAATGCTGACAACTTTTCTTGCCCCACTGAACCCCCTCAATCCCTAATCCCTGACCTTAGAGACCCTGCGGGGATGTGCTCCCTCCCAACTCTCTTCCCCACCCACCTTCTGTTTCTTACTCACCGGGTGGCCTTCGACACGTCCTTTAGCTTCCGTGGTTGTGTTTTTCTCATCTGTAAATCAGAGAAAGTGCGTGTGCATGTGTGCGTGTGAGCACACACACACTCACCGAGGATTGTTAGGAAGCTTAAATCAATAAGACACTGTGGAAGGAAGCCCTTTTGGAAAGCACAGGCCGTTCTCTGTCCCCCTCGGCCTCAGGGGCTCTTCCCGCCGCCAGAGGGGAAACGCTCCCTGGAAAGCACCGTGCACGTGCACGTGCCTCCGCAGACGCGGGATCGCGCCCTTCCCACTTCCGGGTTGACTTCCAGGGCAACTGCTGTGGGCATGCGGCGGGACAGGCAGTTCCCTGTGACGTGCCCTGTCACCAGGCTGATGTCCCACGGAGCATGCACGAGCTCCGTGACTGACCTCAAGGACCAGCGGGGCCTCTGCCCTGGATGGGGCATGTCAGGGGTGCAGACCGGCCGGGGCAAGGGCTTCTGACCTATCGGCTGCCGCTCACAGATAACCGGCCACCTCTGCAGAGGGCTTCTAGGGAGATGAAGAGGTGCAACTGGGGAGGTGATCTGAGCCAGGAAAGGGGGCGGCATGGGAGGAGAGGGGATCCCCAGAAAAGGAAGAAGCTTCCGCAAAGGCACAGAGGTCCCAAAGAGCAGGCAGGGTGCAGCCCCTGGCTGCTCTTCCTCTGCTTGCCGCTGCTTACCTGCAATGAGTTGCTTTCATCCCTTCCTCCCCCGCTGCCCCACCCCATGGATTCGCAAGTTCTACAGGTTCTCATGGCTTATATACGTCCCAGGTACCCATCTTCTCTTTTCTAGCCCCATGGCCACTGCCTGGAACATAGAGCCCCTCTGGCCCAGACTAATTAAAAGAGCTTCCTAAGTCAGCTCGCCTCTAGTTCCCTGCCCCTCCCCTCCAATCCAGCAGCCTCACAGTTGCCAAAATGATCTTTCCGACATAGGCAGCTCTGATGGTGACTGTCCCTCTTCTGCTTAAATCTTTCAAGGGCTCCCCACCACCTTCCAGATCAATTCTGTAGCTTAGAACCCAGGACCCTCTGTGATCTGATCCCATTGTCTACCTCTCCCGCCTCCTTTCCCACCCAATCCTACATAAGCCCTGAGCTCCTGCCACACAGAATTCCATTTACCCCAAGGAGGCATACTGCTTCATACGGCGTTCTTCCCTTTACCTGGATTCCCCTGCACCCCTGCTTCCCTGGCTAACTCCGACTCCTCCTCCTTTGGAACACAGCCATGAAGTTACCTCTTCTAGAAAGGTTCTCCTTCTGGAGCCTGCCGTATGTATACCTNACTCCTCCTCCTTTGGAACACAGCCATGAAGTTACCTCTTCTAGAAAGGTTCTCCTTCTGGAGCCTGCCGTACATATACCTCTAGCANCCCGCCTCCTTTCCCACCCAATCCTACATAAGCCCTGAGCTCCTGCCACACAGAATTCCATTTACCCCAAGGAGGCATACTGCTTCATACGGCGTCCTTCCCTTTACCTGGATGCCCCTGCACCCCTGCTTCCCTGGCTAACTCCGACTCCTCCTCCTTTGGAACACAGCCATGAAGTTACCTCTTCTAGAAAGGTTCTCCTTCTGGAGCCTGCCGTATGTATACCTCTAGCACACAGCTTCTTAACCTCAGGGGGAATTGAGGAGCTTTGTGAACTTGCATGGGGGATGAAATGCATTTTTATGTTTACTGACCTTTGCCTAAAGCGTAACATTTCCTTCAGTTATGAATGTCGGCTCAAATCACACAGATATCTACTATATGTGTGATTCATCACCAACAGAAGCACAGAAGTTTTCATAGCACTTTGGAGTTATTGCACATGACCTCACAAACTGTCTATGCTCACCAGTATTTTGAAAATGTAATCGTTAATCAACCTATAGATCTGATTATTTAATGTGTAAATAAAAACTCATAAATTGTTACCAATTTGATTTTTTTCTATATATGTTGTTAGTTCTTTCTAAAAATAATTGACTTCCTTTGCTGTTGCATATGTTTTACTTTATGCATTTTAAAATGTTCTTCTGAAAAGAGGCCCATGGGCTTCACCTGACTGCCCAAAGACTTCCTGTCATGAAATAGTCATGTTTCCTCTGACAGAAACCTGTAACACCCTCCACTGAAACTTGGTTTATCTTGTCCTTCTCTACCGACAGATTTTGAACCCCTAAAGCACGAGACTGTCTTCCTACCTGCAAGGCTTGATACAGTGCATGGCACCTAGCATATTCCTAAAAATATTTTGGGGGGAGTGAAGAAATAAATGAAGACAAAAAGGAAGGAAGGAAAGGAAGAGGGAAGGGAGGGAGTAAATTTGGTCTTCAAAGAGCATCTGTTCTTGCCTCCTTCTGGGACACTTTCCCGGATCTCTCCAAAACTTGCTGCCTGTGTCCTTTGTATCTCTGCTTTCATGTCATCTTCTCAGTGAGGCTTTTCATGGAGCCATATTTAAAGTTCCAATTCTAGAACTACCACGCCAGGCATACTCTGTCCGTCTTCCCTGCTTTGTCTTCTTCACATTTACTACCATCTGATATACTATTGTTTGCTGATTTTTTAATTTATTGCCTGTCTGCCCTCACTAAAATATAAGGTCCATGAAAGCAGGGACCTTCATCTCAGATTTACTTCTGTATCTCTGGCACCCAAAAGAGCACCTAACAGATAGTAAACATGAGGTAAATATTTGTTGAATGGGTGATGGAAGCAAGCACAGAAATAAATGAAGTGAAGTCCGGTTAGTTAAATCAGTCTCCGTTCTGTGGACAAGGGAGCCAGAAATGGGAGACTTTGAGGCCAGTGGTCATGTACAGAATGGATCACAGAGCTGAATGGATGCAAGAGTGGTGGGAAGAAGCATGGATCGTTTGGATTGGGCTTGGAATCCCAGGTTAGGAAGCTGGGTCCGAAGGCCCAGTGCATGTGTTCAGTGGAGAAATGACAGAGCCCCAGGAGGACTGGTCTGACCCGTGAACAGGCCTGAGGAGCAGATGGAGCCTCATTGGGGACATGTCTTATTTTTAGGCCATTACTGTTGGATCTACGGTTTGGATTTGTAAACATCCTGCCACTCTGCCCCCCACCCCCCGGCAAAGCCACCTTCTATTCACCCTGTGAGGTCTGACTGCTCAAAGGATCCCTGAAGGATTCAGGAGCCACAATGAGTGGCTGCTCCTGGATTCCTCATTGCTCTCATGCAAACCTCTGCCACAGTGCTTACCCAGCTAGGCTAGAATGTTCCCTTTTCCGTGAGCTCTTTGATAACAGGACTACGTCACTGTCTTCTCTCTTTGGCATTGAGAGGCCAGAGCCTGATACATAGTAGGTTTTTAGTGACTATTTATTAAAGGAAAAATCATAATTAGAAAATTGCGAATGCCATAGTGATTGTTAGATTCAATCATGGGGAGAGTTCAGTCATGAACTTTGATTGACCCCTACAGTATAGCAGGTACTGTGCTGGGTACCTGAGCTACATTGCAGGAGCTCACAGCAGAGATGGAAACCCATACGTGAATGGGCAATGAGAACACAGTGTGTCAAGGATGGAGGGGCTGGGTTTACGAAGGCACCCCCTGAATCCTCTGGTACTTACCGCCCTGAAGTTAGGTTATTATTTAATTACTCCTACTCTATCCTCCCACAAGAACATAAGTTCCAAGAAGGCAAGTCACGTTCATGACTCTCCTCCCAGCACATAGTAGGTGCTCACTTAGGAAGTCTCTGTTAATGAATGCATAGCTTGAGGAAGTATAGAGGGTTATGGATGCCTAACCCAGTTCAGGGGTGGTGGCCACAGAAGACCTCTGGAAGGAAGCATGGTGTTCCAACCATGCTCCATCAACATTCCCTAGTTTGTGACTTCTTCTCAACTCAGTGGGGTCACGCTCATTTGTGAAGAAACAAATCTCAGTAAAGGGGGATCAGCTGGGTAAAGCTCACTCAGCTGGCAGAGAAAAGACTTGAGCCTGGATCTCCCAAGTCAGAAACCCACATATACCTTCTCTATACTGGCCTAGAAGACCATTCAAGAGGGAACAAAGTCCTCACTCTATGCTAGCCACCTTTTCAGAACTCTACACTTGTTAACTCATTCTTCATAATCACCTTATGATGTAGGTTCCATTGTTGTTCTCAATTTATAGATAATAAAACTGAGGCATGTGAAATAAATTTGTTAGTTTACACTGATAACAAGGGATAAGTCCAAGATTCAAACTCATACAGTTTGGCCTCAGTCTACACTCAACCACTTCATCTTTTGCCTCAACAGGCCATGCCTACCTCCTCTAAGTCTAGAACACTTTTAGAGACTTCTAGCATTTTTATTAGCATTTTAATGTTCCAGACACTATGCTAGGTGCTGTGAGGAAAGCTACAAAGAAGTAATTAGTAAGTTTAAGATTAAGAGGAATAAGTTAAAATTAAGAATTTAAAAGTTCCTGCCTTCAAGGGGTGGCCAATCTAGAACAGAGGATGGATAAGACATCAATGTAACTGAAATAGGAGACATGATGAAATTTTCCAGAAGCCGGGGCATTTGAGCTGGTTCTTGTGAAAGTAGGAAAGGTGAAAAGGTGAATGATGCTCTAGGAAAAGGCCACCACATGCATCCCATGTTTCATCTCCTCCAGGCACAGGTAAAGACCCAGTGTTGGGAGAGCATCAAATCCCTTAGTAGTCTAGAGGGCAGAGGGTATAGGTTGAAGACAGGGCAATTCAAGTGAGAATTGTGGATCCTGGGGCATTTGGGCATTGCTCACTGTTTAGTAGATGATGAGCTATCAAAGTTTTATGAAGAAGGAAGTAATATAATCTGACCTACATTTCAAGGAGCTAACCGGATGAGTATGAAGCTACTCTCCATCAGGAGAAGGCTGAAGAGAGCAAGGCTGGCGGATCATTTAGCTCTTGCTGTATAATCAACCGCCCCATAATGTAGTGGCCTAAAACAACCACCATTTCATTATTGCTTCCAAGTCCGTGAGCCAACTGGGCAGTTCCGCAGGCAGCTCATGGGCTGCTCACATGTCTGGTGGGCACTGGAGATTAGGTGGAGCAACGGGGGTGACTGGACCACATGTCTGTCATTACCCTGGGCTTCTTTGCTAGGCAATGGTTGCAGGGCTACCAAGAACAGGAAGAGAAAGCAAGCCCCAATACACGAGCACTTTTCAAGCCTCTGCTTCGGTCGTGTTTCTTAATGTCTCATTGACCAATCATAGATTCAAAGGGCGGAACAATGGCACCACATTTCTGTGGCAAGAACAGCAAGCTCACTTAACAAATTAATGTGGAGGCAGGGAGGGGATGAATTTGGGGACATTTTTGTTAGGAGGCATTGTAATGGGCCAAGCAAGATGTAATAGTCGTTCAACCTGGGAAATGGCAGAAGAAACTGAGATGATCAGAGCATATCTGAAACATATCCAGGAGATTATTTGCAAGAGAGAGGAAAGAATAAAGGTTGACTCCCCGCCAGGTTTTTGGCCAGAGCATCTGGGCAGATGGTCTCCTGTATCAATGAAGGGAACCAATAGGAAGATTGGGTTTGGAAGCTGTAGACACATTCCAGATCATATAATTTCCCTGGAATCTATGAATGTGCTATCTTCCTTTCTTGGAAAAAATGCTCCTTCACTAACCTTCCCTCCACTTTGACCATGTGGTCTGAATGGAAAGTGAGATCACTTGCATGGCACTGAGTTTCTACTAGTAGTGATCGGCCAGGTGTGGACATATGATCCAAACTAGGCTAAAAAGAATGGTCAACTGCACTCCACTGCCGCCCAGGTCTACTATGTATAGCTGTGCAGCTTATGCCCTGCGTAAGGTTGTCTGGAAGGCAGGATAAACGGAGGCGGGAATCCAGCCTGTGCTCTGCTGTGCTTACGGAGATACAGCACTCAGAGGATGAGATGCCTTCTTCTAACTCCCACAGAGGCACTCTCTCAGTGCTGCCAGCCGCATTTACTGCTCTGGGGCAGGGCCGGACAAGGGGGTGGTAAATGTGCCACTCTAGGCAAATTGGACTGCTCTATGAATTATCCTATTGGAGCATGTGGAAAAGAGGCATTTTCCACTCCGATCCTAAAGCTGTATAGATGGGAGCCCACAGACACCTATGTCCCTATGATATAGAGAGAGCTGACGAGACACAAGCCAGTACATCAAGGGACTCTGAAAAAGGAGGTGGGGGAGAGAGAGAGAAAAAGAGAGAGCTGTCAGAATCAGAGCCCCCTATTCTAGCCAACCCCACCCTCCCTGGGGCTTGGTAGTTTGGTTTTGTCTTCAATTCTGTGATTCTCCCTATATTCTTCATTTAAATCTCCCCCTTTTGCTCAAGTAAGTTTAAGTTGGGATTTTGTTTCTTGTAACCAGTACAGTTTTGAACAATAAAGGCAAGAAGTTCATGAGTTCAGATTTGGAGAGAAAGAGATAGGCATGAAAGACGGGTCAGAGGCAGAATCAAAAGAATGTGGTAAGTCATTTGAGGAGCCACGTAAGAGAAGGGGTGTCCAGGGAAAGCTCCCCACCCTTTGGCTTGAACGATTGGAGAAGGATGGCGGTGTCTTTAGCAGAAGTAGACAATCCAGAAGGTAAACTATTGGGGTGAGGTGGGGGGTGGAAGAAGGGAAAATGCATTCTTCCATTCATTCATTCATTCATTGGACAGATATTTGCCAAGCCCTGTCGAGGCACTGGGGATTCAACAGTGGATATGTTGAATGAGATTTGGATAATACCTGTGGGCCATCATTGACTTATTTCTTCAACTAAGAGTAAGCACCACCTGTGGGCTATGCACCGTCCACAGAACTGAGCAGGCAGCTGGAAAGAGGGTTGAGTTGGCATTTCTGTGGTAAGCGTCATTGCCATGGGGATAATTTTGGAAGACGTGGGAGACAGCACTTAGAGAAGAGAAGTCTAGCTCCACACGCCTTGTCCATCATGCCTCGGCTTCATTTGTGAGCTGAGAACACAGTGTTTCTTTGGCCCCTGTCACTGAGGCAGCCGCAGAGAGAGCATGGGCTTAGGAGTGCCATCTGATGCCAGCCTGGGTTAACACACCAGCCCTATTGGGTAACCCTGTGAATGACCCTGAATGAGGTGGCTTACCTCTTGGAGTCTTGGTGTCCTCAGCTCCAAACTGAGGATATGAACACTCATCCCAGTGTTGACAGTGAGAAAGAACGTAGGAGTGCATTCACTCAACCACAGACATGTAGTGAACACCTAGATGGACCAGGTTCTAGAACACACGACTTAAATGGAAGTCAGTATTAGGGGGCTCCTCTGAGAGAGACACATGAATCTTTGGGGCTACCATGACTGGGTTCTGATTTGCCTAAAGTAGATGATTTCTCTCTCTGCCCACCACAAATCAGCACCAATCTGCCCCTTCCCCAGCCCATATGAAAGGCAGCATTTTCTGCAATTAGAGAAGAAAGAAAAACGAGTGTTCTGGTGTTCTCTTAGAGCTGTTCTCCGGTGCGGCAGAAAAAGGGCCCACGTGAGCCATGCTGTTCTTGGCAGCCACCACACCGCTCCTCACAGCCAGAGGCTTAAAGCTTTATTTGTGGTTTAAGTTACAAGCAAGGGCGAAAACCCCAGAAAAGAGGGAGGGGGGTGGGAGAAAACATTTTAAAAGTTGAGAAAATTGCCCTGTGTTCTCAAGTACAGGCAATTTGTCCAAACACCTGAGCTCTGTAGAGTCCTAGTGGTCTGACTATGGTTTTATATTCTGGGGCTCTGGGCCCAGTGTCAGGGGTAGGGCGGGGGGAGGGGTTCATACATGGAGAAAATCACAAAATCACTTTCTACAATATATTAATGAGTAGCTGTACCGTCTCAATGGCAACATTGTTGGAGATTTAAAAAAAAAAAATCCAGATCCAGGTTTTTGGGGTGGTCTTGTTTTGAAGATTGCTGCAGAAAGCATTTCACAGATATCACATGCAGTGTCTGGGTATTGTCCCCCAGGATGGAGAGTGGAGGATCCTAAACATTTTAGGGAGAGAGGAGGCCTCTAATGTCCTCAGGACCAGCCCTCTCCTTCCTCTGATGACAAAAACAACGTCCAGAGAAAGCAGGAAACATGCCCAAGGTCACACAGCCTGTTTGTGGTAGAGGCAAGTCCAGACCCCAGGCTCCTGGACTCTGAAGGTCTTTCTGGCAAAGCCTTTGAGGCAGCCCAGAGGTGACATTCCACCTCAGAAAGCATGACTGGCCTCCCCTTTGTGTTGACATTTCTGCCGCAGTGACTTTGAAAGCTGCCTTTTATGGCCCTGGCTTTGGAAGGGCAAACACTGTTATCAGTAGAACAACACAGGTGGCTTCTAAAGCTGGGCCCAGGTGGAGCCGGGCAGGAAGAGAGGCCCCTGTGCACAGGCAGACATGACCCAATCACCTGTCTGGGTTCAGAAGGTGCACAGACACTCCTTGGAGAACAGGACAAGAGGCTAGTGTGGCGGTGAAGTGCTGGCTTTGGCGCAGACAAGATGGGTTCCCGTCCTGGTGAGCAGACTTGCCAAGCTTGCAATGAAGGCAAGCTCCCAGATGGGGCTATACAACAGAGATAATGATCATTCGGGCCAGTGCTCAAGAGCCACATGCCGCTAGTGACCACTGCATTAGCACGCGTACAGGGCTATCAGTCAGTTGGCAATGCTGGTAGGAGCACTGGGCTCTTGATGCTCATTGCTTGCTCCTGGGTCTTGCCTAAGTGAGGTGAACAGCTCTAGAAGCTCAGGATCCTGGCAGATGTTAGGGCTCAAGCTTCTCTCTCTTGTCCTTGGTCCTCGCTAACAATGCAAGGATTTGGCTTCAAGATCGGCAGCCTGTCTGAGTGCCGCTCTCGGGCTTCCTGGAGCACCATCCCAGAGCGGGAGGAGGTGGGGGTTTGGGGGCCAGGGGCTGGGTGATGTCTGATGTAAATGCCAGTGTTTAGAATCAGAAAGCCTTCAATTTAAGTCCTGGTCCCTTGCTCAGGTGTTAGTGGCCCTGGGTGAGCCACTGAACCTTTCTGAGCCTCAGTTTCCCCATGAGTGCCCCTGCCTGCCAAGTCACGTCCTGGTGAGGGATTGAGGCAGCAGAGATAGAAACGCTTTGTACTCTGTTAACAATGGGAAACTTCTAAAAGTAAGGGGTCAGCCTTCTCCTTGCTTTGCTTCTTTTTTGCTAAAAAGCTATTTAGACGGAGGCCAGTAGCTGCCTTTGAAGCTGATGTAAACGGATGTTGTATTACTTAGAAACGTTCTCCAGAAGTCGGGGAATCGGAAGAACCTAGCATCCCAGAGACACTCTGGAAGAGTTCCCTGAAGGAAGGGGCAGGGGGTGGAGGGAAAGGGGAAGCATTCTTTGAACATCTGTTACGTTCTAGACACCATGACACTCACTTTCATATAGGAAGAGTGGTGATGATGATGATGATGATGATGATGATGATGATGCTGATGGCGGCTAACTGTATCCACAGGTTCCGTTCTGAGTGCTTTACACATACTAACCCCATTTTGCACCCAAGGCAACTAAGGCACAGAACAGTTAAAATAGGGCAGCAAGTTTGCCCCAAGCTACAGTTTAAATCCCCATTGTCGGAGTCGGGGCCGACAGCATGCCCTGCTCCCGTAGTCTGCACATCCTTGGGTTCCCATAGGACTGCCACCTGCGCCTTCCAGACAAAGAGACTGAGACTCAGGAAGATGCAATGATTTGGGCAGGGTCACACAGAGGAGAGAGAGGAGGGTCCTTGAGTTTTTTGCTTTCTGTTTTTTCCTTCAAAACTATTTCCTTAATTGGCTGTTGTTTTAACTGGTAGAAAGGCATCATTCCATTTGAATTTAACTCTAGTTTCCTGTTAGCTTCTTGCTTGAGTCCTGTTTTCCCCCATGGGTCAGACAGAAGAGATCTAGGGCCTCACTTAGGGAAACCCCAAAGCCCGATCTCCCCACTTCCTGACCAGTTCCCTTCCTCGGGAAGAGGAAATGCAGGTCCTTCAGCCTAGACATGATGACAACTCATTCCCTTCTGTGTTCCGATTCTGAGCCTTTGGACAAGCTCCAGTTTGACTATGACCATCTGAAAATGTGGAACCAGACCTTAACCCCACATTCCAGCCCCAGTCTAACCACAGAGAAAGTGCAGTATCACCTTACTTATTTGACACTATGCTCCTAGTGATACAACCGAACTTTACATTCTCTCTTTTGGCAGCCGCCCCCACACTGCTGAGTCACGACGCTGTCATGTCCTGATTTCCTATCCATTGTTCTTTCCTCTATTTGGCCTGATTTCTTAAGACCTCTCTCGGTCACATTCTGCTGAAATTCTTGAGGGATTTTTTTCAGCAGTTACCACAGAGGAGACCTTAGGTTTGGGGCTAATCCATACCCTCAAATCTGGCCTTCAGGTCCCAAAGATAGCTGCATCCCAGTGGGGGACTAGAGCCTGCTCTCTGACCATGGTAGGGGAGCCAGCAGACAGAGGGTTACTTCATAAAATGTCAGATCGGTACGTGACTGGAAAACACCCCATCCTGAGGAGCAAACACTGCTGTGGGCTTGTCGCTTTCAGAAGTTTGAGATTTGCCCAAGGTCACAATGGGCCACAATCCATTTGCACGTATATTCATTTCAAAGTAGTGGTTGTTAGTTCGGGCTTTGGAATCCAACAGGCCTGGATTCACTTACCAACTTTGTGACTTCAGGCCAAGTCCCACCATCTTTAGGCCCCGATTACTCTCTGTAAAACTGGGGCTGTCGTGGTCCTTCCTTCCTCATGATGTTGCAAGAATGAAGAAGCAGCATAAGTAAATGGCTTCTCTCAGTGCCTCGGCATACGGGGGGAGCTCAGCATTAGTGATGAGCTCTTTATGCCTATGTTCTCCCATTCGAGCATTTATTCAAGCAATCGCCAAGAGTCAGCAGGGCAGGTGACTGCTTTAGTAGAAAAAACACAGATGCTTCTGGAAGCTGGAGAGCCGGATCGGGCCCTGCTGCATAAAGATGCTTCTGGGAAACAGCTAAATGCTCTGCAGGAACTCCTCTGGTTCTGGGTTTGTACTTCTGGGTGCCCACCCACTTCAACCCCCACCAACACCAACAAACACCATCTCCCTTCCCAACACTGAGTGTGAAGCTTTTCAGATTACTCTCAATGTGACCTTGGGCAAATCCCATAAGTCAGCCTCTGGCACATTTCCTATAAAACAGAGATATTAATACCCACAGTGCTGAGTTTTTATAGTAGATTAACCAATAACAAATGTAAAGTGAACAGCCAAGCCCACACTTGGCCAACACTCCAGAACTTTTAGCTGTATTCCCCCCACTGCACCCTCTGCTCACCAACCCTCTGTCCCTGTGGGCCAAGCTAGAGCTAGATGTTGCTGGTCAACAGACTAATGAGAAGTTAGCCCTGTCTGTAGGGAGCTTAAAGTTTGGGGGCAAGGGGATAAACATTTGAACCTCCAACCCTAACTAACAGGGCATGCTTAAAGACTGTGACAGAATCATGTTCAGGGTCACGTGGAAACACCAGGAAGGGCAAATCACTTGGCTTGGTTTGCCTTCAGTTTCCTTATCTGTTAAATGGGTATAATATGTTTCTACCTCACAAGAGATGAGTCATGTGAGTTAGTGAACATGAAACTATCTGTTGGAAAGTTGAATTGCATGATAATGCATCTATGTACTTATCTGTTTCCCTGTTAGAATCTGAGGGAGGGCCTATGTCTTATTCATCTCTTGCCCCCCAGCACCACAGACCAGGTCCCAGTCAATATTGGTTGGGTGAACTGATGGAAGAATTTGTGATCTAATTTTAACCTCCTGACCCCAGAGAAGTACACACACTTTAGAGATGGAGGAAAAAACAGTATACAGGGTTCAAGGAGTTGCCCAGCACTCAGTGACTGAACAGAAGTCACTGACCTATTCTGACCTATTCTGACGACCTTTCCACTAGATTCCACAACAGGGGCCACCCTGCCTTGGATGGGGTAACATTACTGTCCTGGTCATGACTCACCCTTCTCCATGGGTCAGAGACAATCCATTAGCCTCTCACACTGAGTCATGGGCTGAGGTGAACCTAAGATCCGAGGAGAAAGCAGATCTGCCCTGTTGGATGGGTACACCCAGGGATCCCTCAGGCCACCTAAGTACACCACCTGGGAAATCCCTCACAGGTGCGGGGAGGTGAAGATGGGGTGGGTATAGGGATGTCACACCAGGTCTACTTCCCTCTTTTCACAAGAGTGTCTGAAAGGCAACACCTAGCCAGTCACGGTGCCTGGTGGGCTGTAACTCAGAGGCATTCCTTCCTCTCCATTCCTAGTGCCAACACCCTAATTCACGCCCTCATCACTTTTTCTCTTGACTGGGTTCCCAGCATCCACTCCACTACCTTTCCTTCTAAGAAATTACTTAACCTGCCACCAACACACGTTATGACTACGTTGTGCTTATGTTCAAAAGATCCTTCATGGCTCCCTGGTTTGTAGGGAATAAAGTCAAAACCTCCAGCTCGGCATCTAAGGCCCCCTTAATCTCACCTCCACCTGTGCTCAGCCCCCTTCTCTATGCTCCCTCGAATACCTCACTTCAACATGGTTAACTTGTTGCCATTGCTTGGAGTTGCCGTTCACTCTTCTTCCTTCTTGCCCTCGCTAATATACTGTCTTTCACCTTGTAGGTCTTTCCCTTGTTTTACTCATCTTTCAAATCTGAGCTTAAAATCTGGAAGCATTCCCTGATCTCCTCAGCCCAAAATGATGTAATACTAGCATTGATCATTTCTCTTGTCTAAGTCATTATGATCAGTACTTTAACATGCTTCCTTTAATTTGATACTTCCAACAATCTTACATGATAATGACTATTATTATTCCCTTTTTATCAATGTGGAAACTGAGACTCAGGAAGGAGACCTAACTTGTCCATACTCACACACCTCACGAGCTTCAGGTATCAGTCTGCCTGACTCGGAAGTCACTCCATGACTTTGGTTCCTGCTCATCACATCCTCTGCACTTTTTGGAGACACCTGTCTCGTTGTGTGTCATGTTCTCCTACAGGGCTTATGAGTTCTACTGTGATCTTCCAGAAGACAAGGGACTATTGCTTGTGTGCCTTTCACTCTCCGTGTGGTATCTGACACATACTGGGCCGTGGGATAGAAAGCCAGCCCTGTGCTCATTGCTATCTCTACACGTGCATGCACACTCATTGAAGTATCGTTAGTCCCATGTGTAGAGGAAGAAACAAGGCACAGAGAGGCTGACTTCCATCATTAAAAACTGTGTGTTTGAATTAGCTTTAATCATTTGCATGTATTTCTTTTTCAAAATAAAATCAGTTTATTTAAAGAATGGGTTCACTCATACTTTTTTTTTTAATCACACATCCTGAGAAGATTTCAGGCTTGGGCTTTTCTGACTCCAGGGACCATTCCACTCTAACCATGACATTTCTGACATACTTGGAGGAAATGTTGATACATGTTATTATTAGAATTATGATCAGCTGCATATGTCAGAAAACTCATGATAACCATGAGGTTTAAGTCTCTCACGAATAACAGAAACCCAGAGGAAAGTGATCGTACTCCACAGTGGCAGAGGCCCAGGCCCCTTCTATCTTGTTGCTCTGCCATCCTCCTTGCAGGGTTTCTACCTCCTTACCCAAGATGGCTGCTCCTTCCAGAGAGAAGGAGGAAGAGCAGAACAGAAGGCATGTTTCCTGCAATTAAGCACACTTTCCAGAAGTCTTGCACAACACTTCTGCTCACATCCCACGGACCAGAACTAAGTCACATGGCAACACCTCGCTGTAATGGAGGCCAAATAATACTGACTTTATTTCCAGTAGCCATATGCCCAACTGAAACCCAGGGGCTCTATCATTAAGGAGGAAATGAGAACAGTTTTGTGGGTACCACTAGCCATCCTCTGACACAGGTAGAAGTGTTTTGCTTTCAGAATGTATCTGTCTAAATGTATCTCTCTAAAACTGATTCATGATTGGAAATGCCTCATGCTTATGACATACTCTCATGCCCTTTGTAGAGATCAATACACACCAAGAGAATACAATTTAAAAACCCAATTTCTAAACCAGGTGATTGGTAGGCTTTCTCTGAGAGAAGGTCCAGTTGTAAGATCTTAGGCAAATCAATTACTCTAAGTCCTACGACCTTGGGCAAGGCACTTTACCCCTATAAACCCATTCTGTATCAGTTAAAGGGAGTTAAGAATAAAATCTCTACCTCATAGGGTTGCGGACAGCTTAAATGACGTTGTGAGAAACAGGAGAAATTAATTTTGATAGTATATTATATTTAACACAATATGTCCAAAATATTAACATTTCAACGTGTAAGCAATTTAAATGGCTAATGAGATACTTTACATTCTACTTTTCCTACTAAGGCTTTTTTTTTTAATGTTTTTTTATTATATTATGTTAGTCACCATACAGTACATCCCTGGTTTCTGATGTAAAGTTCAATGATTCATCAGTTGCGTATAACACCCAGTGCACCATGTAATACGTGCCCTCCTTACTACCCATCACCAGCCTATCCCATTCCCCCACCCCCTCCCCTCTGAAGCCCTCAGTTTGTTTCTCAGAGCCCATAGTCTCTCATGCTTCATTCCCCCTTCTGATTACCCCCCTCTCTTTATCCCTTTTTAGCCCTACTGATCTTCCTAGTTCTTATGTTCCATAGATGAGAGAAATCATATGATAATTGTCTTTCTCTGCTTGACTTATTTCACTTAGCATTATCTCCTCCAGTGCCATCCATGTTGCAGCAAATGTTGAGAACTCGTTCCTTCTGATAGCTGAGTAATATTCCATTGTATATATGGACCACAACTTTGAAATTCAGTGTGTTCTTTACAGTTACAAGACATCTCAGTTCGGCAGGCACATTTTAAGTGTTCAGTAGCCACAGGGGGCTGCTGGCTACTGAGGGGGCTAGTACTGGTTGAGACTAATTTTAAGTGCCCTTGGTAGGTGCTGTCCTCATGCCTCCCCCTGCAAGTATCTGTTTACTTGACTTATCCGCAAGCAATTCCCTCGAGGAGAGGGAACGAGTGGTATCCCCAGGGCCTAGCATAGTATCTAGCACAGAGCAGACACTCAATAAATACTTGTTAAACAAATATTATTCGTTTCCCTATCCCCAGTACCCAGCCCAGTGCTTGACCCTCAGTAGGCATTTAATAAAGACTTATTAAATTAATGAAGTAATGACCTGGAATTTTAATGGTAAGTGAATTTGTGATTTGTCAGCAGGTGAAAACCGGGCAGTTTATTGCAGAGGAGACAATGGTACCTTTCTAGCCCTCAAAGTAACACCTGCTGTTAAGTCAAGTTTCCTCCACCACCTCCTTCCCCCCAAAACAGAAACTGAAGCCAGATGGGAAGCCACGGGCCTGCACATTCTGGTAAGATCACACAACGCCCGGCCTACAATGATAAGCAAGCATATCAAGTTCCCACGAATAAATGGTTACGTCCCAGCTAAGGCTCAGTTTCTCTGTTGCACTGTTCCTTTCCTCTCAAGATTGATTCTGCATAGTGCACGCAAGGTGAGAGGCTCCACGAAGTTGCCAGCCATCCTGCGTCAGAAATCTAGGGAAATTTACAATAAGACCGGTCATGGTCATAATGCTGGGACTCTTCAGCGTTGGCAGCACCACGTGCCAGTGCGATGACCTGAAGCAACCGGTGTCCCTTCCCTGGGCATTCAGTTCCTTCTCTGGGAGCTGGGAGGGATGGCGCAGGCTCCCGCAGCCATGCAGCTGTGGCCACCGGGAGGGCACAGCTCCCCGCATGAAGCCCTGCCCGGTGCTCCGTGAGTGGTCACTCGCATTGTTCCCGCTGCAGCCTTGCCCGGCTCTCCTGAATGACATCATTTTTGTCTTGACAATCAGCCCTAAGCTGGATGATTTTCTTAGAGTTATGTAGAGCTTTTTCCCCCCTCCTGTGGACAACTAAAACACAAACACTATTTAGAAAGATCTGGGCCGAGTCATCTCTTTGGAGCCTGGTGGCAGGCCAGGAGGCTGGTCACAAAGGCTGCATTCAGCTTCGAACAGCAGCCTGATGGGCAGAAGCCTTGTCCCAAACATTCTTTACTAGGCTGTGGGGGGCGGGGGCAGAGACAGGGAGGTGTTACCGGCCTCCTCCAAATATTTGTTGCTGTATCTCCATAGCAACCCCAGTGGCCATAGAGAAACCTTGAAACTGCACATCGAAACTTGGGAGGGGCTGCAAAGGCATGCGTGATTGGGAGAAGGCTTTCTCCTGGCCCTCTCCCCACCTTCTCTACTGAAGTTTTCCAGCCTCCTTTCAAAGGCATTAAAGAGAAGCCATTCTGCTGGCTGCACACAGCCTGTTGCCTGCGCTAACGAAAGTTGTGTGTGCAAAGGCTGTACCACTTGCCCAAGGCAGGTTTGAAGAGACTCAGACCAAGTTGAGCAGCCTGGTGTTTTCTGCAGAGCCTTTGCAGCCTGGAGTACTGGCTCTGGTTCTGTCACAGAACAGTAACACCCCTGACTACCTGTGTGACCTTGGGTAAGTCACTTACAGTCACTGAGCCCTTTCTTAGGCAAATAAATAAATAAATAAATAAATAATAAATCCAATAAAATAAATCAGTTAAGCCCAATTCTCAATTCAGTAAACTCTTATTGCTGCCTACCCTGAGCTAGACACTGGAATTGTAAAGCTAAAAACACATGGCCAGTGCCCTTGGGATGCTCACAGAGTCTACCAGGCAGAGCTGTACAAAACAGAGGTTGGATCAGGCCCACGTCCTGGCCCCCAGTGTGGGGCAGTCATACTCCAATAGTTTATTTCTCTCCCTTCTGCATACTGGGTTGACCAAAAGAAAACCCGGAAAGATAAACAAGGGCCCATGTCCTTTGATAATGCTTTTCTCACCTCCCAGACAAATTTACCAATCTGGACATAACTGGGGAGGAACCGACCTTTTCATTGATTTTGTATATGACGGCTTCATTACCACATGCTTCCATGATCCTTATTTTTAAAGATTATTTATTTATTTATTTGACAGAGATAGACAACCAGCAAGAGAGGGAACACAAGCAGGGGGACTGGGAGAAGAAGAAGCAGGCTCCCAGCAGAGGAGCCCGATGTGGGACTCGATCCCAGAACGCCAGGATCACGCCCTGAGCTGAAGGCAGACGCCTAACGACTGCGCTACCCAGGCACCCCCATGACCCTTATGTCACTGGATTTTCTGATCTGCTGAATTTGGAAGGGCAAGGCACCATTTCTACTCCAGACTGAAGGTGCCAAGGCACAAAGGTAGAGTGATCTGCCCAGGTCACGGGGGGAACGAGAGGCAGAGCCGGGATTCAAACACACATTTTCAACTTACTCTTTCAGAGAATATTTTTTTGAGCAGCTTCTAGGTGCCAACATTGTTCTAGGCAGTGAGGTTAAAGCAGTGAACGAAACAAATTTCTGTTAAGGAACTTAAGTTCTAGAGGAAGGAAGCAGGCTACCAGCCATCACATAAATACATACTATCTCAGGTAGGGATAAGCACTATGGAGAAAAAATAAGCAGAGAGAAGTAAATAGTGATGTGAAATACTATTTCCTATAGTCATCTGGAAAGTCCTTTGCATGGAGACCTGAGAGGAGGGAGGAGCTAGCCATGTGGGTACCACAGTAGAAGAGCCCCCAGGGAGGAGGGGAAGCGAGCCTGGAGACCCTGAGGTGGAAATACATCAGCATGATTTGAACAGCCAGTAGACCAGAGTGGCTAGAGCAAAGACAAAGATGAGACCAGCAGGATGTGAAGCCAGAGCAGAAGTGTGGGGTCCCGTTCATGAGGGCCTGGTGGGGGTGGAATGAACTTTGGATTTTACCCCGAGGGAGACTGGAGCCATTGAAGGACTTTGGGCCAAGGAATGACACGATGTGACTTGGCAAACCTCTGGCCCACATGAGCATCATTCCGGAGAGCAGCAAAGATGACAGAAGGACCCGTCAGGAGGCTATGGAAACAATCCAGGCAAGAAAGGATGGGGGCTCAGAGAGTGGTAACCATGAGGTGGAGAAGGGACAGATTCTAGAACTGTTTTTCAAGAAGAGGCAACAGGATTTGCTGATGGTTGGAGGTGGGGTGTGAGCTGGTGATGACTCCCAGCTCTTGGACTGAGTAATTGGCAGTGTGAAGTTGCCACTTCCAGAGATGGGAAATCCTGGGATAGGAGCAGTTTTGGGGGGTGATAATGACGAGTTTTGTTTTAGGTAGGGTACCTCTGAGACACAATGGGGGAAGCAGAGAAGGTGAAGAGCAGCAATCTGGAGATATTCAATTGCCATTCATCAGAATACGTGCTGTTTGGGGAGCCACTGGCCTGGATTGAAATCCTTAAGAAAGTGAGTGGGGATCCAGGAGAGGACCAGTCCNATCAGAATATGTTGCTGTTTGGGGAGCCACTGGCCTGGATTGAAATCCTTAAGAAAGTGAGTGGGGATCCAGGAGAGGACCAGTCCTTGGAGCATTCCAATGGATCGAGCTAATAAAGAGGAAGGGGACCTAGCAAGAAAGCTGTGCAGGAGGGACCTCTTAAGGGAGGAAGAAAGCCCAGAAGCTCTAGTCCTGGCAGCTGAATGAAGGAAGTTTCTCAAGAAAGGATCAAATCAGTGTTAGTTTAAGGTAGAGATGGGGGACTGACCTTGGCATTTGGCAGAATTTCCGATCTCTAGAAATGGTGAAGTGTGACCTTGACAATATCTGTTTCAGTGACGTGGGGAAGGCAAACACCCAATTGAATGGGTTCGAGAGAGAACAGGAGGAGAGAAAGTGAGGACTAGAAGTAGGTTCAACTCTTTGGAGAGTTTTTCTGGAAAGAGGAACAGAGAAAAGAGGGGGAGATGGGGTCAAATGGACGGTGTCTTTTTAAGGATCCCTGACTTCATGGCATGTTTGTGTGCTGCTGGGAGTGGTCTACTATAGGGATACATTGATGAGGTGGGAGAGAAAAGGAAGGACCTGTACTGGGGGCAATACCCTTGAGTAGATGAGAGGGATGGGATGGATTTCAATCCTGCTCTATTTTCTACTGTGAATACATGGTCCCCCAGTTGATAAAATTATACGTTTGGGGATCATTTTAAGCTGCTTTCAAATGCAAACATCCCTTTCAATTACATAGAGTACCTTTAACAGGAGGTGGGAAAAATACTGCCCAGTGGGTCTTGCAGAACCTGTCTTGGTGAATATAATGAGTGAGCCACTCCTCATACTGCTTGCTTTCCCCAGCATTTGTATACAACTTTAATTGCGGGTCATTTAGGCAGCAGGCTCCCATCCTACTTGGGACTTCCCCACAGGCAGGGACTGTGCTCTATTCCTTCCCATAGCCCTGTGACCAGCAAATGTCTGGCACGTATGGATCCACAAACCATTTGGGAAAGGAATAAACAAAAAGGGATAAAAGGAAAAGAGATGAAAATTGGATCTTCCTTCCCGATGAAATCTCTCCCTTTTCAAGTGAGGCATGAGCTTAATATTATTCTATTAAATATACCTTCCTAACAATATGGTCAGTAAATAATTTCTTCCTTTTCTTTTTAATTTGTGAAAGACAAAGGGGAAAGGAGGAAAGAAATAAAGATTTGTGAGTGCCCATACTCTTCTAGGCACTCTGCTGAGCATAGTTAATTGAATTATCTCTTTTCCAGATAACTAACATGATTGGGAAAAATCGATTGATTTTGCACACAGACTTCAGGCCCACCATCGATTTAAAGAGCCATCCAATGTAATGGGATGCCTTATGTAGTAATGAGCTTCCCATCAGTGGAGGTACGTAAGCGCAGTCTGGATGATATCTGTGAGGAACCCCAGCATCTAATGATCATTGGACTTCATCACCTATGGTCCAATCCAATCCTGGGAGTCGATGAGTCTAAGTCATATCATTCTGTAACTGTATAACACATAACTCAAGGTTTCTCATCATCAAAATAGAAGCACCTAGAATGTTTTGTATCAGGAGGCACGAGAGCGTAATATTTAAACATGCAGATTCTTAAGTCAGACCTTCAGGGACAAAGCCTGGCTCCACCGCTTACAAACCACACTGTGTTCCTCAGCTTCCTCACTTGCAAAATAAGAACAATCAGAGCATATACGTCACTCTAACATCCATCTCCAGTGCTTAGCACAGCATGTAGCACATAGTGAGTGCTCAATCCATGTTAGCTAGTATTTATTTATTCAGTTCAGCCATCTTTTATAGGCTGTGCCGACAGGGTCCTGGAACCTGTGGGTATCTGTTATGACCCATGCTTATACATTAAACCAACTCTAGTTAGAAAGATTGGGCTCAGTAGACAGAAGCCCTTGGGGATTGAGGTGTTTTCATGGGGGTACTGGTGGCCCCA
Organism: Ailuropoda melanoleuca; assembly: GCF_002007445.2. Classification (NCBI taxonomy): domain Eukaryota; kingdom Metazoa; phylum Chordata; class Mammalia; order Carnivora; family Ursidae; genus Ailuropoda; species Ailuropoda melanoleuca. The sequence continues at coordinate 33,129,154 of NC_048219.1, read as the reverse complement.
GCCAAGCCCGCCCCCGTCCTGCTCCATGAGTGTGTCCATCTGCCTTGGTTGGGCAATGTGCAGAAATGTTTATGGCGACCTCATTTGTTTTCCTTTCTGTTACAGCTGCCTTCCAAAGGCCAGGAACCGCTGAAATTCAACCAAGGCAGGGACCAGGGGAGCAGCCGGGGCCTGGGCCAGGGCCAGGAGTAATGAAGTGGAAAATGTTCACACCACAGGCAGCATTACAATGCACCTGTACAAATAGAATGAGGACCTGCCCACCCCCTTCCTCCCCGGGGGCCCAGCGAGCTCGAAGACTTCTCTTTATGGCTTCACTTTCTCCCCTGCCCAATCAATGCTGAGGCCCACAGTGAAGATAAGAAACAAAGCCGTCCAGAGTGTAGTGATGAGAGGAGGGACAGAATGAGAGGGACACCCTCAGCCCAAACAGTTCCTGCAAGTTCTGGTGACTTCTCCGAAAGCCTGGTTGCCTAAAACAGGGGAGAAATGCACTGTTAAAGAGTGTCAACCATGTGCTAGGATTTGGGCAGGACACTTTCATATAGCTTTGCTAATTTCATTCATCCAATATGATTTCATCCTATTTTACAGACGTGGAAACTGAAGTCCAAGGAAACAAAGGTAGCAGGTGACAGAATCAAGATTCAAAGCCAGGCATCGCCATTCCCATTTTGCAGTGAAGCGACTCAGAACCAGAACATCAAGAGCCTTTCTCGAAGCCATCAACTGTTGAGCAGAAACCCAGAAGTGCTGAGCTGTCAGTGGGTGGTCACTGCGGCACCCTTGAACAGGTGGGGCAGTAAAGACAAAGGGCCTGGCTTTCCTCAGGCAGAGCAACAGGGCCATATCTCTATCATGATGGAAGACAGAGGACTAACAGACTCATCTTCGATGAACATTACATTGTTTTTGAAGAGGCGTGATTCTGGATGAGTCCTCAACCTCAGTTTCTTCACCTCCGAAATGGGTGTCTGTGAGCATTAAGTGAGATGCTGTCTCTAAAAGCCCAAAACGCAGGGCACCTAGGTGGTTCAGTCAGTTAAGTGTCCGACTCTTGGTTTCGACTCAGGTCTTGATTTCAGGGTCCTGGGATTAAGCCCCAGGATCCAGCCCTCTCATCATGCTCCACGCTCAGCACAGAGTCTGCTTGAGATTCTCTCTCCATCTCCCTCTGCCCTTTCTGCTCGTTCTCTCTCTTTCTCTCAAATAGATTAATAAATCTAAAAAAAATTAAACAAAAGCCTAAAGAGATGTTGCTTTTCACCTCTCTCAGGCTCGACCTGCAGTCACTCCCAACCGCTGCTGTTGGTACCACCAGGGGCCTTCTTAGCAGCATGAAGGGAAAGTACAAGCCAGAAGTAGAGGCCTTGCCCTTAACATGCACTCCAGGGGCTCACCTTTCATCACCATCTTCCCTTGCATAAGTTGTTAGGCTCCTTAAAAGAGCAAACAGACAGAAAAATGCATCCCATGGAGTGTCTGGACATAGGGTGGGCCCTCAATAAGTGTTAACTCCCTTTGACAGCACATGAGCTCTTTGCAGACCAGAATGCATGCTGCTTTTTAGCCCTCAGATATATAACATCACGTCCTCAGAGTAAGTACTCAGTAAATGTCTGCCTATCCAGTATGTTAAGCACGCGAGGAGTGTCTATCATTGAGCCCCCTAATCTCAGTCAACATCCAACACCACCTTTGTTGCTCTCCAGGCACCAGGCGCTTGATTCAGGGATCCGGGGACCAAGGTGACACAATTCCCCAAGGAAGTACTCAGTGGATTCAAAGAGCTCAACTTCACCTAATTCGATATGAGGAATGAACTACTTTTGCTGTTCTTTGTTTGTGGTGGTATTTTTGTGGGTGCTATAGGCTTGATTATTATTGTTGCTTTAACCGAGGAAGAATTCCAAGCTTTGTAATGTATAAACAATCAGGACTGCCATGTGTTCGTAAAACCCTTTGCACTTCCTGCATTTTTTCCTATTCAGTAAACTTGCTCTGGTCTCTCACCAGGTACTAGGCAGAACAAGGAGCTCATTGCTTACGGGGAAGCAGACACTGGAAAAAACGCCTTCCGTACATTGTGACTTCTGAAACAATGGAAATAGGTACAGGTGGGAGAAAAAACTCAGTGCAGGAGTGGGTGGTCAGCACCCCCCCCACCCCGCCGCCTCCACCACCATCATCCTAAGGATGGAGATCTGAGCTGGGTTTGAATTCCATCATGGGATGGTCCCTCAATGGACCATAAGCACCTGGCTAGACCCTCTGAGCAGTTGCATGGCCTGCCTCTCCAGGGTGAAAACGATCCAGCCACACATGGTCTGTTTTCCTCCATGGAGTACTTAATGTCACCTCTAGAATGGGCACCTCAGAAGATGTGATCTAGTGTTGCCATTTAATAGTTTCACATGACGATTGTGCAAAACAGGAGCTCTGTAAATGTTTGTCAATCCATCTGAACTGAACGATGAAGTCCAGTCCTACAACTATAAGACTGTAAGCTTATTAAGACTAGGGGAAGTCTTATTCATTTTCATCTGTGTATCTACATTTTCTTTTCTCTACCTGCACAGCAGCTGACTCCTATTTGTCTATCAAACTAGGATGATCCACATCTCCCCAGGAAATCATCCCCGATCTCCAAGGCTGGCCACCCATCTGTACTCCCCTTGCACCCCAAGCCTCTCCCACCACAGCACCCACTCGTTCATTTGCTTGCAGCAGAGAGTGAGACTCAGTTATCTACACCTTCCCTTTGGCCCGGAACATAGGGGGTCTTCCACAGGCAGATGCTAAGTGTATGAACGAATGAGTATGGTCTCCTCTACTAGAGCTGAATTTCCCCAAATGGATGTTAAGTTCCCTGTGGACAGGACCACGTTGGCTGTGCAGAGCTGCAGTAAACCAGGGCTCTAGAAGAAGAATGTTGACATTAGAAGAACAGAATGGTGCCAAAGGGTGATGGAAAGACATTCTGTCTATTTTTTGCAGATTTCCCTCACCTTTGGGATTCTTTCTGAAACCTGGAAGTAATTCTTGAAGCAAAGTTCAGTGTGTGATTTCAGGAGGGCTCAGGCAGGCTGGGTGTTTCCTGTAAGGGGCTGGCCCAATCTACTCTTCCTGGCCGGGTGGAGATGCCATGGCTGGAAGGATGTTCTGGGCTTGAATTAACTGTGGAGAACGGGAAGCAACTCAGCCTCCTTGGAGAAGGGCAGCTTTGAACCCTCAGACACAAATGCCAGCTTGTCATGCCCCCATCATCAGGACCAAAGGTTGATATTTCTGGATTACAAGTCTTTTTTTACAGTAGTCTATAAAAGCAAGAGAAAAACGAAAAGATTTCCTTTTCCCAGCAAGGAACCCACTCAATTCAGCTAATATTCAATATGTTCCACTTAAGAAAAAACAGACCTCAGAAACACCACCAAAACATCACAGAGAACATACCTGACATTTGGAAGAGCTCCCTATTTGCAGCTGGCATCATGACAAACCTCCTTTAGATAGCAAGCAAACCCACAGCTTTGAAACATTTGGATTTCAAAGATGTGGTACACTCAAGAAACACCAGGTGCACACTGGGGGTCAGGGGTGTCTAAAATGTCCCACAGTTGTACAATACAATTTCAAGCAAACAAAAGTTAAAATAGAGCTACTCTATGACCCAGAAATTGCATTACTGGGTATTTACCCCAAAGATACTGATGTAGTGAAAAGAAGGGGCACATGCAACCCAATGTTCATAGCAGCAATGTCCACAATAGCCAAACCATGGAAGGAGCCAAGATGCCCTTCAGCAGAAAAACGGATAAAGAAGATGTGGTCCATATATACAATGGAATATTACCAGCCATCCGAAAGGATGAATACCCACCATTTGCACTGACGTGGATGGAACTGGAGGGGATTATGCTAACTGAAATAAGTCAGGCAGAGAAAGACAATTATCATATGGTTTCACTTATTTGTGGAACATAAGGAAGAGCGTGGAGCACATTAGGAGAAGGAAGGGAAAAATGAGGGGGAGCGAAATCAGAGGGAGAGACCAACCATGAGAGACTATGGACTCCAGGATACAAGCTGAGGGTTTCAGAGGGGAGGGGGGCGGGGGGATGGGCTAGCCCAGTGATGGGTATTGAGGGCATGTATTGCAAGGAGCACTGGGTGTTATATGCAAACAATGAATCGTGGAACACTACATCAAAAACTGATGATGTCCTGTATGGTAACAAACATATCATAATAAAAAAATATTTTAAAAAAAACTAATGAAGTACTGTGTGGTGACTAACATAACATAATAAAAATAAATAAATAAATACAAAAAAGTCCCACAGTTGTACAATACAATTTCAAGAAAACAAATAACCAATATCAACCATTCTTCGTTAAGTGTACAGAAATTTGAATCATTCTTCCTTCAAGGCTTCAACACGCCATGACAGTCTGACTTTTCTTGGTTCAAGTACAAACTACATGCACTGAATATTTTTCTGCCTTTCTTAAAATCGAAATGTTAGACCCAAAGTAACATCAGAAAGCAGAGAAAACACAAGGGTTTTCCTGGCAGTGACTGTGTGGAGCAGAGCTGAGAAGGATTCTGAGGCCGTGTTTGAATTCATCCAAAAGGTGTGCAGTGATGGATGAGGGATGCATGTCCTGCATATGAGAACAGAGAAGAACAGCACACCAGCATATATTTGCCATCCCTGATTCTGTTTGAAAGTCTCAATCTATATAGATGATGAAACTGAGGTCCAGAGAGACAAACCGGCTTGTTTAAGGTCACTGAGTGAATTTTTTTTTCAAAGGGCTCGGAATTATGTACATATAATTATTAGGCCATTTGTATGAACTAGAGAAGCTCATACCAATATGAGCTCATAATCTGTATGGCTTAGAAAAGGCATCCAGCCTTGGCATGGAGGGTCTCAGGCAGCAGAGATTCCAGCACCATCTAGCATCTAAGAAAATATATCCCCATTGAATAGAACTCCCCCACCCACCAGAATTATTACAGCCTTCTTCAACTGTATTTGAGGTTTAATGAACAGAAATCACTGGTACCTTAATGAGACCTCTGAGACCCACCACATCCTAAGGTCCTGAAACACCTTTATGAGTCCAGGCCATCGATGGTCACCAGAGAGGGGATGGGGCTCTCTCTAACAATGAACCCATATCCTCTCACAGACCATGCACAGCTAGAAGACCTTCTTCTCTGCAAGTGGTGGGTCTGGTACACTCTTCTAGGACAAATGTTTCCTTAATTTATCCAGGCTTTCTCTGAGACCATCCTCTTGCGCCCTGGCTGGATGAGGCACCATCTCTATGCTCCCTTAAGACCCTGGAGTCCCTCAATCACGGTGCCTATGACACCTGCTTAGGACCACCCCCTAGAGGCAGAGCTTCGCGCGGGCGAGGAGTCCTTATTCCACATCACAGCCCTAGAGTACAATGTCTGACCCACAGCAAGTGCTTCAAGGGGGTTTATTGTAAGAATGAATGACCTGAATGGATGAAGAGCATCTTCAGTTTTTATCTTTCTCAGAACTGTTTCAATCCAGTTGCCCCCAAGGCAAATTTACTTAAATTCTATTCTGTGACATGTTAGCAATCCATGAGATAATTGTTGTCCTGGAAATAAATAAATAAACAAATACATACATACATTAATTAACTAATTAATTTTACAAAAGTAAAAATAAAAATTGGGATTTTTTTCTAAAATGTCATTTAGCACATATACATAAGAAATGTGCATGTGTGTGTCCTCCTTTTTATTACAGCATACGATGTGTGATGCTCTGGTCAGACGAAATGGAGAAATGGCACACCCTACATTAGAATGCCTGGTGGTCCTGTGAGAAATTCTTGATGCACAAACCTGGAACATTCCACAATCATGTGATGCATACACGGCTCTAACCAACTCATGCCTATGGCCATTTGGATGATTGTTGGTCTAAGTTACATATACTTCTTAATAAGAGCACCATATATTTCTGATATTATTCCATGTTATACATTAAACATCTGAATCAAAATGTAATAACTTCTAAAAAACAACTAAATATTTTCATGAAAATAATAAAAATGTGTTTTTTTCCTAGTTTAATCAAAATGGACATTCTAGTTGCATGTTCCTTTCGTATCCCATCAATATACTATATTTTTTTTAAGTTTCTTAGATACGTAAATCTAATCATTGAATTGCTCCTGCTCCAACTTGCTGGTTTCCTTGGGGAAATAGGCAAAGGTTTGGAAATGGAGGGAAGAGTGGATGGGGAGTCGAAGGTAATAAAATGAGATCCCACAAAACTTAAAGTTTAAAAAGACGCAAAGCTCATGTAAGTCCACTATTAACCACGTCGGCGAGGGAGCTATGAAACATGTGGATAAGCAGAAACGAGCTTGTAGGATAGAAACTCTTGGGTTAAATTTTAAAACAAAAACCAATGGTTTGTCTCTATGAAAGACTGGCACACACTCTTGAGTTAAATTTTAAAATAAAACCAATGATATTTTTTATATAAAAGACTGCCAAACTGTCACAGAAAGTTCAAAATAATAAGGATGCAACATTGCAAATAAGCTTAACATAAAGAGAGAGCATAATAAGTTAAATCATAGACAAAGCAATCTCAAAAGAGGGACAGGTAACTATAATAATCATGTTATATTGATAGAATTTACTGTCCCCATTGTATATATGGACATCTTCTTAATCCAGTCATCTGTTGAGGGGCATCTCAGTGGTCCATATATACAATGGAATATTACTCAGCCATCATAAAGAACAATTATCCAACATTTGCAGCAACATGGATGGTACTGGAGGAGATTATGCTAAGTGAAATAAGTCAAGCAGAGAAACACAATTATCATATGGTTTCACTCACTTATGGAACATAAGAAATAGCAGGAAGATCGGTAGGAAAAGGAAGGAGGAATGAAGGGGGGTAAACATAGGGGGAATACAATGAGAGACTATGGATTCTGGTAAACAAACTGAGGGCTTCAGAGGGGAGGGGGGTGAGGGACTGGGATAGGCCGGCGATGAGTATTAAGGAGGGCACATATTGCATGGAGCTCTGGGTGTTATATGCAAACAATGAATCATGGAACACTACATCAAAAACTAAGGATGTACTGCATGGTGACTAACATAACATAATAAAAAATTATTATTAAAAAAAAAAGAATTTACAGTCCCCAATGAGAACATAGTAGTGACAAGCACATTAAAATTTTAAAAATGGCAATCTCGAAAGATAGCAAAAAAGTAAGTTGAAGGTTTCAGGTGTTCACCAAAGCTCTACTTAATTTATTATTTTTAAATAGAAAAATTGACATAATATGTGGATTCAAAAAGAAGAAGGAAAAACATATATATACATATATGCTGAAAACCATATGTATATGTATATGTGTATAGCGGTAATCCAGGAGCAAATGAAGAAAATTATCTTCAGGATCACTCTCTCCCTCAGCCTTGCAACCTGCCCCAGGCTTTATATGGTGAATTCTTTTATAATTTAAGTAAAGAGATTTTTATGCTACCTGAAGTGTTTCAGAACATAGAAAAATATGAAAAATTAATTCATTTATTTTATAAAACTATCATAAATCCTTTTATGTGGGTGAAGAGCACAGTGACTACAGTCAATAATACTGTATTGCATATTGAGAATTACTGAGAGTAGATCTTAAAAATCCTCATTAAAAAAAGATCCTGATTCGGGGCGCCTGGGTAGCGCAGTCGTTAAGAGTCTGCCTTCGGCTCAGGGCGTGATCCCAGCATTCTGGGATCGAGCCCCACATCAGGCTCCTCCGCTGGGAGCCTGCTTCTTCCTCTCCCACTCCCCCTGCTTGTGTTTCCCTCTCTCGCTGGCTGTCTCTCTGTCAAATAAATAAATAAATAAAATCTTTAAAAAAAAAAAAGATCCTGATTAGAAAAAAAATTCCTCATTACAAGGAAAAAAATTTATAACTATGCATAATGATGGATGTTAATTAGACTTATTCTGGTGATTATCTTGCAATGTATACAAATATAGAATTATTATATTGTAGCCTTGAAACTTATATAGTTATATGTCAGTTATGCCTCAATTAAAAAAAAAAGAAAGACTAGATCTTAAGTGCTTTCACCACAGACATACAAAAGGGAGCTGATGGATATATTAATTAGCTTGATTGTGGTAATCAATTCACATTGTATACTTGTATCAAAAGTTCACGTTGTACACATTAATTATGTATAATTTTTATTTGTCAATTACACCTTAGTAAAGGTAGATAGATAAATTATTTTTAAATCTGACAGATAATACCAAAAATGGGTAACTTTAGCTCAACCTCGCATATTAATATTTTTGTAAAAATTCTAAACGAAAGGGTAATAAATTGAATTCAGTAGTATACTAAAAAGAATAATTTACCATGACTAAGTAGGGTTTATCTCAGGAATGCAATGGTTCTAAAATTCCTCTTGATTAATAAAGAGTGGAGAAATACAAAGATGATTTGGACAATAATTGTTGTGAAGAACTACCCTTGACAAATTTGAAAGCATCTCACAAGACTATAATTAATAAAATAGAGTAATACCAGTACAAAAAGACACGGGCAGACAAATGGAATACAATGAATATGAGAGCTAGGCTCCATTTGACATTCGAATCTAACGTATAATAACAATGACATCACTAATCAATGGGAAGGGAAAAGAAAAGAGAGGCCAGGGTCAGGAGGAGAGGAGAATGACAACTGTCTTTAATTATCTCAGGATCATCAGCTGAAAGAGGACTCCTTCTCCCAGTTTAGGCTTCAAAGGCTGAATTAGACCAAATGGGCACCAAGGATGGGAGATTTCTGTTCAATAAATAGAAAAGCATCGTAGCCATCGGCCTCGTCCGAAGAGGGATGCAGCTAGCCCTAGAAGGTGCATGCAGAATCTGCTACCTAATTTGTGGGAACTAGCACAAAATGATAATGTGAGGCTCCTTGTTCAAAAGTCTTAGGACTTTCCAGATGGAGGCAGCAGAGCATGAAACGAAACATGACTGGGGGACCTTACGGGCTGCATCCACTCTGGGTGCACGTTTCCTATCACAAGGAAACAGGGACTGGAAGAAACTTGGTGTGAGCACTGTCAACTGGCTTCAAGTACAAACTGATAAATAGACTACATGTGTCATTTAAGTTCAGCAACAATAACCATACCCCTCATTCTTACATTTTCATTAAAATTAAAAAGTAGGACACAGACACACCCGCAGGCTGCTATTTCAAGACTTACCTCCTTCCCCCATTGAATTGCCTGGAAGCATGCCAGTTTTATAATGCTCATTATATATTGCTGAAATCTCAAACATTACTTTGCATTTCATGACTTTACTGTTTTCACAGCATTTCCACTCACATTACTTCTTATGATCATAATAGAAAAGCATTGTTTTGTCCATCACATGACAGGGAATTCAAACCCACGTCAGGTTCTGAGGTGCCCACGTCACACAGCTGACAAACTGCCATCCAGGCCCATCTGACGCTAGGTCATTCAGTTATTTATTCATCTGTCCTTCCATTGGTCCCAACACCTGCTCTGTACCAGGCCCCCTGCTAGGCCCTGGGGACCCCACAGCTCCTGACACTGGGAACTCATGGTTTAGTAGGGAAGATAGCCAAGAAAACAAGTTCCATCATAGCATGAGATGGGTAAAATAATGGGAGTACATATAACAGCATGCTGAACTCTGTCTAAAGTGACCAAGGGAAGCTTCACAGAGACGGCAGCCACCAAGCTGGTTTTGAAGGGTGAAACTAAGTGTTTCCCATGGCACAGCTGAATTGAACAGACACAAAGAAAGTCACAAGCTCTACTGCATTCTCAGGGGAATTTTGCTGACTGAAACACTTCTCACCTGGTTGATTTAGTCCCAACAATGGGAACTTGTACCTCAGGGAGCCATTTGTAGAGACCAATTTCCCTTGCAAGTGATCCTGGGTTAGTATGGGTCCCTGCATTGGAACAGCCAGGATCCCAATGATAGTCCACACCAGGGAAGTCCTTTCCAAGCATCGGGCAAATATAATGCATCTCCGTTGGACCTCACAGTCACCCGGCCAGGTCAGTGGGGCAGGATCCTATCCATGGTTCATAGACAGCAATCACACAGAACATGTCTAGAACCTGTTCTGGGCCATCCACTAACAGGTATCAGAACCTGTGTGGCTTACCTCCTACTTCAAGGCTCTATCCACTTGACCCATAAGGAAGGTAAGAGCCCTGCTTAATCACCAAGGAAAGGGGTCTCTCCATTCTTGGGTAACGCAATCCATCTTCGTAGTTCAGTTGACTTCTCAGGCAAACATGACTGACAGTGTCTGCGGCCTGTCTGTCAATCATAGTAACCAACCTGCGATATCACCTGGGGAGCTCCAGCCCTACAACAGATTTCTATCAGATACTTGGCCAACAAGGGAGTGCATTGCTATAATGAGTTTACATCAGATAGAGCAGGGCCGTGATAAGAACAAAAGAGCCACAACGGCATGTGTTATATTTGTCAAGAGCAGTGTGGATGTGATGATGAATGATTGGATTCTAGCTTTACCTCTGCCACTCACTGCCTGTAGGTGGGTGCCTTGGGTGACTCTTGGCCTTATTTCCTTTTATGGAAAATGGATATAAGGTTACCTACCTCATACGTTTATTATGAATATGAAACAATATAATAGACGTGAAAGTCATTTTTAATTTATAAAATGCTAAGAAATATTTGCTTTTATAACTCTTAGTGATAACACTTCGATATAGTCAGAGGAAATTTGTATATCATTGTAATTATAGCCCCAGGTCCTCATTACTTGTGTAGGGTCCACATTGCTTCTAGGAAACAATCATACGGAGGCGGGATGAATTTAAAGGGAAAACCCTCCAGGACATGTAGACTGATAGGATCTCAGTTGGGACCAGAACCCCACCTTACCATCACAGATGAGCCACATACACACACAGCCAAGGCCTAAATTATGTTTTACAAAGGAAGTATTATAAAACTGGGCGAAGTCGCCAACATCTTCTAATAGAGGCACCTCCCTTAGTTGCCTCCTAAGGAACTATATCTAATGGACACACACAAAATGCTATAATTTAGGGCATAAATCATCAAGGTCCTTAGCTTCACACAGGCAGAGCGTTCGGCAGATGTACAGAAGATAAAGATCACCATTTTCCGGGGAAGGGAATCAAAGAAGTCTTTCTAAAAGAGTTACTTTTGGAGACGCCTGGGTGGCTCAGTCAGTTAAGCATCTGCCTTCGGCTCAGGTCATGATCCCAGGGTCCTGGGAACAAGTCCCGCATTGGGCTCCCTGCTCAGCGGGAAGTCTGCTTCTCCCTCTCCCTCTGCTGCTGCTCTCTTTCTCATTCTGTGTCAAATAAATAAATAAAATCTTAAGTAAGTAAGTAAGTTACTTTTGAATTGGGCTTTGCAGAGCACGCAGAGGAGCAGTCTGGCACAAGGCAAAGAACATGGGCTCTCAGCTCAGCAGATGGGCAGCAGCTAACCCTGCTCAATCAGCAGCCTCTCCCTCTGAGCCTTAGTCTCCTGATCGGTAAAGTAGGGATAAAGCAACCTCCTGAGAAAGAACTGCTTTTCGGGATAAATTAGTAATCGAGTGTTTATCGTGATGGTAGATACCAAAAAATAAGAGTTTCCACCCATCATTCCTATCCCTGGATGAGCAAAATTGTGTTTCTAAAAACCGAAGGCAATAAACCAACCAGGGGGCATTTATGGGACACTCTGTATGCTCCCAACAGGGTGATGAGAGCAATTTGAGTATCACAGAGGTAGAGTAACTCTTAAATCCTAAGATGCCATTGATTGTAATGGCATTGCTGATTTAATAACTTTTAGATTGAAGTGGGGAAAAAAGAAGGATCACACCCTTGATATGACGTACACACCCATTGTAAGATCCATACCGTTTTCTGAAAAATTAAATTTGAAAGAAAAAGTGTTTCCTAGAATTTGAGGAAACGTAATCTGAAATGTGGTCCAGGCATTCAAACAGTAGAGATCAGGTGGCAAGATAAGCCTACGTGGATGAAAATGAAAAAGAAAAAAACAAAAACAAAAAAAAACACCCAGCCCAAACAAGTACATGGTTACATACTGCAGGTCTCAGTCAGTCTTTCTGCAAACACTTGTCTGCAAACACGTGGAAATCTGCAAAAGGGAGGCCTTAACTTTGTATTGCTTGTAACACACAACTGTGGGCTACAGTGTGTCCAGGCACCTTGACCAGTCTTGAAAGATTCCTGTAGCCATCTGCCATTGGTAGCCTGCAGAATTGCAAATGTACATTCAATTAAAACAAATTCAACTTCAATCTTTCCTAAGCATCTACTCTGTGCACACTGTGGAGCTGCGTGCCATGGGACAGAACACCTTGTCCACCTCGGCTCTCCCCCACAGTCCCTGGTGGTGCACATGGCACATGGTAAGTGTGACTGGTGTTTTGCCAAACTGAGCTGAACTGATTCTATTGTCCAAGTGAAGTTCAAATTCTCATACAAATGAAATAGAACCCATCATTGGGCAAACGGTCTGTACCACTGCTTCTCAGAGTGTTTATGATGAAAGACCATGATTTTACTCTCAATTTGTGGCCACTTTGGTAAAATACAAAATCACAGGACTGGATGTCATGGCAATGCCAAATTGCTATAAAATCTCTCAGCATTCACTCCCAATTTCTGAACTTACCTCTGCAAGGACCCATAACCATTGGCAGACTGATATACAACACTGATACCAGTACACAGACCATAATTTGCAAATCACTAGTTTATATGATTCCAAAACCCTCATTATCTGGAAATCCCAGAATGCCTGAGAACATTGGCAAGTTTTGTGAAACATTTAATAATGTTGATGAGAGTATCATTTTCCAAGTGTTTCCTATGTCAAAGATACTGTCAATGATTAGGAACCAGCCTAGTCCTATCTTTTCATTCAGGAGACTACTGGTTAGTGAAAGAGACTGACAAGTGCACACCTCAGTTCTTTTTGACCATAGCTTGAGTGGAGCAAGAGAAGGTATTGCAGACAGTAGAAAACACAGCTGCTTTGGAAGTTACACAACTCTGAATATGATCCCTGCACTATTTACCATCTGCATGAAATACAGCAAGTGCGCCATACCCCTCAGAGCCTCAGTTTCCTTTTCTGGATATAAGAGGCCCTCCATAACATGTGGTTATTGTTCAGATGTATGATGACTTGTTACGGTATCATAGAAAGAGGCAACTGAGGGGTTTGTCACAGGTTCAGATGAGGTGTGTCAGACAGAGAAAAGTTCTGATGACACCCTCAATGTAGTAACAGGCCTCAAGGCTCCATGATAAAGAGCATCTGAAGGACATGAGATATCTCGGCTTGAAGGAAAAATGATTCAGAGGACAACAGAGCTCCCTTCATTTCAGAAGAGTCACTATATGGAAATGAGTGTAGGCTTCTTTTGGGTGGCCCCAAAGCCTGGAACCACAACCAGTATAAAAATTTAGAAAGAGGGGCGCCTGGGTGGCACAGCGGTTAAGCGTCTGCCTTCAGCTCAGGGCGTGATCCGGGTGTTATGGGATCGAGCCCCATATCAGGCTCCTCCGCTATGAGCCTGCTTCTCCCTCTCCCACTCCCCCTGCTTGTGTTCCCTCTCTCGCGCTGTCTCTATCTCTGTCAAATAAATAAATAAAATATTTTTTTAAAAAATTTAGAAAGAAGTAGATTTCTGTTCAAAGGAAGAAGTTTCTGGCAGCCACAGTCTTCTAAAGATGGAAGGGGCTGGCTTGACTGGAGTGAGCCGTCACTGATGTGTAAAGCTGGTGTCCATTGTCAGGAGAGCCTAGTGTCAGATCAAAGATGGGTCTAGGTGGTCTCCAGGTATTCTCTGAACCTGCCTTTACAACTTGAAAATTCAGAAATCAACTTGGTCACGATGCAAAGAGCCTCCTTCGACTTCTGTGAGTTTGGGCATTTAAGGTAGGACAGCTGGGAAGATGTCAATCAATTTGTCAGAACTACTAAAATAGCAGTGTGTGCTAAAAAGTGGTCCTAATATCCCTTCTATTTGTCTAGTCCTGTAGAGCATATGAAACATCTTCATATGTTGCCTTGCCCACAACTCTAAGAGGTAAGTATAATTACTACCTCCAATTTACCGAGATGAAACAACAGCTCAGAGATGTTAAGTTCCTAGTTCAGTGAAGAACACACATTCCATAAGTTAGCAACCTGAGGATGAAACCCAATCTACTGGTTCCCAATCCCTAACTCGTCTCACTGCCCAGCCTCCTCCCCATCCTTCCCAAGACTCAGTGTCCTTATGCTAGGTGACCATTCCTATGCCAGCACTCAGACTGCTTGTGAAGGTCAGATGGGGCAAGGCATTTGAAAATACTTTGAACAGTTGGAATGATTTCCTTCCTTCCTCCCTCCCTCTCTTGCTCTCTTCTTTCCTTCCTTCCTTAAATGTTTACTGAACAGATTTAATGTTCCAGGCACTATGACAATCAGTTGGGATGCCAAGATGCATAATACATTGTCTTTGCCTTCAAGGAGCTACCAGGCTGGCTGGGGGATACAGATATTGTTCAAGAAAAAAATCACAAAGTGTGTCAATAGTGCAAAAATAAAAATGCATATAGTGGAGATTTCTCAGAAGTAGGAGTGATTAATTCATATGGGGGAGTGGGATCATTAGAGAAGTCGTCCTGGAGGAGGTGACAGCTGAACTGGGTTTGGAAAAAGGACTTGCATTTCACCAGGAAAATGGTGTTGGGAGGTTTTGGGACAGGGAGAAGAAGATATTCCAGAGGAACAAAGGAACATTTACTTAGGCATAAAGATTTGGAAGAGCACGGCATATTCAGAGGCCTGGAAGTAATGCAGTAGAGCTAGAGTGTTGAGTAAGAACCAGAAGTAGTGACAGATGGGAGAAGAGAGGTCAGAAAGGCCAACAGGAAGATTCAATGCCAGTGTAAGGAGCTTTGGTTTTATCCTAAGTGTGATGGGGAGTTTCTACAGCGGTTCAGTTGGAGAAGAGGCATGTCAGGGTTTTAGAACTAGCACCTGCACTTGAGTATCAGAATGTGGAATGGATAAAGGGGAGGAGGCTAACCATTCTCTGTCCCCCTCTTCCATGTTCCCAAATCTACTCTCAGCCCCTTTCTGCCCCATTCTGTGTCCCAGGAGGCCAACTCCTGCTGACTGCACCTTCTGGGCTCCCTCAAACCAGATTGATGGGTTCAAACAATGGGAAGCGCCCACAAGGAGAAGGGAGATGGGTGGAAGGAGCATTGCATGATTTCTTCCTCGTTTCCTCTCTGCTCTGCATAGCCCCTCTGGTATTTCCCACTGGGCAGCCCTTCATGGTTCTTGTTCTCACTGGGCTTCAATATCTTCATTTCTTCCCCCTGTGTCTTCAGTCCTACAGGTGGTAACAGCTTCCAGCAGTTGCTAGTCTCTGGATACCTCCATCAACCCAGCCCTTACCTCTTTGATAGTCCCTTCATTAATGGTCCTTCATTTGATCCATGTGAGATGAGTTCTGCTTCCGGCCAAAACACCGACTGATACCTGACATTGAGGTTAGACAGAAGCCTGCAGAGAGGCAGAGCCATTGCAGGGCTGAGAGAGGGGTGCAGAGGTAGTAGTGATGAAGAAAGGGAGACAAGGGGGTTCTTTCCAAGGGGGGAGCCATGGGTCTCGATTTCAGCTTGTGAAGGGTCTCCAGGAGGGAGAATTCCTGCAGGACTGAGGGGGTAGTAGGGCACTGCCCAAAATGGAGAATTCAGGAGGAGAAGTAGGTTCCAGTGGGCTAATGAGATCAGTTTTGATAAGCTGAGTCTGAGGTGACTGTGGGACACCAGAAGGAGATGTCCAGGAGACCGGTGGACCAGAAGGTCTGGCCTGGAGATTCAGCGAAGGCACCGGCTGCACAGAGTTAACAGTTAAGGTCCATGGACAACTGAAAAATGCACTAAATTTGCCACAGGCTCATCTCTTTGGTTGTCTTAATAATTATTGATATATAAAGAACTAGAGCTATAATGACCTAAGATCTCACAGAAGACTCTGTCCAGAAACTGGCTGTCTTGTGCCTTGATTGATTACCCTCTTCTTCAAGATGTAGGGGTTTGTTTCTCAAATCCACAATTTTTCCTGGCATTCCATTTAGTCATTCCTATTTTTCACCACCAGATTGTTTGCTGAGGAAAAGAACAAAAACAGCAACAGATGTCTTTGTTTGGGGGTTTTGCAAAACTCTCTGGTTAAGATAACACTTTCAATTAAAGAAGTTGTATCATCCAAATACCATATGCCTACAAGCCCTCATTTGCAAAAATCACCTGCTTTCAGAACTTGATGAGTCCTCTTAAACCACCACCCAGTAGCTAAGGTGGGCATCTAAACAGATCCCTCCATCTCTTCTCTGGATTCTGAAAGCTTCCATCCAAAAGGCGAAGTCAAGAAGGTATCCTCTGATTGGTCCTTCGGCCTCTGTCGACATTCATCACCACTTCCTCAGTCTTCATGCACACACACACACACACACACACACACACACTGCTACATGTGTGTAGCCTGTGCTAGTCATTGTATATAAGGGCCTGGAACATGTTAGGCACTTAGCAAATCCTGTGGGATAAATGAATTCGTTCCTCCTTTCCTTCCTTCATCCCTCTCTCCATGTTTATTTCTGCTACAGCATCACATTTTCTGAGACTTCTGTCCTGTACAGTTGCTAAGCACAGACAGTACAAAGGTAATTAATCAGACTCCCTGTCCTCAGGATACCTACCATCTAGGAGATGGCCATGTGCAAAAAAAAAGCTCCAATCCCAGGAAGACTCTGAGCTCCATGAAGGCAAGAACCAGTCCTAATCCCTGTGTAGCCCCCTTTTCACAGTGCTAGGACCTCAGCAGTCATTCACTGTCTGCCGAGTGAAATGGCTGTTCAATGAAACATGCCCTGCCAAGACAAGCGAGTGTGTCATGCTGCAGAAACACAGGGAACGCTGTGCTAAAATTCTGAGTGAGAGTGAGCCGGGCAGGATCGGCGAGCATTGGGACGTGCCCTGAGTGTTGGGAAGGATGGAGAAGGGCAAGAAGGCAGGGCCTGCTGGGCCATGGGAAGCCCTTCAACCAAAGCATGGAGTCATGACACTGCTTACGACTGAAGTGACCATCAATGGTGAGCCATCCAGTTTGGTCAAGAGATCAGGTGAGAGGAGGATTCCACATGATCTGAGTCCCATTCCAGGGGATCCTTAATGCCTGCTTAGAGTCTGGGCTTTGTTAGCCACTGGGGACGACTGCACACTGTGACAAATATAAAGTGGCATCTCATCCAGGGCAACCCTGTTGTAATAGGCTAACCCCACTCGCTACTTCTCCATCTGCCTCTGTGTCCCAGGACACTGACNTGCAAGCCTGTTGTAATAGGCTCACCCCACTCGCTACTTCTCCATCTGCCTCTGTGTCCCAGGACACTGACCTTATAAAAGACCTTATAAAGTTTCCCTTGCCCTCTGGCTCTCAGTTGGGTCTGGCCAATAGAAGTGGAAAATCACAAAGTAAGAAGAGAGTAAGGATGGCACATCGGCTCCCCTGGCTCCCTTGGGGTCAGGTTGCTATGGGTTAGCTGTATTCCTCTACCAAAGGCCACGGATCCTGAAAAGTGGCCCTTTCTATATGATTGCTTTCTTCTGGTTCTATAACTGACTAGCTCACTGAGCCTTAATTCCTCATGTGGACATTTGGATAACAATTTCTACTACATAATGTGATTGTAAGAATTAAACAAGATAATATTCACAAAGTAGCCAGGATACAACAGGTGCTTTACAAATGATTAGCTTATTTGACAAAGAAAAAAATGTGCATATGTATATTGTGATTAGTTCTCAGAACAATGTTGAAAACCCACATGGACAGACAGCCTCAACTGAGTACTCTTCCCTTCTCTTACAAATTACTGCCCCAGACAGACAAACAAACAGATGTACATGCAATTCCTCACGAGTTAAATGAAGTTGTCAGTGCTTGAAACTTCTTGTTTAGACTCTTCCTGTTTCTTTGACTTGCCCACTCAGAAGTTCCATGCAGGACACTGTGCAGGTGGAAGGGATGTGACCAGAGGGAGAGGGAAGAAAAAGGACGTATTTGAAAGCTGCCATGTGCTACATACTTCCATGTCTCCTGCCTCATTAAATTTTCACAGGAGCACACATAACAGGCAGAATTCCTCTTCTCACTGATGAAGTTGGTGACGTTCAGAGAAGTTAGGGACTTTGCTCAAAGCCGTGCAACTAGTAAAGACTTAAACCAGGATTTGAGTCCAGCTGTTCTGATCCCCAAGTCACACTCAGCCCTCCTAGTGCCTCACTGAGGAGTGCAAGCCACCCCTTGGCAGCCAGATAGATAGAATGCTTATGTGTTTTTCTCTTTAAGCTCAAACTTCTGTGGCTGGAAGCAGCAAATCGTTCCAAGACACGTGACAGTTACTCACTTTGGAGTGAGCCACAGGTCTTTCCTGGCGGGCTCTGCCAGCTCTTCTCTTTTAATTGTTTCTGGGGGAGGGGAAAACTCCACGTTAATGGAATTCCAAAAAAGAATGTTAGGGTGACAAAGCAGGGAGAAAGCTCAGACAATGGGAGGAAATGTTGAAAGATTCCCTTTCATCTCCTAACGGCAGTTTGGAGCTGCACACATCCACCCCTGGGAACAGACTCCAAGAGCAAAGCTTCCCCACGATGAGGAGCCCACATTTTGTGAGTGCATAGTTACTCTTCCTTCCGTTTTTTAAAAATATTTTTCTAACCAGGTCTCCGGAATTGAATATAAACACTGCAAGGGTTGTTTCATCCTTTCCAAAACAGCATTTCACTCTCCAGCCCCTCCCGAACGCCCCTGGTGAGAATTTGAGTATCTGGATAAATGGATCCGAGCCTTTGAAATCTTGGGGAAAAGAGGTGTGACATAACAAAACACATAAGCTCTGTTCTGGTTCTGTTTCATCTCCAAAGCAACTCGATGAGAGCGAGCCTGAGGGAAAAATAGGACGGGGCTCTGATCTGCTCTTCACTGGTCGAGGAGGCTCAGCTGTGCCCAGAAAATGAAGCATTGTGAAGAAAGTGGATTTGGACTGAAAAGCCCTGCTTTTGCGTCCTGGCTGCTGCATTTATTAGCAAGTGACTCAACCCATCTGATTCTCAGTTTCTTTAGCAATGCAGTGGGGACAATGACATCCACCACTCAGAGCCCCCCCGTGAGGATTCGAAAAATCTCTGCCCTGTGCTTTGGCAAGTCTCCAGGCTAGTCTCTTTTGGGGTGGAGCTGGAGCTGGTTGACAGGTGGTAGCAACCCCACTGACACCCCCACAGCCATGTCTAACAGGAAACTGTGAGCTCCTTGAAACAGCTGGCTGGTGACCAGAAGTAACCCCACAGTGAAACTTTGAGTTCCACAGTTACTGAGAGGCTGAGGTATAACTTCTCAGACTACAGAAGTTCCCCCAATTCAATGGGTCCCCCATTCTCTTTTTCATTTTTATTTCTTTTTTGGTTTAGGAAAAGAGCATTGGCACAAACACAGCAACACAGACGTTGTAGGGAGTGGGAACTGAGAGGGATGAGGAGGGGGAGAACCAGGGGGAAACAATTGCTGGGGAGACCAGACTGGCAAGAGGAGCCGGTTGAACCAACAGAAGCCCTTTGAAACCTGGCTCAGGCACCCCCTCCTCCAGGAAGGCTTCCCTGACCAGCTTCTCTCAGGTTGAGTTAGGTGTCCTTCAGAGTGGAAAAAAAAAAAAAAGAAAGGTGTCTTTCAAGGGGTTCCACAAACTTCCACTCTCACCTCCATCATCTCATCTGCATACAGAGCACTGTAAGTTTCCACTTGGTTTCTTTGTGAGCTAGCGATGAGATCTTATTAATCTTGTGAACCCAACTGGCACAGGGCTTGGCGCACAATATTTTGCCCAAAGTGGTACATATTATCGAAAGAATAGGTGGCCAACTAATTGAGTGAACCTGGGCTCACCTGTCCCAACAGCAGTACCAAGGGGGTCCTATCCTTCACTGGGACAGAGCCACTGGCACTGTTCAAACTTGGGTGGGTGGTGACTACGCGGGGCCGTGGAAATCATCACGTTCATGCTTCTACCGGTATAGGATGAGTAGGAAAAACAGGACCTGGCCCCTCCCCTTCCCCTGACTCTGCCAAGGAAAAGTAGGTTCAGCAGCAGGGTTCCCACCCATCAGGCTTGAGTTCAAGTCTGAGCTTAACCCCAGGAAGACCCTGAGGTGTCAAGCAGGGAAATTGAGGCAGGTGTCCAGAAATTTCGAGTAGGCAATAGAGACGTCTCTTGGCCCAAAGAGCCGATACTACTAACAGTCAACTAAAAGAACACAGGAGAGCAGAAGCAGACGTGGGGGGTGCCTTTACCAAAATGACACCAACGTAACAAAAATACCCCAGCTCCGTCCAAAAGCTATCAGCACAGACCTCTGGGGAGCTATGTTTTTATTAACTTCCTCTATGGGACTGTGTAATTAAAGGCAACTATAAAAAGAAAATCACTTCATTCTGAAATTCTCTCTCTCCCAAATGCCAAAGACGCGAAATCACCCTGTGGTTTAAATGGAAACGTCTCCAGGGTAAGACCGGTGTGAAAATCAAAGATCAAAAGATGAATCAGATGGGGTCCTCATTTGTCTCGGTTCCTCTCCTATGTGAGCGAGATGGATGCTAAGCGGAGAGGCTCCCGGCAGCCTGCTCAGGAGAGGGTATATGGGGAGCCTGGCTGGACACGTCCCTCGAACGCTTTCAGCCAAGGAGAGCAAGAAAGGTGTGAATGCAAGTTCTTTCTGGGAGATGCTTCATGACCGTTGACAAGTACAGATGAAGATTTCTCAATGCTTGATCCCATTGACACATGGGTCTGGATAATTCTTTGTTGTGGGGACTGTTCTGTGCACTGTACGATGTGAAGCGGCATCTCTAGCATCCACCCACTAAACGCCAGTGACGACCAAAAATGCCTCCAGACATAGTCAGATGTTCCTGGGGGGGCAGAATCACTGCCCCTCACTTCCACCCCAATTAAGGACCACTGGTGCGGATGAACTAGGAAGCTTACAGCAAAAGTCTGGGCTTGGGTGTGGCTTCATGTCCAGGTCTTGGACATGTAGGAGACTCTGGATGACATAAGGCCCTGGAAACATCATAAGCACTGTTATTATCAGACTATGTTTCCTCTACATCCAAAAAGACACCTGTAAAATTGAACCACGTAGAGAGAGAGAAGAACTGAAAGCACAGTATGCATTAAGAAATAAAAAACAAAAAACCATGGTACTCTGAATCTAACCCAAGAATAATATGAAATTGAACACCAAATTTAATTCAAAGCCTTGGAAGCCAATGGGAAACTTGAGGGATTTTATAGCTCTTGTTTTCTGATGAAAGAAAGCATACCTTTTTTACTTGTGGGAAGAAACCCGCTTTCCTCTTATAACTGGACTTTACAGGGGATTTATCGGAAGATCCTTGTAGAAGGATTATTAAAAAACAGAAGGACCAGACAAATGTACTCTGGCACCAGGCTGACAGAGGAGAATCAGGGCCCCCACATATCCTACAAAAGAACAAAAAGCAGCTACTTCATTTACGCAGCAAATTTTTTTGAGCATCGTCTGCATGCCAGGCACCATACCAGATACGGGTGCTTTATGGATCTACACATGTTGGACGTAGATCTCTGAATAAGACCAAATATATATATACATACACATACACATACACATACACACACGTATATACATTCCAGTTTTCCTAGAGCTTACTTTCTTGTTAGTTCAGAATCAACCACTTAATCGTTGTGCGTCCTCCAACATGTCATTCTACTTTGTGGTGTCTCCATTTCTTCATCTGTAAAACGAGAGTAACACCCACCAACAGGACCAGACTGACACTCTGAAGGCTTACGTTCTCTGAATATGTGTTTAACATTTACTTAGAAGACAGAGAGTGTATCGGATGAGGGAAGAGCTGAACACGAAGACCATGGCAGGTCCACCACGGAGGGTTGGCTACACTGCAGTGTACGTAACAGGGCTCCTCTATGTGCCTACCCACACCATGCATGTAAGCAGAGCACAACCTCACGCGCATGCATGACGTGATGTCCCAGGATGGCGGCATCCCACCCCACACTCCATAGAGCAAAACAAGGCTCTACCATCTTGTCACCCACCACCATGGAAGACAGTCTAGGTACTTTCAGGCTCACTCCTCAGCCCAGGCAGCTTATCTAACTCTTTCTTTCGTCCACATGTTCTACCTCAGAGAAGCTCTAGAAAATATACGCCTTGCATTTCCAGTGATGCTTAATGTGCAATGCCTCTTCAAGACTGATGGCCTGGGTTACCGTGTCCCGGGTTATTGGTCAACTGGCTCACTCCACTTATCTTCAGGGTCTGGAGGGTTAAATGAAAAAAGAATGCAGAAACCCCCTGGCAGGTGGGACCCACTTACCAAGAGACCATCCTCATAGTCTCCATCAGCCTCATGCAGGACTGTTTGAGAAGTGAATGAGGTAAAACGGAGGGGGTGGGGATACCTATCGTCGAATGCCCAATAGATCCTGGTAAAGACCATTATTGTCAATTCATCAGAGGCAGCAGCACAGACAAAGAACCAAACCTGAGCAAACTAGAGAGCTAAGGGTCCAAATGTGCAGAACAGATGAAGGAGACCTGAGAGTCAAGGATAACTAGAAACGCTTTGCAGCTTCCAAAGCTCTGGACACACGGATTCCAGAGGAAACCCATCCCCTTCCCCCCTTCTCCCCACCTCGTCCGCCCCAGCTTCCGCTGCCCAGCCAACATTATTTTCTGGACCCCTTTAATTTGGAGGCTTTTAGGGCCACATCCTGCCATCAATTTGGGGGCTGACTTCAATGAACATTCTGTGCGGGGCGGGAGAGGGGCAGGATGCAGCTTTCTCCTGGCGGGCCCTGATACAATAGGGTTTTCTACTGAGATCAATGGATTAATTGCGAACGCTCCATTTGGGGCCATAAGGAGATGTATTGTTTTCCCACAGTCGGCAGTCAGGGCCTGGGCTGGCCCAACTTCATTTTTGAAAAGTCGGGGAAAACAATTTTGTAAAAAGGGGTGGGGGTGGAGGGGTGCGGGAGAGTAATTTTGCTCATCTCACTAAAGGTCAATAACAATTACAGTGAAAATTCAGAAGGCACATTTGTTCTCTGACTGAGGCCCTGTCTGGAAAATTCCATCCAGAAACAATTTGCTGTCTCTCTTGCCATCCTGCCCTCCCCCACAAGGCTCTCGCTCACTAATGCTGCAAATGGTGAGAAGGGGGAAGGAACCGGGGAGTTCTCTTCCCTACCTTTGGGAAGTTAAAGTGGGTACTTTGGCACCATTCCTTTCTCCATGTAGTGATGGGAATGGTTTCCTGGACTGGATACTGGGCAGACAGGAATTGGAGACTTCGTCCTGCCATTTCATAGCTGATACACTTGGCAACCACAGTGCCATCTGTAAAATGGGAATAGTAATATGGACCTCCCAGGATTACCAGGAAGATGAATGCAATGTGATGGGCAATCTGTACTGAACTCAGTACAGCTCAAACACAAGGTCAAATGCAACATAAAACAAGGCTCTGATGGTGGCATGGCCCTGTGTAGCAATCTTCCAGGGGAGACCATTCCCATACCATCAAGACCACATCTGCTGGCCCCACATTCCAAGCCCTCCACTTCCTACCCTCCCTCCCTTTCCAGTCTTATTTCCCTCTCCTCTTCACCCTACCCCCTGCCCCAACTTCTCTGCATCATCTGTCCTTTCCTTTATGGTGGCCATGTTTCCAACTCTGGACTCTCAACTCTGAAATCCACTGGTTCACACCCTCCCCATTCGAAGACTAAGCTCAATTGTCAACTTCTCCAAAAAGTTTGATTGGGTCAGCTACAAGGCATTGAGTCTTCTCGCTACATTACCTCATTGTTATTGTCATGCCTTCATAATGCCACATTCTCTCAGCTGTGGCTCTCCCAAACCTTCATGTGTCCATTAAACCAATAGAATCAGGGTTAAGCACTCTAGCTCTGGGGCCAAGACTGTATGGGTTTGAAAGTCAGCCTCACTTCTTGCTAACTGTGGCATCTTGACCTTTTTGTGCCTTGATTTCCTTACCTGTAAAATGGGAAATATAACTTGAACTACCTCAGAGTTTCCTCATAAGGCTAAGGGAGATAATACATGTAAAATCCTCCAAAGAACATTTGGAACATAAGTGCTCAATAATTATTAGCTAGTATTATTGTTAAAGACCTAGTCTGTTTCAGGGCCTAGGGATACAGTGATGAATAAGACATGCTTTCCTTCAACAAACATTTCTTACATGCTTTCTATATGCCAGGGATTGCTCTACTCCTGGGGGGAAGGGGAGAGGAGTGGAGACAGATAATAAACTAGAAAAAAATAGAGAAACAAGAAACATATCATCCTGTAAAAAGCACCACATTGCAAATTACAATAGAGCGAAGTGATGGAATGTCACTGAGGGTTTGTTTAGATGGGAAGCCATGGAAGGCCTCTCTGAGGAGGTGGCATTTAGGCTGCAGTGGCAGGGCCCATCTTGACTTAGTGCTCCAGAGGAGAGGAGACTGGCCAGGTTCATCTCTGTTGCTCCCTGCACCTCATTCTGCAGTCAGCGCCCAGTAGACAGTGAACGGGGACCCTGAATTCAAACTCTAACTCTCACTCCCAGGTTCCTGGGAAGGAGTGGTTTGGGGGCAGGAGTCGGTTAGGGATATGCAGACGATGACATGAATGGAACTGGGTAATGTGCTGATTGGATGGCAAACGTCCTTGTATTCTCTTGAAGGAGCTGAAAAGTGTGAGCACAGCAGCTCTAGGGTCAGGCAAAGCTGGATTTGCACCCCAGCTGGACCACTCTGGCCTCAGAGCCTCATTGCCCTCTACTAGGAAATAACGTCAATGGCGCCTCCTTTCAGAGGGTTGTGAACGCTGCCTAAGACCTTGTAGGTAAGGCGGCTTCACTGGTAGGAACCCCATAAAGGTCAACTCCCTTCCCAACACGTCAGAGCCCTGAGACCAAGAACTGCATTCCTGGATGCATCACTATATTAAAAATCTGTAGGAAAAAGTGGAATATTCTAGTGACCACTTGCTCATCTCCCAGTCAAATACCATCAAATGCTTTTTCAAGGGAAATAAAATAGTAGGAAAAGGAAGAATGTTTTTTAAAAAATCTCTTCTCCACTGCTCTCAAAAAAAAAAAAAAAATGACTTCCAGAACATCAAAAGCTCCTCAAAGAATCAACAATATTTTTTGATGATGGAAGTATGAATAATCAAACATATGGATTACATTTCCTTAAATTATGCAGAGCTTAAAATCCAGGAGGAAAGGGAGGGTGCTGGTAAAATGTTTTTCACATTTTATTAAAACCTCAAGGTCTGAGGAATACTTTTATGAGTATTATACACATACACACACACATTTCCCCCTCAAGAAAAAAAATGAACACACTGAGCAATTTTTTTTTTTCTCAAAGCTTTGTCTTTGCTCTACTCAGCTCTAATTTCTCCACACCAGCCACATTCATAGAAAAAATGGGCCACAAGTCAGTCTGGCTTTCAGGGTCTGCCACCTTACCAGTTGTGTGACCTTGAACAAGTCATTTCCATTCTCGGAGCTTGAGTTGTAAATAGGAATGATGGTCCATACCTCACAGATGGTGGTGAGGATAAATGGTATAAGACATGTGAACATACCTTGAAAATTATACAATGCCAGGTGGGTGTAAGGGATAGAAGTGCCTCCAGGAAGCTGTTCCTGCCTCGACAGGCAGACTAGTGCACCGGTGGTGGTTAGACAGCCTGACCACCCACCTTCACACGCCCACTCAGTGCCCTGCTGGTTGTCAGCTGTGTGCTCCTAGGCAGACAACTAAACCATTCTCTGTGTGCCTCTTTTACTTACTCGCAAAATGGGACGCTGCTGGTAATAGTGGTATTTAACATATATACGGTAGTAATAATAATAAAGATTAAATCAGTAAATATCTATAAGACACTTACGTTAGTGCCAGGGTTTGTTTTGAACGACAGAGAGGACATAAGAGGAGGGAAAGGAGAGAGAGAGAGGAGGGAGGAACAGCGGAGGGAGGGAGAAAGGAGAGAAATGTCCCACTGAAGATCCCCTGTGCCAGAAAGTCACCATTTAGTTGTTGGTGTTAGGTATTACCTTTTTCAGGAGTCCTTTTTGACAATGCAAACGCTCTTAAAAGCCATGGCATCTCAAATATGTATTTATTGAGCACCTACTGTATGCAAGGTAGTCTATTGTGTTCTTTAATCCTTTGGAAAATTTCTGACTCCTTTTTTTTTTTTTAAGATTTTATTTATTTATTTGACACAGAGAGAGACAGCCAGCGAGAGAGGGAACACAAGCAGGGGGAGTGGGAGAGGAAGAAGCAGGCTCCCAGTGGAGGAGTCTGATGTGGGGCTCGATCCTAGGACTCTGGGATCACGCCCTGAGCCGATGGCAGACGCTTAATGACTGAGCCACACAGGCATCCCAAAATTTATGACTCCTTGTTGGGTGGGGGTGGACGGAGGTGAAAAGTGGGGAAAAGAGGAAGTGGGGGGGAGAGAGAGAGACAGAAGAGCCACTTCTCTACTATGGCTTTGGCATTGGACAGACTTAGGTCCATGTGTCTGCTCCGCCAGATACTAACAATGAACTTGGACAGGCAAGGACGAATTGCAACACCACTCCAAATTTGACGTTTTTACCCTTGAAAATGGGAATAGTGACAATAGGTTGGAGTGGAGATAAAATGAAGCACTGTGTGTAGAACATCTCCTTTTCCTTCTCCCCAATGCCACATCTTTGTCCCAGGCCCCCCGTGGCTTCCGCGCACTGAGTAGAACGGAAGTGCTAATGGCAGAGTCTAGGGGATTGGAGTCAGACCTCTCAGAAGAGGAAATCAGTTTGCCACTTTCTCTGTACAATAAAAAGCTCCCCCTCTTTTTTTTTTGAAGACCATGCTCTGCTAACTCATAAGAAGTGCATTTCCTCCCCGTGACATCTCCGATCAATTTCAGCCAGCAGTAACCAAGTGACTAACTCTGCCTCCCGAGGCTGAGAGCCAGAACTGGTGTTTGACTTCTCCCCAGCCTCTCAAGTGCAGAGATGACTCTTGCCAGACACTGGTCCTTGGAGGAAATGGGAGAGAAATTCAGCCTTGGCTCCAGCAATTCCACCAATAAAGGAGGCAGGGAAAAAGCTGAGTGAAAAAGAGAGTCTACAAAGCCTCTTCCTGGATTCTGGCAGATGCCAAAGGAGGACTCAGGGAGTGAGTAATTCTGCAGCGTGGAGTCCAAAGCCTGCAGCCGGGGGGTCTGTGCCAAGAAGACAACGCCGGGTTCGAGAGAGGTGGGCGGCTCCTGCGCCAGCCTCAGCCGGATAAGGGACAGCTCAGTGTGAGTCACGGACCCGGTCTGTGCTCCACGGGTCTCCTGCAGGCCACATCCATTCAGAAGGACCTCCCACGAAGGGAGCTTTTCCCTGCAGAGATTCAGATGGCCTTTATCAGGGTGGTGTGTCATCAGTGGGCACTGAAAGGAAATGATAGAAAAGTCCTGTGATCTAAGCACAAGCCAGCACAAAATAGAATGCCGACAGTCCGGGACACAGGTAGCAGGTTGGTGCCCAAGGCTGAGAGCTGCAGAGCTCCCACAGTGTAAATGACAACAGCTCTCATTTTCTGGTGGCTCACCGGGTTCTGGAACTGTGCTGATCGCGAGCCACTCCATAGCTGTTACGGGCAACAACTAAGCCTTAGGATCTCCAGAGAGAACAGTGATGCTGGGAGAATATTAGGTAAACCATTTCCTGTCCCATTACCTATTTCCCCACTGCAAAATGAGGATGATCTCTGCCTACGTTAGGGGTTATTTTGAGAACTGCAGCACAAGGATTCAAAATACAGACTTTTGAGTCAGAAAAATATGGGTTGGAGACCCACCTCTGCTTCTAATTTGCTATGCAACCTTGGGCAAGTACCTTAGCCCCTTGAGCCTCAGTTTCTTCATCTGTGATCATAAAAGAACCAGTCTCGAAGGATTAAGACAAAGATCAAATGAGGTAATGCCTGAACCTGCTTCCTTATCTGTAAGCCAGAGAAACCACCATGCATCTTTCATTGTTGTGAAGAGTAAATAATATTTTTAAATGGACTAATAAAGTACTTCTTGATGAGTCATGGTTACTACTACTACTATTATTATTATTAGCATCAAATGATTCATTACATGGAAAGTTATTGGTAAAGTTTAAGATGTTGTTTTTGATAAAATGTATTACTTATTAAACTCAAGCAAGGTGTTAAATGTAGTAATTATATTTTGATTATAACTGCCACTTCTTAAAAATCCGTGTTCTTCTTCATAAGTTTAGGTTATACTGGGGTTTCTGACCTCAGATTTCTGGCCTCAACAGGTCCAGGAAGGTGGTAAAGGCAATGAGAGAGGGGTATCTGAAGTGTTTTCAATATT
The DNA here is from genome assembly GCF_002007445.2 of Ailuropoda melanoleuca. Lineage (NCBI taxonomy): Eukaryota > Metazoa > Chordata > Mammalia > Carnivora > Ursidae > Ailuropoda > Ailuropoda melanoleuca. The sequence continues at coordinate 33,100,458 of NC_048219.1, read as the reverse complement.
CCAAAGTATACTTGTCAGTAATGCAACCTCCACAAACTTCCTACAAGACCAAGTTCCTTTGCTGTAGGCTGAGACTACAGTGGCTTGGTTTGACACCACTATAACTGCTGTTCACCAAGATCTCCGATAGGCTAAGGTGTGAGTGGCAGACTAGTTCTGTCAGTACCACAGGGCTCTGCAGCCAGAATCCCTTGCTCCCTGCTTTTCAGTTGTGTGGCCCCTCTCTGGCCCTCAGTCTCTTCATCTGAGAATTGAGAATGATGAGAACTGGATGATGATAGTATCTCCCCACAGGGATACTGAAAAGAATGCAAACATGTAGGGACAGCCTGGTGCATAGTAATTAGCCATGCTGTGAGCTCTGGTCTCCCTGTTCTCACTACCAAACTTCAGGAAACATCTCCCCAAGCTCAAGCATGGCCCATCAACGGAAACAATTGGGAGCTTGTTCAGAGTGAGTTTCTGTGACAGGGAAGGAAGAGAACTCACACTTCTTGGATGTGTACGAGGCACTGGAAAGTGAGCTACGTGGTACAGATGTCATCCTTTTGGGTCTGGTCCACCACGGTGTGAGGTGGGTACCCTACCAAGGAGGAACCAAGGCTAAGAGGCATCCCCAAGTCACACAACTAACAAATAGAACCAGAATTCCAGTCCCATCCTTTTGACCCCCACAGCATGAATCCTTTGGGTTATACCATGGGGATCCTTGGAGAAAATTAAGTGAAAGGAGGCACTTCTTGAACCACCGGGTGAAAGCCCTGCATCTAGGGTTGCAAACATTTGGTGAAATGGGGGCATTCCTCTCCTCTCCTGATTTTAACAACAGTGAGAATCACTTCTGAGTCCCCTGAGGACAAAAGAAGCCTCAAAATCTCCTTCTGCTGGCATGTTCCAGCTTCCCTGGGCATCCTTGGAATCCACACATATATTTATGGTGGCAACAGCTTCTGATAGCCCCGAGAGACCCTGGGGGTCTTGGAAGTGGCAGAAAAGCTATTTGTGTTGCCCAACCACTGTGACTGGCTGCTTGACTAATATATGGAACCCAAGTCTTAAGAAGGTGGCTCAGAATAACTGACACTTACTCATTTGCTCCCTTCACCAACATGCTCTGTCTGTGCCCCAGGTTCTCAGCTGTGTGTCGGGAGCACAAGGCTGCTGGCATGAAGAGGGCTCCGTCTGTTCAGGACACAGACGAAAATACAGATGGTGACACTTACCATTTTAGTGGCAGGAGGCCACTAAGCACTCAGGTATCTGACCTTCTCCAAGGAGCCCCTGAGAAGAGGTGGTGTCTTACAGGACAGGCAAGGGCTTGTGAAGTAGGAAAGGATTGAGGAGTTGCATCCTCGGCAGAGGGAACAGCACGAGGAAAGGAATGATGGGATGAGGGATCCGATGGAATGTTACGTGGCTGGAGCAGGAAGTGAGATTTACAGAGGGCCGAGCAATGAGGCATTAGTTACCTGAAGAAGGCCTTGGAAAAATGCCCTGCTCAGAAGCTAGATTTGATCCGAGGAGCCACCAAAGAACCTTGAACAGAGGAATGGCATGATGATTTTCTGAAGCTTCATGTGTGCCGTTTCTGACCTGACCCCCAATATGTTTTGTCAGTAATATTCCCGAAGGTCCCTGCCATGCAAAAGCTTTCATCCATCCCAAGAATTATTAAAATAATAATCATCATTATCTCATATATGGAAATTTCCCCTTTTCTTAACTCTGAAGTCCCAGAAGACAGAGGCAGGGTCTTGCTTGCCAATGCCTTCCCAGCACCAAGCACAATGCCAGGCACGAAGAGCTTTTTCTCAATAAACATGTGAATGAATGCATGAATGAGCGTTTTTCTCATTTTGCTCAGTTTGTCAAACACGTTTCTACTTAAATCTCTCAAAACTCCTGAAGTAGGTATACTCCCCGCCTCTACGTCCTCCTGTTTTACAGATAGGGAAAAACAAAAACGAAGACAAAAAACCCTGAGCTCAAGAAGAAAAAGACTTCACGTGATGATACAGGGACAATGCAGACAAGCCAGGAAACGCCCAATGAAATGGGCCTTACTATTCAGAGGAGAATGCACTCGCAGCTAGCTGAGGTGGCCAGGGGAGGCAACTTTGAACCGAGCCTTGAAGACCTAGCGTGTGCTCCCGGCCTCCCCTGACACTGGATTTCACCTCAACAGCAATCAGTAACATTTACTGAGCTCTTACTATGTCGGGCACGGTGCCAAGGGCTTTGCATGCATGAACTCACCTAGTCTTCACATAAAAATTAGAGCGGCAAATACTGTTACTAGGTCTATTTAGCAGATGAAAAAAACTGAGGTCTGAGATGCTAAGTAATTTGATCAGTTTTCCAATGCTGGCAAGCAACAGAGCTGGGATTGAAACCCAGATCTGTCTGACTCCAAAATATTTTGCTTACAAATGGGGGGGGGGGTGCCCGTAAGCTGTAAACTATGTATCAAAGGACCGCACCGGAGCAAAGAATATGGAGAAAGTGAGTGTGAACACCCCTTCCACCACCTTTCCATTCTCATGCAACAAGGTCGGCATGAGATGACCCCAAGATCTGGGTGGATGGGAGGACAGTCTTTGCATTCACTACATAAGCACTGGGTAACAAACAGCACGCTGGACTGGAAGTTGAAGGATCCCAGCAATAATATCAAAGTTTCTTTCAATCTGTGGACCTTGGGAAGCCAGCTGACCTTTCTGGGCTTCAGGGCTCTTGCTGTGTAAGGAAGGGACTGAATTCCCATGACTCATCCAGACTTCTTTTTTAAAATCCAGTTGGAGCTTTTCTGAAAGATCTTGCATATCTATTATTTCACCAGACCTGCCTAGCCCACATTTTAGCAGTCTCATATTTCTCCCTGGGGGAATCTTAAGAGGCTTCTCATTGATGACCAATGCTATATTGAAAATCAAAGAGGAGAGTAATTGTTTTTCCACCCTGGTTGCAAGAAGAAAAATGATAATAATTAAAATACTGCTCCCTTGTGAAGGAGGTTTAGAAAACCTGACTTGAGTCCAACCTCTCCATCCAGCTTCCTACATGTCTTCTGGCATCAGGGACAACAGGTCATTTCTCTTTTGGCAGGGGGATCAGCCCTGTGGCATAGCTGTTAACGGGAATCCTCCCCAGGGCTCAGTTTCTTCCCATGTAAAATGGAGATTTTCACGATGCTTGCTCTGCCTACGTCACAGTGCTGCTTGGTGGATAAAGAGAGATTACAGATGAAGTGGTGCCAGACAAACACAAAGGAGATTGTGATGATGAGGACTGTATTTGTCAGGGTTCTCTAGAGAAACAGAATCAGAGAGAGAGATATTATAAGGAATTGGTTCACATGACTATGAAGGCTGACATGTCCCAGTATCTACAGCCGGCAAGCTGGAGACCAGGAAGAGCCCACGGTGAGAATTCAAGTCTGGAAGATAGCAGGCTGGAGACTCAGGAAGAGCTGGTGTTGCAGTCTGAGTCATAAGGCAGGAAAATTGCCCATCTCTCCATTCAAAGTCCACCAAGTAAAATTTTCTCAGGATGTCTCAGGGGACAGACAGTCTTTTTGTTCTATTCAGGCCTTCACCTGATTGGGTGAGGCCCACCCACATTAGGGAGGGCAATCTGTTTTACCAGTCTAGTGATTAAAACGTTAATCTCATCCAGGAAACACCCTCGCAGACAAACCCCAAATAATGTCTTGACCATGTATCTGGGCATCCTGTGACCCTGTCAAGTTGACAAAATTAACCATTGCAATGATGAGAATGTAAGCTCAATGAGGGAACCGAATCTTTGTTGATTTTGGCCCCTGCAGTACCTGCAGAGAGAACCTAGCACAGAATAAAGACTCACAACATACTGAATGAACGAATGAGGAGAAGGAAGAAAATCTGAGGCCACTGGGAGAAGAAATCCTATACATAATAATTTACCAGGTACATTTCCACCATTTTTTCAATCAACAATTACACACTTAACTCTCAAGCTATTGCATCCTTACATCAACTTTGTGTGCTAGCCATTATAATTCTCCTTTTTCCAGGTAAGGAAGGTGCGGTTCAGAGCAGTTAAGTAGTCATCATCTGTATTATCTCCATTCCACAACTTTCTAGTTTTCTCTTCCTGTCTCACCACTTACCACCCTGTGCAATTATGTCATTGTTTGTTTCTTTAATGTTATTCTTGCCTCCTGCAATGGAGGCAGGGGGCCCCAAAAGATATCCCCACCTGGCACCTGATAAATGTGACATTATTTGGAAAAAGATCTTTGTACATAGAGACAAGGATCTTGAAATGAGGCCATCCTGGACCAGAGTGGGCCTTAAATCCAGTGGCAAGTGCCCTAATAAGAGGAGAGAAGACACACAGAGGAGATGATATGAAGACAGAGGTGGAGATGGGAATGATGCCTCAGTAAGCCAAGGAATACTAAGGATTGGGATTGCAGGAGCCACGGGAGCTGGGAGGGAGGCCTGGGACAGATTCTCACTCAGAGCTTCCAGAAGGAACCAACTCCATCAACACCTTCATTTCAGACTTCTGCCTCCAGAACTATGAAAGGACAGATTTCTATCATTTTAAGACACTCAGTTTCTGGCATTTTGCTAAGGTATCCATGGGAAACTAATGTCCTCCCTACCTCTACTCCACCCTCCAATGAGACTTACAACTCTATTTGGTTCACTTTTTTATATCTTCCAGTGTCTAGGATCAATGCAGGAGCATGGCAAATATTTGTTGAATAAAGGAAAGCATGACTAACCAAACTTCAGATGCTTGGAACTCGACAAGTCTCTTAAGGGGAAGCAAGGAATCCTGGGTTCTCTGTTCTGCTCTCACCAGGATATATTCATTCCCTGGGACTAGCATCAGAATGTTCTGTAGAGTGTTTCTGGAGGTTTTGCCACTTGGGGTGGAAAGGCTGGGGGAGGGGCATTGGGAGTGAGGGCATGTGGGTTTCCATCTCCCAGTTTATAAATGGGCATGGGCCTCCTCCCCCACAGCCTTTGGAGGCCAGCACCCAGTTTACCCACCAACGTGGGTGTATATAACAAGAGCAGGTGGGGTGCCCTGCCCGAGGAGAAGCTTTTTCCAGAATTCCAGGCCCCAGTCTTCTGCATTCTGGAGGAATTCTCCTCCTCCTCTGCTCTACCTTCCTTGCTCCCGCTCCTTCCCACTTCTCTAGAAGTTGCACCAAGGTGCCTTTTTACCGTGCGTCTCACTGAATCCTCCACTAAAGAAAGGGGTCAGAATGCACCCAGACAGACATGCTCCTGTGGTGGGCTGTGAGACGTGCCAGGTAGACGCAGCTGCCCCGAGGCTGGGGACTCACGAGCTCGGGCTCTCCCGTCCCATCCCTCCCTCACCCACCATGCGCCCTGGCCAGGGCTCTTTCTCCAAGCAGGTCTCTAAGACCCTTCTCATTGTTCTAACCAGACTTTACTCAGGACCCCCTCCCTTAGGCCTGAGCTCAGCCTGCTCGTCAGCAACACTTAGGAAGGGGCCTCAAGATCTAGGAGGGAAATCAATCCACACACTCTTTCCAAGTAGCAAAACTGAAATCCTTGGCTATACTGCTTATGTGGCAAGGTACTTCCCCCCCTTTAAGGATCTATAAACTGTGGTCATAATATCAACCAATTTGAAAAGAGGACAAGAGGTATTAAGGTTTCCAGGGTAGTGTCTAATACACAATAGCTGCTCGAAATATCACTTTACCTCCCTTCTTACTCTCTTTTCCAAAAGACATAAGAGACCTTTGCATTCATTCATTCAATTCACTCACTGATGTATTCAAGTACTTCACATGGCTGCTTAATTAAGGGCAACTGCTATTTTTCATTCACTGAGCAATCACAGCATCTGTGCTCACTTGTGATCAGAAAATGAAAGCACTGCAAGGGAGCTTCAAGAGCATAGAGCCTAGCCTTCATTCTTCACATGAGGAAAGGGAAGCTCAGAGAAGGCAAGGGATTTTCCTGAGGTCACACAGCTAGTAAACTCAGAGTTAGGACTCCATGTAGCCTGTGGCTCCTTCGCCTGTGACACATCCAGCCTTGGGCAGTGGTGCTAACAGCCATTCAGCCAACATCCTCTGGTAGGTGCAGCACCCTGGGGCAGGGGAGGGGGGGCGCTGGCCACTCTGGGGGCCCCGAAGACCCTCAGGGGCCCACCAGAATGGGGCCAGCTGGAAGGAATTACAAGGCGGACATTTAGGAAGCAGTTCCTTTCCAAATCAAATGCATTCTTGCTGCTGCTCTCTAACACTCATATCCTAAAAATTGTTATTGAACGCGCTTTCCACATCCGAGCCTGACTCACTCTTTGAAATGGAAATCTGGGCGGTTTGGGTGGCTGTTCCTAAGGGCAGGGGACAGGACGGTGCTTGTTGGCAGTACCAACGGGCGGCGGGAGGCCTTGACCCTGGGCCAGCTCAGCCTCCAAGGCCACCTGGCTCCAGAGCTGGGGCCTGGGTCTGAGCAACCCTGACCTTGCCAGAGGCGGGATCTGTTTCTGATACGGTGTGGCAAATTTCTAAATCCCAGCTCTGGGATGGCATTTGCTCCTCGCAGAAAAAGAGCAAGGGGCCCAGGGGGTTCCAATTGATTCCAAAGTAGAACCAGCTGTTGGAATCCTGCAGCACTGATTAGGAAAGTTCACTTCCAGGTTGCGGTTTCCAGTTGATGAAGCCCTCGCTTGCCCCTCGCCCCCACCCTGTGCTGTCAGAGAGGCCCCCCGAAAACCAAATTGCTGCAGTCATCGATCCGAAGCTGGAAACCAGGCAGAGGCAGGAAGAGGGTCTCGAAACAATGTCCTCCGTCTCTTGAGGACCCGCTTACTCTGTGCCTGCTGTTAGGTTAGGTGCTTTGTAAATAGTATTTCCAATTCTTGAAAACTTGCAGCAACAGCAGCATTCCCAGATTTTCAAATGAGGGAAAGAAAAATTCTGGGTATAATAATTATTATTATCAAACTCTTTCTACCTCGCAGTTACTGAGTGCCCGCTCTACCTTCCTTAAGCACATTCCATATCACCTGCCAATATAATACCACACCAACCCTGTGATCCTGGTATGCTTACCGTCTCCACTTTACAGATGAGGGAACCGAGACTCGGGGAAGCTAGGTGACTCCTCACGTCCCCGGGCTTGAGATGGCCAGCGCATAGCTGCTCGTGCCTGAGCTGGGATACAAACCCAGGTTTTTCTCACTATACAATTAGTAATAATGCCAACAGCTACCACTTGTTATAAGCTTACTATGCACCACATGCCATGCTAAGTTGTTTTCTTTTTAAATAGGTATCACCTCATTTAAATCTCACGCCAATCCTCTGCTTTGTGTTATATTTTCCTGCCTTGACTAGTGAAGGCACCAAAGCTTGGTGATTAAGAGAAGCCGGATTCAAACGCAGGTGCTTCTGTCCCTGGAGGGGTCGGTCTGAAACACTGTAATGTCTGCCTCTGGAAGTGTCCTGAGGGCTCATGTTCCCTGGGTTGAGTTTCTAAGTTTTCCATTCTTTGCTATAACTTTATCACATTATGGAAAAACTGGGAGCTAGCCTCAAGCTCAGCCCCAGGTTTCACGGTGACTATTCTGTCATTCTTTCCAATGTCAACCTTCAAAAGCCACGGTAAAAATGCATTTGCAATTTGAAACTTGCCATGAATGCTACAAACAGACCATTAGTTTAAACTAGTGTTGATTTTGTGGGCTATTAAGGATGAAACGAGGTTGATATTTACTAAGTTAAAGGAACATAAAGTTTATGGTTTTTAAATTGCTTTGAGGAGGCTTACTAGAATTTTCCCTTATATAAAGTCAGGATGAATAACATATTTGACAATGTATATGTTCTCAAATAGGGGTCCACATGACCTCACAGAAATCCTCACCTTGAAAGCAAGGTGAAATTCGCCCATCTGAAAGGGAGCATAGTTACTATTGCCTATCTCCTCAATCAACCCACAGATATTAAACGCCTACTGAAGTGTCTGAGACCACTGGACAATTTCCAGGAGCTTCTGACATGGTTAGACTTGTTAAATTTGCATAAGTATGTGATATGGGTATCCATCCATTCATGCAATCATTCATTTATTTGTAAAGGTTAATTAAGTGCTTCTGTATACCAGGCACCATGGCAGATGCTAGGCACCCGAGGGTCTTCCAGAATTTCCAAGTCTCAAGGGGCAATCAGACAAGAAATACCCCTTAGAGGTCACCACTGATGCCATAGGAGCAAATAGAAGCTCCTAATCCAGGCTGGGAACAGGTGCAGTCAGGAAAGCTTTCTGGAGGAAGCATTCTCTAAGCGGATAAACAAAGGATGAAGTGGAGTTGAAGAGAGATAAGCAGGAATTCCACATGAAGGGAAGAGCGTTGCAAAGGTCTTGGAGGGAAACGGTCTGCTAAGTGCTGAGAGAAGGAGACAAACGTCACCGTCAGACCTCCATCACCCTCATCATGGCTAATGCTTACCAAGCACTTACAGCATACACTGCCCTTGTTGGCCGATGATGCTCCATGGGGCTCTTGTGTTTCTGCACATTTCACAAGCAGAGGTACTGACTGCCTTTGTTCCAGACCATCTTTCCAGGATGCTTTTACAGAAATGGACTTGGAAGATATAATGTTCCTCTCTACACCAGAGAGCAGGTTCCCCTGTAGTCCATTGAAAAGGATTCAGGTTCCTTGAGCTTGGGTCTCCCCTCCTTCACACAAGCCACAGACGTCGGGTATCCCCTGGCCTTCCGCATGTCACCGCATGGGAACTGGGGCTAGGGAACGGGCATAAGAAAACACTGACACTCTGGCGACTGCTATTGCTGTGAGTGATACAACCCTTGTCTCTGACCTAGCAGCAATGAATCATGCCAGGCTGACCTATTAGTTTGCAGGTAGTATGAGATCCCACACCCCTCCTGATTCTTGAAAGCCCTGTTCTAAGCGCTTTCCCAGCAGGAACTCATTTAATCCTCACAAAGATCCCATGATATAGAAATGGTTGCCATCCCTATTCGAACAAGAAAAGTAGAATAAAACAGACCCCAAAGTAGGTTGGTGTGAGATCATGACAAGTCTCGTGTGCCAGGCTAAGGAGCTTATAGGATTTTGACCAGGAGAGGAGTGGCAGGAAAACATTTTCCCGAAGCTCCTTTAGCCATGGTCTGTGGGAGGAATTGGGCAGTGAGGAAATCCTGCGAGGAAACAGGCAGACAAATGTTAGGAGGCAGCACCCAGGCTCCAGACAGGCTTGACGGATGGGCTAAATGTACCCACACTAGAGTTTCACAAGCCGAAATGTCAGACCCTGGACAAGACTCTGCAAGCCTAAGGGCAAATGGTTGGGGAGACGTGACTTAGCAGCACAGCCCTTGAAAATGAGGCCTAAGCGTTCCAGGGAACAGACGACCTGGGGTGAGTCAGCAGGGGCTGCACCTGCCAAAAGGGCCACCGTGCGCCTCGCGGCATGAATAGACCAGTGTCAGGCGGGAGGCGACAGTCCAACTCTGGCTAGGCTCCCCCAGGTCCACTCGTCTTCAGTCCTGGGCGGCACACTTTGAATACGGCCAGAGCGGATGTTTACCGAGCACTTGTCTTGTATCCGGCTCCGTGGCAGCTCTTCGCATTCGTGATGCCCCCAAAGTCTCCCAGGCCTGCTCAGGAGCTGCTGCTCCGTGAACCTGCAAGCCCTCAGTCTTGCTCCCCTTTATCCCTGGGTGGAGTGTTCAAGGCCCCCCAGCCTGGGATTGCCTCAAGGGTAGAGGCTGTGTTCAACTCTACGCTCCCAGAGACCTGTGGATGCCTGGCCCAGAAGACAGGTATTGAATGAAAATAGACCGAAGACGCCCTGGTAAATAAAAACAAAAGCCATGATTCCTAAGAGACATGGAAGTCATGAGAAGAGTGCCGATTTGCAAAGAGTCTGGGGAAACAGGGCCCAAGAGAAAGGCCTGGACGTGCATAACTAGCTCTGGCCAAGGGAGAGGCTCTTCTGGCTGGCAGAGCGACTCTCTGCTGTTGGGTAACTGCCCCCAACGACATTCATGCCTGGAGAGGAGGGGAACAGGAAGGAACCATCCACCTTGGGTGGTCAGTGTTCCAACATCTTAACACCCTGTCCTCACAGGACACATTCCAGGCAGCATCAAAAGAACAGGTGCCTGGCCCAGGATTGGTGTTTGCTTTTGCACCTGTGGGGCCAGTGCGCCAGGGACAGAACTCCCTCCCCTCCCCTCTGCATCCCCCCTCCCCCGAGAATAAGAAGGTGGGGCAGAAAAAGAAGAATACAAATGAATGAATCATTCCCTTCCCTTAATGAAGCTCCTACTATGTGTCCGGCAGTGAGAGATGAGTACCAAGATACATAGCAAGTAGCATGGGGTAGCCAAGTGAAGAGGCTGGTAGGGAAGCCCATGCCAGGAACAGTCCCAGCTCCGTGCCCTATGAGCTGTGGGATGCTGGCCAGCGACGTGACCTCCTGAAGCTCCAGTTTCCATCTCTATGAGGGGATCGTATGACACCACCTCGCTGGACTGGTGTGAAGATGAAATGGAACCACACACGCACGCACACACACACGAAGCATTTAGAAGGTAAACAGAGGCACGCCTTAGATGCCGACGCACTCCCCTTGTCCATCTGCAGCAGGAAAATGAGAAAGTACAAGACTGAGAGGCACACAGGTGAGTACAGGGAGCTGGGTTACCCAACCACTGTCTTAAACTCTCTGAGCCCGAGTTCCCTCTTGTAAAACGGGCCTGTCTGGAAGAAGGCAACAAGGAGACGGCTGTGACCATGCTCAGGGAACTGCCAAATTCTACCCAAACCCACGCGATTGTAGCTATTGCTCGTCATTCAGAACATAAAACTTCACTGAAAACAATGTTCAGAAACAGGAGTTGGTCAGAAGTGCCACAGGATCGGAGCAGGTAGTCAGAGCTGCAGGGTTCCAGGTGCAGGGGCCGTGGCGACACATGGGCTGGGGCAGCTGGGAAAGCCTTCTTTTCCAGAGAAGACATGGGCTCTGCAGGATGAGCTTGGTAGCCTGACCCAGGTCCCCCAACCTGGGTGGACGCCCTTCCTCTGGGATCCCAAATTCCCTGTACTTCCCTCTCATGGCTCCTTACCCCAAATGCAAATTGTCCATTTGTGCTTCCATTTCCCCACCCGAACCGTGACATTTCTCCATCATCATGTCCCTACCGCCTAGTGCAGGACCCATGACACACTGAATGCCGGAGAGATGCATTTGAGGGAGGGCAAGAAGGGGAGGGCACAGAACCAAACTCAAAGTCATATTTAAGCCCAAGCAAAACCCTGGGGAGATTCTTCTGAGCCACCAAAGACCTGACAGACCCCGCCCACCTGAAGCATTTCAGCACAGGAGGAGAAGGAACCTGAATGAAATCAGGGTCTGGTCCTCCCTGCCTCGAAGCAGCCAAGTGGTTTGGGCCAGGCTGGAGATGGCCAAGTGGTTTGGCCTCGCCTGGCCTTCTTTAAGCCAGACAAGTGCCATCTCATGGGAAGTGTTGGCTCTCCCCGTTCCCTTCCTTCATCCCAGCCCCCGGTGCCTGAACCCGGATGTTCTGTCTAAAGGGGAATTTGAAGTCTGGAAAAGTTGCACTCAGCAGCCCTTTCCCTCATGAAAGCACACCTCACACCTTCTAATTACGCATCTCCGCACACCTGGGAGGCCACGATGACTTCCCTACCCCCGTCTGTCTTCCCTGTTTATAGTTTGGAGTCAAACCTGGCTTTCTGGGGCCTATTCCTTTTTCTGCTCCAGGCCATAGAGAAGGAGTCTGATTTTCGGGACTTTACGGCTCCTCACCTGTACTCAGACCTTGACTTACCCTTCACAGGGGAGCCGGGAGGTGTAATTACTGCTCCTGGGAGCTTTGAAGGCCGGCATGCTCTGGGGCAGCAGCAGTGTCAAATATGATGATTAGCATCGACAATAAGTATTATTAGCAGCAGAGCTTAGCTCTTTTGAAAGAGGGAAACAGCCCTGCAACTACCTCCCAGCTGCCGAGGCTCCCTCCATTGCTCGTTCTGCTCTTCAAGGGGATGCCGTGCCAGGATGGGGTGGGCTTGGGAGTTGGGCCACGGGTGCTGTGTCATGCCCAGAGGCCAACCCTGGCCAAAGATGGGGAGAGAACACTCATAAGCGCTCCGCGTGGGCCTAGCATTTAGTATCTCTCGAAATGCCTAATCTGGCCCTATCTCCCTCCCCTTGAGCCATTCTCTATAGCAAGGCACTCTGGCCCTCTTCTTCTTCCTCTCGTGCGCTCTTTCCAACCCCAGGACTATGACACATGCTAGTCCCTCTACCCAGAAGGCCTTCCTCTCCCCCTCGGCACTTCACTGAGCTGATATCAGTGCATCCTTTGGTCTCTCGTCTGTGCTGCTGGGTGCTCTGTAGTTCTCTTTTGTGGCACGGGTATTTACTCAATGTCCGCCTTCCCTGCAACTTTGGCTTGTGTATGAGTGCAGGTCAGAGTTCATCCACGAGCCAGTTCGTTTCAGTCCATTCTCTACACTAACTTTGACAAAGTAAGTAGGTGCCTTTTCTGTAGCGACATCTAGCCAACTTCTATTAAGCAAGGAGTGGTAAGCTATCCCGAGTGTCATCAGTGCAAAGTTTCTACCTTACACCCCAGGCAGGCCTGAACTCCCAGAACTGAAGCATCCGGAGGAACCAGAAGCCTACAGAAGTAGCCTCTTGCCACAACATTTATTGTTTAACTTCCAATTGTTGGAGCACCAATGGGCGTGGCCATGTCTGAGCTTTCTCCGCTCCTTGGCCACGTGGGGTAGGCCCAAGACCTGCTCGTCCTTGGCCACAGTGATTTGTCCAACGCATACCCGTGACCTTCATCAGGCCAATCACAGGGCATCTGTGGGATTTTTCCATTTCACACTCTAGGAAAAAAACTCTCTTCCCTCTCTGATAACCAGATGAAAAAATGGAAGGCTAAGCTGAACGTAGATCATTATGTATTTTTCTATAGATATCCTATTTCACAAATTTAAAAAGACTTTACAAAAGTTGGAAGACAAGCCTGAGGCTTTTGGTGATCATGCTGGAAGTTCATGAACAGCAGGAGAGAATAAGACAAATAGGCAATAAGTCAGAGCGGTAGAAGACAGAGGGGCGTTCTGGCAGCATGGGACACCCAGATCTAGCCATTCCTGAGGCTGGATCCACCCCTGTCCTTGATTTATCTGAGCAGATAAAGTCCCCTTTTTGGCTAAAGCTAGATTGAGTTCAGATTTCTTTTTCCTGAACTGACAAACCACCAAGAAATAAAAATAATACTTTATATTTCATTTATGCTCATATTGTTCCACAAAGAATTTAAAGCTAACATCATTCCTTCGTCTTACATTTTCTGATATATGATAACTTATTCAAGGTAATCTCTCAATATAAATTTGTGAGACAAGCAAAGCAAATATAATTCATCCATTTTACAGATAAAATCACTGAGGTCCAAAAAAGTAAAGGAACTTCAGTCCCACAGCTAGTAAATGGCAGAGTCTCAACTGGAGTCTAGGTGTTCTTATTTTTCTCTCCATTTTGTTACTAAATTGTGGCTGTGACCACTAAGAGAGAGAGAATTTGGCTGCTTGGATCCAAAAGATTCCCACAGCTTCTTACTGTAATTATGCCCCTTTGAGAAGCATATTTTCATAGTACAAAAACACTGGCCCAAAATATTCCTGAGAAGTCATGAAAGTTGAAGACGATCACAGAGTCCTAGGGGTCTGTCCAGGTTGAAAACAGATACCAAGATCCTGACTTGTTTCTTAGGAGAACAGGGTGCTCAGAGCCCAGTGGAAGGAGCTAGTGGTTGCATTTGGTGAGGAAGGTCCACTGGTGTTGAGAAGAGGCAGGAGGTGAGAGGGAGGAGGCTGGAAAATGTCTGCTTTCATTCACTGAGACATAAGAAGAACATGGGACATTGGAAACACTGCTGTAAAGCCAGACAGACCCGAGACCAAATCTGGCTTCTACCAATTCCTAGTTAGCATCTTGTGCAAGTCACTGAATCTCTTCCAGCCTTTGGCTCTTCATTTGTAAAATGGGGCTAATAATCCCTTCTTTCAAAGTGCACATGTAGGGATCATGTATATAAAATGCACCCAACAGTGCCTGGCACATAGTGGCTGCTCAGTCAGTTTCTCCTAACCTCATAGGAGGAATGTTCACACTTTATCCTCCGTAAGCAACAAGCCAGTAGGAAACACCTGTGTGACCCAAGGCAGGGTAGTGCACGGTGCACTGTGATTCTGTGACCGGACCTTTCCCCATGTGGCTTCCAGCATCTTCCCCCGCCATGATGCCCCTTCCCCTCTTCCTTCTCCCATATGCCATTCCAACCTTCAGATGGATTGTCCGTGGGCCAAATCTCATCCTCTCCACTCTGCCTGCACCTCATTGCATTTCCAAGCAGAATGTTTTCCTGGATGGTTTATTTGTCAGTGAGGCTTGCCCTGGAAAAGCTTCTAGTGGTGTCCCTTCTGCAGAGTATCACCTCTTCCAACAGAGAAAAGGGAAGGAAGCAGCAAAGGAAGGAAAAGGAGGGTCTGCAGGATGGAAAAAAAAAAAAAGAACAGAGGAAATATGATAGACTTACTGTTTCAAGGGCTTTCCCCAAGAACTATTTTAACAGCCATAGGAAAAGACTAGATTCCATTAAACATCATATTTCTGTTCTGGGGAATCTCCTACCACACACTCCATTCTCTTATGGTCAAAATGCTACACTAGCCTTCGAGCCTCAGCTCAAATGCTTTTTGACTTGTGTAAATTAATTCCCATATTTGACTAATATCAATAGAATTCCAGGTATGAGCCAAACGCTGTTTTCGATGCTGGGATTATAGCAGTGACCAAGACAGACACTGTCCCTGTTCTAATGAACCTTTGAGGCTTGCCTGGTTTCCCCCTCCGAGATGACGAATACCCCCTCTTTTTGTTCCCATAACTGTTGTTGCTGCTCCTACTGCAACCGGTTTTATGTCTTCTTTCCTTTTTTAATAAAAGCCTGCAAATAGCATGACCAACTTGTCTCAGTGTGCTTGGGCCTTCTCTGGTTTTAGCACTGAAAGTACCATGTTGCAAGAAAACTCCTAGGTCCCAACAAATCGGGACAGTTGCTCACCTTGCTATAAAGTCAATGCTATGACAACAACAAAGCATCTTTGAAGAAAATCGCTCAATTGTTCGTTCTTCAAATATTCACTGAGCCTGATTCTTGTATTATTATAAACAGTTGTCTCTGTTTTGTGTTATCTCTCCCACTCTACCTGAGCCCCTGGGGGCTGGGGCCCACGTCTTTTTCACCCTTGCACTGCTGGTCCCCAGCACAGTGTCTGGCACATAAAAGTAACTTAATTTTATGCAAACCACTGTGTTTATATTGAGAAACAGTGTACGTTTGTGAAAAACAATCTTGAAGTATGTGTCTCTACAATCTTCAAACAGACATCTCTATGTACTAGCTTGCTTGGAATGTTCAGCAAGTGATAAGATCCATTAAGAAGCCCCTCCTCTCCTAGTCTCCATCCAGCCCTCCAGTATGGATATCAGTATCATCCAGCCCCAGATACGTCTTTAGAGGATCTTAGTTTTCTGTAAACTGACTTGAAATAGACATCTCTGTGTCTTCCACCCATTGGTTGTGGTCCTTCTAGCCTGAGACATAAAAACAATCCCAGAGTCCTAAAGCTGGTAGCCCTTCATGTAGCAGCAATGCATTTCACACTTTTTCCTTCCTCCCCCCACCCCCACTGGTACACACACTTGAGATTTTCTTAGGCATTCTTACAGTTCCTCCAACTGTAGCCAGACTGCTAAGATTTTAGGATCCAGGTCAGAGTGCTCTGAATTTGTCCTGCTTTTCCTCCTTCAAAAGTACCTGAATCTGAACAGTTCTCTAATGGGTCTGACTAGAATAGGACAATCATTTTCACCTCTCTCTAGCTAAGTAAACTCCTAATAATATAGTGCAAGATCTCAAATGCCTTTTGTGTGTCTGTGTTATGAGCCATCTACTTAGGTACCTGGCACATTTTAGGCACTCAGTAAATTATCACTGGCTGCCTGGATGCATGCACGCACAGATTCGTTATGCAGGTAGAGCACGAGAAAGATTCTTGAAAGTACAATCATAAAAAGTAAGTGCATTGTACTGGATTGTACAGTGTCCTCCCAAAATCCATGTCCACCTAGGACGTCAGAATTTGACTTTATTTGGAAATAGGGTCATTGCAGATAAAATTAAATAAGTTAAGATGAGATCATACCAAAAGGAAAATTGTATATTTGGAAAACAATCCCCTACATCTTATAAGAAGAGAAAACAGAAGAGACATATACACAGAGGGGAGACAATGTGAAGACATTCAGGGAGAACACCACATGAAGACGTAGGAAGAGATTGGAGGACTGCAGCAGCAAGCCAAGGAACGCCAAGGACTGCCAGCCTCCACCAGACGCTAGGAAGAGACAGCAGATGGTAACTCCTTAGAACCTTCAGAAAGAGTATGACCCTGCGGCCACCTTGATTTCATACCTCTAGCCTCCAGAACTGACGGAATAAATTTTTGCTGTTCTAAACCACCCAATTTGTGGTGATTTGTTACAGCAGCTGCAGGAACCAAATACAGACATATTAAATGTTTCACTCTTCCTTTCCGATATTCAGCCTGAGAGGATGTCATGAAAGTATTGGAAGAATAGTAAGCAAAGTTAGGAGAGGGTTCAAATCATGGTTTTATCACTCCCTAGTTGTTTGACCCTAAAAAGTAATCTCACTTCTTTGATCCTTAGTTTGATCACTAGCAAAATAGGACACAAATATACAGCATGCAGAACTAGTTTAGGGCCCAAGAGTGATAAAGATTAGGAAAGTGCTTTACAAACTATACAAACTTCTCAGATATCAGTTACTTTCCCCCTTCTTTTTTCTTAAGTAGATTTTTCTGTAGGTCTGCCTATTTTACTTTTCCCCAAAGAACCAGCTCATGAATATATTTATGAATTCTACTATTTTGTTGGTTTTCTAATCTACTTATCATCCTTGTCTTTTTTTAATTGTCCTGTGTTTCTTGGTTTTGTTTTGCTGCCCATTTTTTAAAATCCTTAGGTCAGATTTTTTTTTGCTTTCTTTTCATTTATTCTTAGTTTTAAGTGAAAGCATGAAAGCTATGAATTTACCTTTGACTATGGCTTTGGCTACACGACATACATTTTTAGATCTAGTATTCTCACTTTCTTCTTTTTCCCCCTAAGTTACTTACAATTGTGTATTTTTTAATTGTTTTATCTTTAAGTTATTACTACTATTATACTCAACAGTGTGCAATGGCCTCCTTGATCCAAAAGGTCATGGCATTGTCATCACTATGTTGAAACTAGAGTATTAAAATATTCTGTAAACAGTTTTTTTCTCTAACATCTTTTAGACATGTACATCATGACTGAATTTTTTTTTTAGTAGGGAGTTTTTATTTTCTCATCATGAGACCATCAGCCACAAAATTATTAGCAGCTCTTTGGATTCAAACATTTGTCAGTGAGTACATTTCTAAAATGTTCTCATATCTCCCTCCAAATCCACAAGGAACTAAAGAAATCAACAATCCTGCTGAGGAAAGGGGAAGTAATAGCAACACTAGTCAATGGCCTTGAACTTAGCTTATGAATTACGTTCCCAGGGTTGCTGTCTAGACATTAACCTTTCTTCATGCTTAACGTACAGCCCAAGGTCTCCTTGAAAGCTTCACAAACTACCTGCATTCAGATCATATACTTTGCTGAGTCTAGGACCCAATCTTGACTCCCAAATGAGACTGTAGGCTCCTTGAGAGTAAGACCATTTCTCATACTTTTTTTCATCCCTCCTTATACTCCCTAGCATCTAGCTCCAATCTAAATAGAAGAAATGTTTGATTATAATTCTTGCAGAACATTTCTTGAAAGGGAATGTAACTGTGAAATTTAGGTCATAGATCTTAAAGTAGTCACATGGTAAAATCTACGGCCTTTTAAGAAACCTTTAAAAAGGTTGAATCTAATAGCTGCATCTTTGAAGAGAAGAAAAAGTGGTATCCCGAACATCAAGGGATTACACTTTTAGACACTGCAAAAACCAAAATGTCTTATTGATACTTGTCCAACTAGAGCTACCTTGGGCTTGTGTTCTCCTAAGTATAGTGGTGAAGGCAATGGGGTCCAAAATCATTCTAGGGGCGCCTGGGTGGCACAGCGGTTAAGCGCCTGCCTTCGGCTCAGGGCGTGATCCCGGCGTTATGGGATCGAGCCCCACATCAGGCTCTTCTCTATGAGCCTGCTTCTTCCTCTCCCACTCCCCCTGCTTGTGTTCCCTCTCTCACTGGCTGTCTCTATCTCTGTCGAATAAATAAATAAAATCTTTAAAAAAAAAAATCATTCTAACAATCATGTGTCACAGGTGTAAAATACTTTACAATTCACAAAACTCTCCCATGTGTGAGCTCACTTGATGCTCAAGGCAGATCTGTGAAGAAAGAAAATTAGGGACGATTATCCTCATTTTGGAAAACAGGGGCTTGGGGTTCAGAAGGCATTGGCTAATTTACCCAAGGTCACAAAGCTAGTAGATAGCTGGAACAAAATTAAGCCCAAACTTTCTGATTCCCCATCCTAATTTTTTTAGGTTACAGCTACTCTAAACTGATTTGGGTGCTTATGATAGAAATCTTTGTATTCAATCATCAGTTTCAATGGCTAGATACTCACCCACCAAACATCCTTTGTGTATCCACATGCTTGGAGATACACATGAAGAAGACACAGTCCCTATCCCTAAGGAGCTCACAGAAAAGTAACCTGATTATTATAATGTACATGACAAATTGTATTTCCCACAAGTGCCTAGAGAATTAAGATAAATAATAAGGATGATAATAAGTCACATTTATTGAGAACTTACATGCCAGTTTCTGTCCTAAGCACATTGCATCTGGGGTGAGTAACATTGCATACCATACTGCCCGGTGTGTGACAAGAGTTTAAGTCAGCAACCATTATTTTTACTATAGTTTTTAAAATATAAGATCAGGGGTTGTTATCTGGGGAAAAAAGTGGGGGGAGAATATGTAAATTTTAAATTATCCAGAGCAACATAGTAGAGGAACAACTAGCCATATGGGGAAATTGGAACCAAGGGGGAGATGTTGGAGTGGAGTCTTCAAGAACAATTGAGGCTTGCAGACAAGGAGGGGAGGAACATTCCAGACAGAGCAAGAGCACTTGCAAAGACTTGGGCTCTGAGCAGAGGGAAGGGAGAGGCAAGGAAAGGAGGCATTGCCCTTTGGGCAGCCAGAGACAACATACAGAAGAGGAAAAGGAGGTGGTTTCCAGCTAGAAAGCGGCGAGGGTGGGGCTCTCCCTGCGCCTGACCCAGGCACTGAGGGTGAGGCCCAGATTTTCCAAGGCTATTTGTTTGTAGGTTACATTTTTCCTGAACAGAATCCAAATTCCTTTGTTTTCACAAAGAGCACCATAGTTTCCAAAGAAAAGAAAAAACAGACTTCTTGGTCCAAGGGCTTTCCCTGAGAAATGTCCTAATGGCGACAGGCCAAGAAAGGGTTCCACCAAGCGCGCACTCAGAGAACAATAGAGCAACAGGCTGGAATCTTCTTCAGCACCTACGAGAAAATGGGACTTCAAAGTCATTCCCTAGGAGATTTTTAAATATAAGTAATATGTCCTGTTGGTTCTGCCCCAACCCAACCCTCCTACTTGAAGTTCCCAGAATACCGCATGCAGTGTGAAAAGTCTGTGCCTTGGCAGGCGCGCCACTTACACCGACAGTCCTTCCTCCTCTTCCCTTTAGATGAGGCCAGCCGAAAGACTCCTCTTCTGTCAGCCTTCCCTGGCAACATCCCCCACATCTTGGTCCCTACCCCAGGGTCAGCGGGTGGGTGGGTGGATGGCTTTGACCTCGTGTTCACACAGAGCCAAGGACCCACCTCTGCGGGCAGTCATCCCACTGCCCTGCAATTATAGCACATCTTCTCCCCTAACCACCCCTCCCCCATCTTTCTCTTAATTATGTGAGCCAGTGATGGACCAAAGACAGGAGGTAGGAGCAGTCCGCCCTGGGTGCAGGTAATAAGGGGGTACATTATCTGTAGCAAACTTTAACAAGTAAAAATTTTTTTTAATTATTTTTAAGAAGTCAGCCATTTTAAGTCACCATGTGCAGGCAATTCTGAACTATGTCAGAGATAAAAGGCTCCTCCTCTCTGGGGCAAAAGGTATGCAGCAAGGGGTACATCCCTTGGTCTATCACTCCTGTGAAAACTTTCCAAATCCTGCTGTCCAGGAAAAGAAACTGCTGTCAGTGATAGAATGCGATGTGGGGCAGAGCCTTGAGTCAGTCAGCAGTTACTCAGTAAGTCCTACTATGTGCCAGGTACCACTTTACATGTATTGTATCCCATCTTCCCAATGACCCCAAAATATATGCACCCATATTTGGTTGTTGGTCAGATGAAGACACTGAGGCTCGAAGCAGTTAAGTGATTTGTCCACGGTTCTACCACAGGAAGTAGTAGAGAGTAATTCGAACCAGATCTGTGTGGCCCGACATCCGAGCTCTCTCGTCTGTGCCTAGAAGAGCATACACGTCCCACACCAAGGGTTAGAACTGCAAGCCACACCTCCTCTTCTTGGGGACTTCACAGCCCAATGGAGAAAGGAACTCATGCAACTCATCATGATTCAGCTTAGCATGTGACAAATAGCTTTAGGAATAAACCAGACCAACCCCCCACAGCGGCCACCTCATTGTCGATTTCAATCTCAAGGTCCAAGAGGAGGAAGACGGTTGGCCAGAGAAGTAATTAGCACTGATTGAACTTCTACCAGATGCTCTTCTGGATGCACACACATGCTGTCCTGGTCGAGTCTTAGCACAAACACCTCCAAGGTAGGTCGCATGGTTCTGAGTTCTTCGAAGATGCTCAGAGAGGTTAAGTGGCGAACCCAGGGTCCCACACTAGCTAGTAG
This sequence comes from Ailuropoda melanoleuca, assembly GCF_002007445.2. Lineage (NCBI taxonomy): Eukaryota > Metazoa > Chordata > Mammalia > Carnivora > Ursidae > Ailuropoda > Ailuropoda melanoleuca. Next base: position 33,079,376 of record NC_048219.1, on the reverse strand, counting down.
CTGGTAGGGCCCAGATGGAAGCAGAAGTCTCTGACTCACAAGCCTGGGCTCGGACTTAGCAGCACCCTGATGAGGAGGGAGCGAGGAGGGGCCACGCTCAAGGGCTTCTCAGGGAGGAAGCAATATAATAACGACAGGCAGGATGAAGAAAAGGAAGTAACCGTTGGTTTACTTTGGGGACTCTACCAATTGTAAGATGCTTTCTCACTCACTGTCTCATTGAATCCCTTATGGATCTGGCAAGACAGGTATTACCTCCATTGCACAGTTGAGAAAACGGAGACTTTAGTAAAACTATATGATTTTCTTTTTTTTTTTTTTTTAAGATTTTATTTATTTATTTTTGAGAGAGAGAGAGTAAGCATGAGTGGCAGGGAGGGGCAGAGGAAGAGGCAGACTCCCTACCGAGTGGGGAGCCTGATGCGGGATTCGATCCCAGGACCCTGGGGTCATGACCTGAGCGGACGCTTAACTGACTGAGCCACCCAGGAGCCCACTATAGGATTTTCCTGAGGTCACGCTAGTTCCTAGTGTGTTGCAGAAAGGGTGTAGAGGGACTTTATCGCGCTTGTTCCGTGCATTATCGCATTCACAAACAGGGGCTTTTGCATTACATCTGAGACTTGAAATGACCCAAGGAGGTAGATTAGGCAAGTCAGAGCCTCCCCACTTTACAGATGAAGAAGTAGAATCTGAAGAGGGTGAGGGACAAACCCAAGAGGTGGAACTGGGGCTAGAGCACAGCCTTCAGAGAAGCACACACTTTTCCTATCATCTGACATGGAACAAACCATTTACTTATTCATTTAGCACCACACTTATTCAGGGTTGCCAGTCACTTGGGAGCGGGCCTGTCCCTAAGAAGCCCCACCAGCATATTGGACATCCAGGCTCCCCCTCCTTCTAATAGCTCTTAGATCCTCACTGGTGCCACCTCCAAGTATTGACATTAAAAGGCAATTCTTGGGGCGCCTGGGTGATTCCGTCAGTTGAGCGTCTGACTCTAGATCTCGGCTCAAGTCATTGATCTCAGGGTCGTGAGGTGAAGCCCCACATAGGGATCCGTGCTGGGCAAGGAGCCTGCTTAAAAGATTCTCTCCCTCCTTCTTCCTCTGCCCCTCCCTTCCCCTCCACCATGCACTGACTAGTACTCGCTCTCTCTTTAAAAAAAAAAAAAAATTAAAAAGGCAATTCTCCCTTTTAAAAGTTCTCTTTAGGTTCTAAAGGAAGGTATAAAATTGCTCCTCTGCAAACACATTTCAAGGTTTCTTGACTAAGATCCTGTAATTACAAGAAATAAAGCAAGAAAAGTAAAGGCTGAATGATTTACAAAGCAAGAATATCAATTACGCACTATCTTAAGCCAGAATTCATTTGGTTCCTGAAAAACAGAGGTTAGCACGTTCGTGCTTTCAGAGACATCGTAGGCACAATCAGGGACCCACAAAGACAAAGCAATGTGGTGGTAAAAGTCTGGGCCTGGGAATGATTAAATGTACTAGAAGAGAAAAATCAAGGCTCAGAGAGGTTAATTAACATGCTGAAGGTCACCCAGCACTCCACACATTCTAAGATGAAGATGGAATCTGAATCTAGGTCCTTCTGCCTTTACATTGTTTCCCTGCCCTTTTGGAGTAAAGTGTGTATTTATCTGCCCTCCAGACTGAGTAAAAGCAAAGCTGAAGATTGCAAACTGTGCCTGGGGAGCCTGGGCCCCCGGTTCTCCCTTAACTCTCCTGAATCCTATAATCCCTATAGTATGAATACTACATGTGTGAGGCAGCCCTGAGACAAAAGAGCTTCCAGATCATCCTCTTTTAGTCTGCCTTATTGTATCAGATAATGTCACTGTGCCAACCACATTCCCTTGGGATTCGTTTGAATTGTTTCCCAGAGTGGGGGTGGGGTGCACCCCCCTTTGTGTGCCTTCAGTGGCCATGGCCAGCAGCTACTCTTGGGGAAACCATCAGGTGCTCTAGCTCCCTGGCTTTGGGTGGAAATAACTTCGGGATTTGACCCACACTCCAGGGACCCCCAGGAGAGTCAAGCTGAAGCTACCCACTCTCTGTAAGTGGCATCTCAGTGCCATCCCCAAACTTGCAGTGAAAGCAACTTAGATTTCAGTTAAAATAACTGGTGGGATGGATCAGACAGATTCCTTTATGAAGAATAAACACTAAAATGCCACCTCTCATACACTGAGAAACTCATTCTTTGTTCTATTTTGATCATTCAAATGCATTTTAAAAATCATATTGTTCTTATATTTTGCTCCACAAACCTCCATTTGTTGCTGATCTAAAACTATCAAAATACGACCAAGGTGTTCAGTCCAGTTTCCTGGCTGATCAGCCACGTTCCATTCATTCACTCGTTCACTCACCTGCAGTGTAGCTGAACTCAGAACAAGCTGCCATGGCTAATCTTATCTCACCTACCAAATAATCATCTGACCCCAGCCGCTGCCACTGGAAACAACCCAAGACCTACCCCAGACACTGTCCATTCTTCACTTCAGCCACTGTATTGTTCCTCAATGTGTCCAGTCGTTTCTGCCTCAGGGCCTTTGCACTTGCTGCCCCCTCTGCTTGAAATGCACTGCCCATAAATCTTTACCTGGCTCCCTCCCTCATGACGTTCTGGGTTCTGTGAAACGCTGCTTCTTCAAAGAGCCTTTCTTGACCTCACCATCTGAAAATCATCTGCCCATCCCCCACACCATCCATCTTTTGTGGTCTTGTTCTCTCTTCATAATATTTATTACCAGTTGAACTGATATGTTTATTATTTACTTATTTACTGTCTTTCTCCCCCAGGAGAATGTAAATGTCCTGAGAGTAGGTATTTTGTCTATCTTGCTCACTGCTGTATCCATGATGTCCAAGTAGCACCTGGGGGACAGGAACAAATGTTTTTGGAATAAACAAAGAATTAATGAAAAAAAAAAAACAAAACAAAAATCTTTTTCTCCCCAGCCTCTTGTTTATAAAATCAAACCTTCCCAGGGTAAGACTACAAAAGGAAAGGCCTGGAAACTGGGAGATCGACAGCTTCAATCCCGTGAGCAAGTCTCTGTTACTTGTGGGCCAAGGAAGTTTCTACTTCAAAAAGTGGCTCCCTGTTGGCTCAACAGAGGAGAGTTGTCCATAAGAGCTTATAGCCTGGGTGAAGTCTTCAGACCATTACAGTAAAACCACCTGATAGTGACCTTTGTGTATATTTATTTCATATACATTTACATATACTATTTCATATACATTTCAGGCATTCTGCTGAAAGAATATAAAGATGTGGTTCAACCCCAACCACCATAATTTTGATAGTAGTGGTGGTAGAGGCCAAAAGTGATAAGAGAGAGTGAGAGCCAGAGAGAGAGAGAGAGAGGCTTGCAAACAACACTTAAGTGTTAGCAAATACTGGGAGATACACTACATAGGCAGGCAGGGAAAAGGAGTCAGTTCCCTTTATTTTGGATATAGGTGGGAGTCCAAAAGACTTCCTTGAGAGAGCTGCATTTCAGTTGAATCTTAATGAATAGGAGCTCACCCAGCACACGGGAGATGATGCGGGGTGAGGGCTTTCAGGCAGAGGAACAGTCTGAGCAAAGGCCTGGAAGGATGACATATCCTGGAACTACAGATAACAAAGTTGGCTGGAAGTGTGGACCTTGAGATAGGTCATGGTGACAGATCCAACTGAGAGGTGGTAAGCAGAGCGTTTAGACAAGGCGCAGCACTTGGAGTCAGACAGACCTGAGTTCAAGTGCTGGTCATGTCATAAGTGAGTCACTCCTCTCTGGGCTCAAGTTCCCGGGAAGTAAATGAGCTGGGGGTGGGGGTCAGATGAGCAGCTCTCCCCTGAAGACAGAGGTGAGGAGCTGAAACCAGAAGCTCCAAGGAGGCTTAATTTGCTGAAAAACAAAATGCTGAAAACTTTGTCCTTTTGCTTTGATTTGTTTTGAATCTTGATATTTAAATTATTTTTAACGTGAAACTCATTAAAAGGATGTGAGCATGTTGTGTTTATCGTGGGTGACCTGGATTATAAAAGAGGCTGAGAAACCCTGGTGGGCTGATCTTAAAGACCCCTCTGTCTCTAGCCTCCAGTTCTAGGATGACCAACTGCTAGGCACACAGGAAAAGCAGAGTGGTGCCATGACTCAGACAATGAACTTGGAGTCAGACCCAAATTCCAACCCAGACTCTGCCCCTTATTCTCTGGTGAGATAGGCAAGTGAATGAACTTGTTGAAGGGTCAACTTCTACAACATATTTTCCCCCCAGGTTTATCGTGAGGTTTATTTGAAACAATGGAATTCCAAGCAACTGACACACAGTAGGTGCCCAATAAATGTCAGCTGAGGGTAAAGTCTTCAACTGCATCCCAGTCTGCAGTTTAAACAGATTCCCCTTGAGTGCCTACCATGCCCTGAATGCTCCCCACAGGCCATCTCATTTACAAGGAGAAACTCAAGATTTAATACTATGTCATCAATCGAGTTCCCTGAATTGTGTAAAGGTGGTTTTGACCCTTTAGAATGCGCCCACGATGAATGATGGGAACTTAGGGGATGCTGCCTGGAATCAAACCAGGCTTAAAATCTTTCTAAAATTTAAAGCTATTTTTTATGACTCTGGAAACCTACCCACTGCACGCTCTTATTTCTAACCGTTATCCTTTTTTTTTCCCCGCTTTCCACATTTAACTCAAGGTTTCAAATGCAAAAGCCAAGCTTGAAGTGATCATAACATTGAAGCGATTAATGTAACGACAGCTTACATTTGCTTCACGAGAAGATCTGCATTCTCTATTTAATAGCTTTAACCATTTCCAGCAAGAGTTATCACAGGGACCTCACCGAGGGAGGGGAGGAGAAGAAGAATTCTGCAGCTTTGACCAAAGGTGTTGTAGTCATAAGCTAGCTGGGAAATGATTAAGTGATAAATGCAGTAAATTCACCCTCAGTTCTGGGAACCCCACAGCACAGACAGTAATTCTCAGAGGTAGAAGCAATTATTATTAAAGGTCTAAACCTTAAGAGTGTGCTGTTTCAGTCTATTTAACTGGAAGATCACTAAGTACAGATAAGGAGGAACTCAGGTGTGCAAAGCACCTACAGACACTGAGGACTCAATCACGTAAAACACCTAATGTCCATATTCCATGGAAGTACTTGTAGCTGGACCCCCAAACATACAGGAAGAGGGAAACAAACAATGCTGAGTACTTCCTGTGTACCAGGACCACACAATGTGTGCATAAAATAGAATGAATTGTGTGCAGTGCCTAAGTATGTATAAGGAAGGCCAGTAAGCTCAGAAAGGACTCCGTGCCCTTTGTTAAGGAGGTGACTGTTAGTTGTTCTTCCTGGATGCATCCCCATGGCCTAGCATAATGCCTGGTACATCCAGTCGGTGTCAGGAACATGGAGGGTGGAGCCAGATTTTATGGATGCAAATCCTACTTAGTAGCTGTGTGAGCTTCAATGAGTAACTCAACCTCTCTGTGCCTTGGTTTCCTACTTGTGAAATGGGATAACAGTGATACCTCCCTCATACTGTAATTATGCATTAAATAAGCTAATAAGTGCAAAATGCCTAAGACATCGCTGGCAAACAATGAAAGTTGCAAACATAAACACCTGTGGACTTGCCACATACCGGGGCGTTCATCTGTCCTCACACCCTGTGATGTAAAGGGTAATAAAGCTCCCTTCTCTACGTGGGGTAACTGAAGAAGTACACCTGCCAGGTCAGCTAGTTCCTAATTGGCCTAACTTAAATTCCTACCCAGGCCCGCCTAACATTAAGGGCAAAACATAGCATTTAATTGGTTTTTTAAATATTCTAGGCCTTCACAGATAGGAACGCATTTACTTCTCATAGCAATTACATGAGGTAAGTGTTGCTTACCCCCATTTTATGGATACAGAAACTGAGAGTGAGAGCTTAAGTAATTTTCTCAGGGCCTGATGATTTGCAAATATCAGGATCAGATTTAAGCCCAGGCCTGACACACTGTCTGTCCCCACACAAGGAGAGGGCCTCTGGTCCCAGGTGCCTGGGGCAAATGCTGGCGCGTCTTCCTAGCCCCTGCTGGGACCAGGGGGTCAGGGCGGCAGCTGCTCGGCTGGGGATAGTTCTAGTGGGCATGTAGCCGGGCATTGTCCCAGAGCTCTGGTCCTGCGCCCCCCACCCCCACCCCCAGGGGACAGCGGACAGGAGCTAGAGCAGGAAGCAGCCGGTGCGCTCCCGCTGCGGAGACTCGGCGGTGGCCCCGCCTGCGCCGGCGCCTGGACTGTCCACCCGCCGCCCTCCCAGCCCGTCGCCCGCGTGTCTTTTTCGCTTTTAGCCCCAGCCGCTCTAGTAGCCTACGATTACTCAGAATCGCCCCCACTTGGCTGGCGGAGTGACAAAGATCAGCAGTAGTTGTCCAAGGAAACCTGTGTGCAAACAGAGCTCCCGCCCCCAGCAGAAAGCACCCCCGGGCCGGGAGTCCGGAAATCGCGGTTCTCCCCACTCCCGCCCCCGCTCTGCTTCTTGCTCTCTGTGCGACT
>NC_048219.1:32948892-33067482 GCF_002007445.2 Ailuropoda melanoleuca | reverse complement strand
GCAAAAGCCAAGCTTGAAGTGATCATAACATTGAAGCGATTAATGTAACGACAGCTTACATTTGCTTCACGAGAAGATCTGCATTCTCTATTTAATAGCTTTAACCATTTCCAGCAAGAGTTATCACAGGGACCTCACCGAGGGAGGGGAGGAGAAGAAGAATTCTGCAGCTTTGACCAAAGGTGTTGTAGTCATAAGCTAGCTGGGAAATGATTAAGTGATAAATGCAGTAAATTCACCCTCAGTTCTGGGAACCCCACAGCACAGACAGTAATTCTCAGAGGTAGAAGCAATTATTATTAAAGGTCTAAACCTTAAGAGTGTGCTGTTTCAGTCTATTTAACTGGAAGATCACTAAGTACAGATAAGGAGGAACTCAGGTGTGCAAAGCACCTACAGACACTGAGGACTCAATCACGTAAAACACCTAATGTCCATATTCCATGGAAGTACTTGTAGCTGGACCCCCAAACATACAGGAAGAGGGAAACAAACAATGCTGAGTACTTCCTGTGTACCAGGACCACACAATGTGCGCATAAAATAGAATGAATTGTGTGCAGTGCCTAAGTATGTATAAGGAAGGCCAGTAAGCTCAGAAAGGACTCCGTGCCCTTTGTTAAGGAGGTGACTGTTAGTTGTTCTTCCTGGATGCATCCCCATGGCCTAGCATAATGCCTGGTACATCCAGTCAGTGTCAGGAACATGGAGGGTGGAGCCAGATTTTATGGATGCAAATCCTACTTAGTAGCTGTGTGAGCTTCAATGAGTAACTCAACCTCTCTGTGCCTTGGTTTCCTACTTGTGAAATGGGATAACAGTGATACCTCCCTCATACTGTAATTATGCATTAAATAAGCTAATAAGTGCAAAATGCCTAAGACATCGCTGGCAAACAATGAAAGTTGCAAACATAAACACCTGTGGACTTGCCACATACCGGGGCGTTCATCTGTCCTCACACCCTGTGATGTAAAGGGTAATAAAGCTCCCTTCTCTACGTGGGGTAACTGAAGAAGTACACCTGCCAGGTCAGCTAGTTCCTAATTGGCCTAACTTAAATTCCTACCCAGGCCCGCCTAACATTAAGGGCAAAACATAGCATTTAATTGGTTTTTTAAATATTCTAGGCCTTCACAGATAGGAACGCATTTACTTCTCATAGCAATTACATGAGGTAAGTGTTGCTTACCCCCATTTTATGGATACAGAAACTGAGAGTGAGAGCTTAAGTAATTTTCTCAGGGCCTGATGATTTGCAAATATCAGGATCAGATTTAAGCCCAGGCCTGACACACTGTCTGTCCCCACACAAGGAGAGGGCCTCTGGTCCCAGGTGCCTGGGGCAAACGCTGGCGCTTCCTAGCCCCTGCTGGGACCAGGGGGTCAGGGCGGCAGCTGCTCGGCTGGGGATAGTTCTAGTGGGCATGTAGCCGGGCATTGTCCCAGAGCTCTGGTCCTGCGCCCCCCACCCCCACCCCCAGGGGACAGCGGACAGGAGCTAGAGCAGGAAGCAGCCGGTGCGCTCCCGCTGCGGAGACTCGGCGGTGGTCCCGCCTGCGCCGGCGCCTGGACTGTCCACCCGCCGCCCTCCCAGCCCGTCGCCCGCGTGTCTTTTTCGCTTTTAGCCCCAGCCGCTCTAGTAGCCTACGATTACTCAGAATCGCCCCCACTTGGCTGGCGGAGTGACAAAGATCAGCAGTAGTTGTCCAAGGAAACCTGTGTGCAAACAGAGCTCCCGCCCCCAGCAGAAAGCACCCCCGGGCCGGGAGTCCGGAAATCGCGGTTCTCCCCACTCCCGCCCCCGCTCTGCTTCTTGCTCTCTGTGCGACTGGATTCAGGCCTCGGTTTGCCCATCTGTGTAAATGGTATCAACAGTGCTTCTGCCCGATAGATCGAAGCGGTGTGGAAACAGCCAGAAATTTCTTTGAAGTCCCTTCTCTTCAGCGAAAACAATTATAAGAGTTTTAGATTCGTATCCACCATTACTTGTTTGACTACGAATCTATACTTTTTAATTTGCAAAGGCGTAAAATTGTCACCCAGGAAAAATAATCTTTGGTTTAGCCTGTGGTTCCTGTCCCCCTGCTTGAGACACCCAAGGAAGCTCTGGAAGGCCCTTTCAACTCCCGCTCTTAATCTGATTCGTTGTGGTTATTTTTTATTCTTTACCGTTAAGACCTTTACGAGCTCACTGATGACAGGTGGGGTGGGGAAAAGACTGCGTTGTGCAACCAGATACGTTCTGTTAGAATTTCTTCTTCTGCTATCCTTTTTGCCTGTGGCTCTCATCAAGCCAATCAAACCTGCTGACCCTCATTCTCGCGTCTTAAAAATGGGGAGAATACTCCCGGCAGGGTTGGTGTTTGTCAAGGGCTTGCCGGGTGGTCAAGGAATGGGGGTGCTAACGGGTCGGGACTCTGAGGGTCTAAGCCCGGGCTTCTGCGCTCCGCTCCCGGCTGTCCCTAGGGCCCCGCCCACCGCCAGTGCCGGCTCCCAGGCTCCCAGGCCCGCGGCGCGCGGGTGGCACCGGTGCCGCCTCCTCCGACCGCCGCTCTGCCCGCGGGACCCGCGGCGACCTGCAGGCGGAAGGCCGTGGCTTTATTTACACAGAAAGCAGCCCGTGGAGGCTGCCCATGTATGGATGAAACGCTGGCGGGCCGGCACCCTCGCTGGGGGAAGCCTCCTGATAGGAATCTGAATAAATCAACACTCGGATGAAAGAATGCGTTGAAATGGATCACAGAAACACGACCCAAAGGCGGCCTTCGGAATCAGCCCACACGCCCCGTCCGGTTTGGCGGTTTGGCCGACAGAGGCTCAAATGGTTCTCCAGTTATTGCCAGGCTAGGCCTCCTGCCACCCAGACCCCGCTGTCCTCGGGTCTCCCGTGTGGCACGACTTCAGGTCGGGCAGGGAGTAAGCGCTAGACCCTAAGCAAAGGAGGGAAAGCCCCCACCCCCCACCCCCGCTTTATGAGCACCAACGACGCGCTAGGCACTGTTGGTATGTGATTTCATCGACCTCTCGCACCACCCGTTGAGCTAGGTATTACCATTTTTCATCTGGGGAAACTTGGGCTCAGAAACGCGAAGTCACTTGCCTAAGAACACAAAAGCCTGTAGGTGGAACAGCTGGGATTCAAACACAACTCTGTCCCAGGATCTTCCCACCCAAACGTGCTGCGGGGGAGGGCCCAGAGTAAAGCACAAAATGCGCGGCTGCGACGTCAGGAGAGCCACGCGATCACCCGGCTGTTTCGGGGAGCCACCCCTTCCCTCGTTTTCCTTCCCAGGAAAACTGGGTGTCCAAAGCCTCCTCCGGTTGTACCTGTCAGCTGATTCGCTGCTGCCCCACCCGCTCGCCTGATTTAGCAGCCGGAAGTCGCACTCCGGGTGACCGCTGACCCAGAGCCCCTAGTCGTACCATTGCCAAAGCTAATGTCGTCCCTGGAAGACGCACAGGTGCGCCCAGGGCGCGCATTTCTCCTGTCTCCGCCCGAGTCACCGGGCTGCATCCGGTCCGGGAGCAACTGAAACTGGTCCAGCCGCCCCTTTCCCAACAGGGCCCCGCCCACGCCCACCCCGCGGAGGCTCGGAACAGCTTTCTTTCACTTTCCCTGGCCCAGCTCTCCTGCCGGGGGCGAGGAATGGAAGCTGGTTGCTCAATGTGCCTGAGGATTGTTCTGGTTCTCATGCGATTTGCCGACCAACCATCAGCAGGGAGTTGGGGGGAGGAGCGGGGAGCTCAAGCCACCCAGCAGGTACAAAGGCTTGCACATCCAGGTCCACCCAGCAAGCCCTTAGGGTTCCTCATGTGACCCTGGGGCCGTATGCTCTGTGCATGGCCCTCCAGAGTCAAGTCTCATGGAGAAGGTGGGCAGGATGCCATTGGCTGCCCTAGCCCTCTGGGTCCATCCAGCAGTCAGGGAGTGTGGGAGGCTGGTGCGAGGCTGGGCCCAAGGCAGGCTCACTCACCTCTTGGTGGCCCTCCATCAGCAAATGCCCAAGGACCTCCGAGGACTTCCCCCTGAAGCCTCAGTTCCTTTGCTTTATACCTCTTGGCCAAGAGGAAGGCTGGAGCAGAAAAGCTAGGCAAGTGACAGAAGGAACTGACTCACCAATATTTACTGAGTGCGAGGCACTGTACTAGGCCCTCAGGATACCACCATGACCCAGACAGAGTTCCTGCCTTCACCCTGTCCCAGACTAGTGAGGCATCAGGCAAGTAACCAGTCACTTTAATTCGAGGCAGGGAACCATTTCCCTGAGTGCATCTGGGAAAAAACCCTAAATAGGTTGGGAGGAGGGGGTGGGAGGCATTAGGAAAGACTTTCTCAGATTGCAAACACTGCCCTTTTCCTTCCTTCTTCCACCTTTTTTGCATGCATTTCTGGATTACCTGAATCATGCTAAGAGCTCGGGGAGAAGTTGGTAGTTTTCAAGGGACAGCAGCTCATGAGTGTCATGGTGTAAGGGTTAAAACGCCAGGGCTCTGGCTACGCCACTTACTTTGCCCTGGGTGATTGGCATAATTCCTCTGGACTTGGGTTTCTGTATTTGTAAAATAGGGCTAGCGATAATACTGGCTCATAAGAACAAGGCCTGGCCTAAGGTAGGCGTCAGCAAATGGAATCTATTGTATTACTTTGTTGTGGTTCACATGTTTCTTCCGATCCTCTTGACAGCACCCTGCAGCCCAGGTAACTTCATACCCATTTTACAGATGAGGAAGCTAACTTGGACAAGTCAGAAGGATTGCCCATGTCTGGTAAGTTTTCAAGACCAGCACCCTGGGGAGGAATGGCCTCCTGCAATCCGGGAGATATTTTGACCTCCACCTGCCCTCCCTGAAACCCCAGATGGCTGGTTGAGACTGAACTGTCTGGGGAACTTCCTTTGACCTAAATCCTGTCAGCTATCCCCGAACAGCAGCCAGAAATACAAAGAGCCCCACCCTCAGCACTTTTGCCCCAACAGGCACTCCATGCCAGGGGATTTCTCTTTCAAGGACTATTTTAAAAAGGGGAATGACAGATGTTCATCAGACACCTACTATGTGCACACACTGCACCGGGCTTGTATCACTGTGGGTTATATCACTTTCTGTGGGCAGGCAAAGGAGGAGGAAGGGGATCAGAAAGAGGAGGAGGTAAGAATCAACTTACCCCCACTGCTCTCTATAACATAACTTGACATATGCACATATAACCCTGAGTGTTCTTTCTAAAAATGCAAATGTGGTGATGTTATTCCAACTCCCTCACTTCAAATCTCTCAGTGGTCGCCCACTGCCTTTACACAAAGTCCACGCTGCGGAAAGGCGTGCTCAGCCAGCCACATTATCACATCTGCTGTGCCCATTTATCTTCTAGCCTCCGCACATGCAATTCCTTCTTCCTGGAATGTTCTTCCTATCTCCTTACTTCCTTTCCTACTTTTACTTGCTTAAAAACAATTCACCTTTCAGCTCTCAGCTTTAGATGGCACCTTCTTCAGGTAGCCTTCCTTGTCCATTCGGACAGGGCTAGGCCTGTCTCTACTCTGTTGTAAGTCCCGCTAGATGGTGAGCTCCTTAGGGACAGGGACTAGGTTTTGTTCCTATGTCCTCAGCCCCAAGCATAGTGTGGCTCATTAAAGGTGTTCAATTAATGTTGAATGGGTGGATGAGAAAATTGAGCATGAAAATTATTCCCATTTAACAGAGGAGAAAGCCAAGTCTCAAAGAGGGCAAAAATGCCTATCTATGTTCAGACAGCTGGTTAGTGGGTGAGTTAAGCTAGAGCTAACTCCCTGTAAATTCACTCAGTCCTGAGTCACCATTTTACTTCAGGGGCACCTGGGTGGCTCCGTCGGTTAACTGTCCGACTCTTGGTTTCAGCTCAGGTCATGATCTCAGGGTCTTGAGATTAAGCCCCATGGTGGGCTCTTGGCTCAGCACAGAGTTTTCTGGAGAGTCTCTCTCCTTTTCTGTCTCCTTCTGCCCCACCCCGCTGCTCTCTTTCTCTCCTCTCCTCCCTCTCTAAAATAAATAAATAAATCTTCAAAAAACAAACAAACAAAAAGAGATAATACAACCTCCTTCTAAGATTTCTCACCAAAGTTGCTCCTACCACTGGTTTTCAATATTGCACAGAAACAGCACCCAGGTCCTGTTAATACGTGATGTAATAATTATAAACACTGATCATCAAATCTATGGTTAGTGCTAGGTAGCGACGGTAGGTGCCTGAGACATATTATACGTCCTAACATCTTAGAGAGATCGACATTGTGATGTCTATTTAATAGAGTAGGAAGCTGGTTCAGAGAGGTTAAGTGATTTGCCCAAGGTTCCACAGTTCCTACTCTGAAGTCCAAGTTCTTTCCGCCTCCCCAGGCAGCCTCCTGACCATGACCCTGGGGCCAACTCTCATTTGACCCTTGGGCTCCAACTGGGCCCCTTTTCTCTCTCAATGGGATACAGATGAGACTCCGTAACTATTCATGGTCCTCTGGGCTTGGCCCAAGTGTCATACTAATATTGGCATTTTCCTCTGGCCACTCTTCTCTTCTCCATTTGGGTTCCGGCATCTGCCCTGGCTCCACCTCTGAGGAAAAGACAAGGCATGGGAAGCAGTCCTTGCTCCTTGTTCCAGTAAATGGCCCCCTTGAGAACCAGGCAGGTAGGGGCAGATCCTCTCATTCTCAGATGTCTCAATAAACAAACTCTTTAGCAATTACACACACCTTGGCCAGAGCTCCCACAACCTTTCCTGACTCCTAGGAACCGCTCCCCAACTCTAGGGTCACCCCAAGAGCTTTCTTAAGGCGCTTGCGTTCATTTATTTGTTCGCTGACTACTTGACCATCTATTACACGCCTGACATAGCTCTTTTAGCAAACAGTGCTCCCGTGAAGCCCTGGCACCTGTTCAACTATCTGGGATGAGGGAGTGCCCCCGAAGCATCTGTACTAAACTGGGTGGTCCATGAGGGCAGGTGCTACCTCTGTTTTGTTTGTCACTCTATCCCCATCACGTGACACGTGGTAAGCCCTTATTATTTGTTGAATGGCTGAGTAGCTAAATATTAAAGATGCATTCATCTCTTAAAATTTGCTGATACCGTCAGAGGATGTTGAATCAAAAGAGACCATAAAGGGAAAAATCACCTACTTTAATCCCCTCATTTTACAGGAAGGGAGACCCACAGAAAGGAGATACCGAGTTCCGGATAGACTCTGAAGTACAACCCAAGCCTCCTGACTTTTGCTCAAGTCCCTTCTCTGTGTTGGGACCCTGCTCCAACGGCATAAACATATTCCCATTTAACTGTCACAGCCACCATCTGGGGACAGGAGTAAGGAAGAAAGAGCGGTACCCCTGCGAGAGAACACTGGGGCTCAGAGGTGAAGTGGCGTACACCCGAGGTCACACAGCCAGAGTCTGGGGCTTTCTCCGCCACAGCCATGCTAAGAGCTCATTCAGCCTCCAGTCTCTCTGCCTATTGCTCTCTGCTTTTATGAGCCCTAAAAGAGATTTGAAAAACCAAACAGGCCCTAAAGTTGCAAAGACCTTCATCTCTATTATGCACTCCACTTCTGGAAGGTTTGGTCAATCTGTCTGCCCAGTGCAAAAACTAAGACCATTCAGGTATGCAAAACTGTCATCTCTTAAAGGGGCTGGTGGCCCAAGTGCTTGTCTCAGAGGCCAAATGGCCTCAAATGGCACTGAGGACTTCTCCTTGCTATGGTGGCACTGTGTAACTGGGGACTCGGGGTCCTTGGGAGACTATTACAGCCCAGCTCTAATCTCAGAGGTCCTTCTGGACTCCAAGCTCAGCAGGCCTTCCTGACGATAGGCTCATCCACACCCCTGGTCCAGGCTTCGCTGTCATGACTGGTGGCTTCCTCAGCAGCAAAGTACTATTGTACAGCAGAGAAAGGTCTTCAAAGGAGGCCAGATGCCTTAGGAAAAACGCCAAGAAAAAAAGCCAAATGAGTGAGAACAGCCCTGCGCTACCCTCCTAACATCACACTCAAGTGACCTGAAGTGAAGATTTTTATCTCTGGGACAAAACACTGCACTTACTCAGGAATGAAAAGATAAAGCATTTCTTTTCCTAAAAGGGCAGGGGCAGAGTCCGCTCACCAGCATCCTGTGTCCTGAGTTAGAGGTAATTTACAATGTAACTGAAACATAAAACATCTTATCAATGACTTGAAGATGCTAGTGTGGCCTGCTGTTCAACCAGCACTGGGCAGGAGCCCCAGCTGTGCTCCACACCAGCAGAGGGATCTCGAACAAATGGCCCCACCTTCCTACATCTGGCTCCCTGGGCAGGGTTTGCAGGGATTAAGTGAGGTCATTGTCATAAAGCACCCAGCACCATGACCCGCACAGAGTGGGTGCTAAACAAATATTAGTTCCTTTTTTTTTTTTTTTAAGAAGAGGGAATGAATTGTACTTTGGAAATAGAATAGTCATGGAAAAACCCAGGGGCCCCCAGTGAAGTAAAGTTCCACCAGGGCTAAACAGAGCCATTTCCCAATCGTTTGTTCAAGGACCAGCCTTCACCCGTGTGACTGGCTTCCCACACAGAGGGCTTGTATGCTTCCTTTCCTGTTCTCCTTGAGCAGGGCCTTCCCAGCAAAAATGCAGTTAGCCACTCAAAATGCAATCATTACGACTCCCCCAGCAGGCACAGCAACATGCTGGCCGACATGTGCATACACATACTAAAAATGCACGCAATGTGATGCAGCCTGATAGGAAATGTGGCTCCCTTCCACAGACATTCAACAAAACGGTAGAGCTGCGTGGAGAGGGCAGGAACTTCTCAGCCAGACGAATGGGGGCCCAAAACTGTTTCCTTCCTTTAACAGCGAGTGGTGTGATCTGGGGCAAGTCACTGGAAGTGTCAGTCTGAAAAGATGGTAATTACAATACTTAGTTTTGGGTTTTGTTGTGAGGATCATATAAGACAACGTCTGTAAAAGAATCTTCTAGAACACTTCGAGTTACTGCAGAAATGTCAAGAATCTGAAATGGGAGAAGAGAGGGGAGTCCAGCACTGAGCTCACCTTCTTTATAGTGTTTTACCCAATAAAGTGGCCTCAATCTGTTTCTCAACTCCTTTGGGGCTTTTTGCCTCTTAACGGTAAGACTTTGACCCTAGCTGGCTTTGCTCTGCTCTGGACCTCTTTTTGTTTTGCCTCAATAAATGAGCCAGCCCACCATCTGAGTGGGAATGCCATGTTTCCCTCCTACGTCCCCCTCCACCCACCATCGACAATCCCCAGTGCCCAGTGCAGAGCTGGGGACAGCGGGTCCTCCGAGAAGGCTGGGAAAGGAGAATCGAATTCATCTTCAGCCTCAAACCTCTTCCCCCAACTCCCTCCCTCCTTCCCCTGCCTCCTTGGAGCCTGGTTGGATGGGAGGGCCAGCAGTGAGCTGGAAGGGCAGAGAGCTGGAAGGGCAGGGACAAAGAAGGGCACAGGAGTGACACTCTGGGTATGGATCCGGATCCAGATCCAGGGTAGATTATTTGGGAATGAGAACCAAACAAAAAAGCACTGCAAAAAGAGAAATTCTCTCCCTCCTCTCCTCCTCTTTTATCTGAAAAACTGTCAGATGGAAAAGGAAGAAGGTCAAGTGAAGCAGTCCAGACCTGAGACAGGTTAGAATTTGAGAATCCTATTGGCAACCATTTTGCATAATACTTTCCCCAGCTTTGTCTCATTTCAACCTTCACAACGTCTTGGCGAGGCAGGTTCTGTTGGCCCATTCTATGGATGGTAAAACTGAGAATAAAAGAAGCATCGTCATTTCTAAGATCACACAGCAAGGAAATACCAGATATAGGGCTCAAACCTGAGTCTGCCTTCTCTAGATCTTAGGTTCTTGCTATTATGGGGGGTCATTTATCCACAGGACAAAAAAGGAATTCTGAGTCCTCGGCCCATCTCAGACTCTCCTCTATCCTGCCCCCACCGCCACCAAGCCATACAACCAAGCGACCTCAGTGTGGTGCGCGTGCAGCTACTCAGTGATTCACCCAGCTGCACTTGGGATTCATGCACTTTTCTGTGTATGTGATCGAGTTCTTTTAAAAAGACACAACATAACAAATATAATTTTAAAATCCATTGGAACATCACTTTTCACTAACGGCTTTTTCTAAATTTTAGTTGTAAAAGCACCCTATACAATTCGACCCCTTGCCTGCCTCTCCAGCCCCCCATCCCCCTACTGTGTGCAGGACCCACAGAGGCCAGGCTCTCTTTCCTTCATTCCTTTCTTCCCAGAACTCTTCCCTCCTTGGGCAGGTCGGCTCCTCCTGCCTCATCCCTCCGACCTCAGGTGAGGCAATCCTGCCTCCAGGAGTCTTCTCTGACCACCACTCCTCCAGAGTTGGGACCCAGACCTGCTAAGCCTCCCAGCAGCAGGGCCCACCTCCTGCACAGCCCTGTCATTGTGAGCTGGAAACACCTGTTCCTCTGTCTGCTGCTACCAGTCTGCGAGCTCCTTGAAGGCAGGGCCTGTGCTTCGTAACTCCTGCTTCCCAGCAGCCAGCTCAGCAGAGGCCCAGCAAGTGTTTCTGGATCAAAGAACGAATGAATCACCTCCCTGCCCACCTTCCAGTGGGTTTGTTTCACTCTTGACTTGAAACTCTGCTTTTTCAGCTATGCGCTCTGTCCCTTTGCCTAATCTGAAATTCTGGGGTGGGGGGCGGGGGAAGTACTGCAGTGGGTTGGGTTGAATTTTGTCCTCCAAAAAGATATATCTAACCTTCTGTACTTGGAAATGTGACCTTATTTGGAAATAGGGTCCTTGCAGACATAATTAAGGATCTCAAGATGAGCTCATTTTGGATTTAGGGTGGGCCCTAAATCAGCCACGTGAAGAGGAAGGCAGAGGTCAGAGTGGTGCTGCCATAAGCTAGAGGTGGCCAAGAATGGATACTCCCTTGGAGCCTTCCATGGGACTGCAGGGTTTTGGGCCTCCAGACCTGTGTGAAAATAAATTTGTGTTGTTTGAAGCCACCAAGCTTGTGGCATTTGTTACAGCAGCCCTAGGAAACCAGTACTATCAGCAACCGTGCCTCCCGTGGCTGTGACGTCCCAGCCACCCACCTGCCCCAGAATCTTCAGAAACCTCACCATGCAAACACGAAAGCCTTATGAGGCACTGAATCCCAAAGGCCTTCTCTGTATTTTCAGCTGGGTTGCCTGTTCTAAAGGTTGACTGAAGCCAATCTAAGGTTATGCCAACCCCAAGGTCAGGAAAGTCCGTCAGCACGGAAGGCACCAGCAACAATGCGTGCGTGCCATGAGCTAGCCACTCTACGCTGGTGTCACATTTGGTCATCTTCCGCTCAAGACGCATTCTTGCCTATGTTCTCAAGGCCCATCTTCGAGAAGAGGGAATTGAGGCTCAGGGGGCTGGGGCAACCTGCTTGAGATCTCACACTGCTCCCACCGTGCATGTTGGGTCTGGAGTCTCGGGGTCTCGGGGCTGGCCTTCACTTCGCTAAGCTACCACGCTTTGGGACAGGAACAGAATCAGGACAGGGAGGAGGAAGCGGAGGGAGAGACCAGTGGAGGAGAGGGGTTCAGCTAGCCGACTTTGTGCTTTTGCTTTCATAGGCTGGGAACAATTAGGTATCGTACTGCTAACGTTCCATGTGTGTGGTGGTGCCGAATGTAATCCTTGAGTGATCCTTATCTATGATCGGTATGCATCCGTATGAGCAAATTAATCATTCTGTAAAGCCGCCATGGGAATTCCAGACAACCCTGCAATGACGGCGGGAAGCACAAGCATGAGAGCAGGCACGTCACTGCCACACACGCAACGGCACTGGTTCCGGGGGCGCATGTGTGAAGGGAGTGGGCCCCTAATCCTCCTCCTAGCTGCTCATCGCCTTGGTCTGGGTGACATACATGCTGGTCAGTGAGCCATCTAGGCCTGGAGTCCCGTGTAGCATTGACACGGGCTCTTCCTGGGCATTTTGGATAGAGGGCACACACATTCATGCACTCAGCAACTATTTATGGAGCGCCGACTGTATGTCGGGCTCTGGAGACAGCAGAAAGCAATCACATGGTAATAACGTTGTACGGTGACAGATGGCAACTGCACTTTTCCTGGGGGACATTTCACAATACGTGAATCTATGAATAATTATGCATTCCCTAGGGTCTACACCTGACACTAACATAACATTGTATGTCTGCTATCATTTAATAAGAAAAAAAATAGAAAAAAGGAGAGACAAAAGACAAAACAAAATCTATTCCTATAAAGCTTATAGGCGTGGGGAGAGAGACAATAAAAAGTAAATAAATAAATATATACTATTTCACCAAGAAGTGAGAAGGAAAATCAAATGGGGGACTGGGAGAGACCAGGGTGCCATGTTACACAGGTCATCCAGGGGGGCCTTCCTGTTAAGGTCACAGGTGGGCAGAGGTCTGAGGAGGTGAGAGTAAAGTCTGCGGATATTTGGAGGGGCAGGCAACTGCAAGTTTAAAAGACCCAAAGGTAGAATGTGCTTGAAAAGTTCTAATAACAGCCAGGAGACCTTTGAGGCTAGAGCAAGGAGCTGAGATAGGGCAGGAGGAAGTCAGTCTGAGTATTTGCTAGGACACAGTCCACACAGGGTCTGCAGGCCACGGTGAGAACCCTGGACTGCTCTGGGTGTGATGAGAAGCCACTGGTGTTGGAGGGTGGGGCGGGGGGGGGAGGGGATCTGGTGCAGGTTCTGGAAGGATAAACAACAGAGGGCTGGCTGGAGGCAAAGAGGCCAGGGAGAAGGCTGCTGTCAGAGTCCAGGGGATGGAGAGTCCTGGATGGAGCCCTTGAGTCACAGGGATTGAAGCAAACTGAAAAAGGAAGGGAAGGGAAGATGAGGGGAAGAAAGAAAAAGGGTGGGAAGGAGAAAATACAAATGGACTGTGAGAGAAAAGACTGTTCTACATACCAAACAAGAAGTCAGTCATCAATTACTGAATGTCAGACTCTGGGACAGCAAAAGGGAAATGGATACCTCCTCTGTGCTAGCCTCTTTGCTAGATCTTCATATGTCCCACCTTGTCATATAACAGTTGTTCGCAGCAGGAATCCCGAGCCTCTGTTCACATGAGGAATCTGAGGCCCAGAGAAGTTAAATAATGTCTCCAAGGTCACACAGCCAATATGGGAGTGCTGGAATCAGAGTGGAGAGATTGTCTAAGTCCAAAGCCTGTTCTTTCCAAACCTCATTCCGGCTGGGTGCAGAAAAGATTATCGACATAGTCCCTGCCCTCAAAAACTTCCCTGACTTACAACAGCGCCGTGAGGTCAAAACTGTTATTATCTCTATTTTTAGAAATGAGAAAATGGCTGCCCAGAGAGGTTAAGTAATTTGCCCAAGTCACAACAGCTGGTAGGTGGCTGAGCCAAGAGTCAACGCTGGTCTACCTCCTCATATCTTAACCACGACTCTGTGTGATTACCTAACGCCATTGCTTTGAACCTTAGTAAAATATATTTTTAAACTTCATTTACAGATAGGCGGTAGGTAAGAAGAGAACCAAGTCATCTAAGCCGACCGGTACTCCAAGACTTCTTTTTTTTTCTTTTTTTTTTTTAAAGATTTTTTTTTTTTAATTTTTTTATTTGACAGAGATAGAGACAGCCAGCGAGAGAGGGGACACAAGCAGGGGGAGTGGGAGAGGAAGAAGCAGGCTCATAGAGGAAGAGCCTGATGTGGGGCTCGATCCCACAACGCCGGGATCACGCCCTGAGCCGAAGGCAGACGCTTAACCGCTGTGCCACCCAGGCGCCCCTCCAAGACTTCTTGAAGAACACACATGCATATGCACGCGTGTGCACGCGCACACACACAATTTATTGACATACATACATACACATACGATATGGACACACCCATAAAGTGCATGCATACACAACATTCCAAAGTCAATTACTTCCTAAATTAACCTCTGTTATCTGGGTCTCTGGGGAAGTTAAGTCATTCGCCCAATTATGATGAACCGCCAAAGCCATCTTGGTACATTCCCAGGAAGTACATGGATATAGTCCTCAGGTTACTTCTTAAAAAGTCAACTGGAACATTCTACTACCATTTCTTTGAGAAGCTCAGGGAAGGGTTAGTAGTTGGAAGGTTGAAATGTCAAATATTCATCCCTCGGCAATAGAGCACTCCTCGAAACACCGATTCCCAGTGCCCTGCTTCTTCTCAGAAATGCAGTCACCTACTCTGGTAATTCAGTCAGAACATCAGGAGGAAAAAGACTCCTGTCGAGTGGTGCTGTGATGTAGGGAAATGTGAGGAAACTCACTTTGTCCTCCAATCCTGAGTTCTAAGCCTGTTTCCAGCCCTTCCTGGCTACGTGATTCCAAAGAGGTGACTGGGGTCCCCTATAAACAAAACAAAGATAATATAATACCTACTTCTGAGCTATCACGAGGGTTATAAAGATCCCTTAAATAAAGTGTCAACCACACAGCTGATGTTGATGGAGGGCAAAGTTCAGAGTCTCGACCTTTCGCCTACAAAGTAGACAGTCACTAACTTCCAACCAATAGAATCTATAATTACTATCTCTGGCCACCATGGGAAGGAGTTTAAAAGGGGGGGGGGGGAGAAAGCAGTCAGATGTTTTCACGCAGAAAGGCAGGCCCAGGCATCATTACCATGTTGCTAGGTAGTGTTAAGCCACCCACCTAGCCCCAGAGTGGGCAGCAATTAATGTAATTAGTGCAGTGATGAGTGTCCTCTGCAACGATAAACAGCTCGGTCCTGCAGAACTTGACAGACCTGCTGGTCCCATGGGGCTCCTGACCTTGAACGTCCACTTGGGGAGTGGTGTAGTACGGTTTAGTGGAAAGAGACAGGCTTGGAGTCAGATGGAACCAGAAGTAAATCCTGTCTTTGTGTGTCTGAAGGCAAGCTGTGTCCCCTCTCGGAGTCTTTGTCTCCTCATGTATAATATGGGGCCAATAATATTTTCACAGGCTTGTTAGAGTTACCTCTACCATCATCATCATCATCATCATCATCATCATGGAAAACCCCCAATTAGGCTGGTATTGACCTGGCAAAAGGTTGCACATAAACATTGTTGGTACCAAAGTCGGAGCAGCCCCGTTGTTCTTCTCTGGCTAAAGTCAGACCAGGCAGCACTGATCTGACTGGCTTTAGGGGAACCATTGGGGTTTGGAATGCAAAGCACATTCATACCTAGAATAAAAAGGGAGAGAAAGTACCCCTGGATTTGATCATTTAAGATCATGTCATAAATAATTATCACTAGTATTCTCGGCAATACCACCACTTACATGAAACAAAAGCACACGGCAATCTGGCAGTCAGTCATAAAAGCACAAAACATGCTTATATCTTCATATGTAGCAATTTCATCTTCAGAATTAATACCCTCACAAATGAAGTCAAAATATCCAAAGGTTGTTACGTGTAGGTAAGTGAGGTTCTTTTTTTTTTCCTGAAGATTTTATTTATTTGACAGAGAGAGAGAGCACAAGCAGTGGGGAGGGGCAGAGGGAGAGGGAGAAGGAGACTCCCTGCTGAGCAAGGAGCCTGATGTGGGGCTCGATCCTGAGACTCTGGGAGCATGACCTGAGTGGAAGGCAGACACCCAACCAACTGAGCCAGCCAGGTGCCCCAGTGAGGTTCTTGATAATCATTGAGAATTCGCTAATTTGTCCAACAGTTACTAAGTGCCTACTGCTACCTGGGATGAACATTGAGTGTGGGGACACACACACACACACACACACACACACATACTTAGGATTCATTGAAATTAAGGTTCTGAAAAGGTCTATAAAATAGAGTGAATCAAGAGGGAGGGATCTACAGGGAAACTACTAAGCAAAACTGAAGCATAATCCCTGAAACTGACATGGGAGAGAACCACGTGGATTCTTGGAAACACACATACGAATTGATGTTAAGTGAAAGAGCCAAGGAAAAACTAGAAATAATCACAGGACTCAGAGAATGTCAAAACCAGGAAGGGCCTCAGAGAGCACCAAGTTCAGCAGTTCTCAACCCTTTCCATGGCATCTTGGACAGGTGAGACTCACATAGCCTAACATTCTAGGCAGAGAAAACAATTTGTGGGTAAAAATAATAAACATTTCAAGCTGCTAACTGTCACTCCACTGTTTTCTCTCCCACTAGAGAAAGCTTTCCTGTATCCTTTGGTGTAAGCTGAAGCTATTAAAGGGATAACCTTGAATCCACTCTAATTTGTTTAATAAAATGGAGGTTGGGAGTCAACACTGCAGTGGAGAACCAGATCTGGCCCAGGCCTTCATGCTATTGGTGGAGAAGGTATGGCCCCAAGTGACCCAGCTAGCCTGTCATGCTAGCACAGACTTCCTGCTCAATCGGTATTCAATGAATGAGGATTCGTGAATGAATAGGCAAATGAGATGACATGACTAAGACTACCCAAACTGTGTGTGGCTAGTAACACGTACTGTTTGAAACTGAGGGATTGGGAGTGAATGTATCTATCTATCTATTTATTTATTCATTCATTCATTCATTTAATGGAATGCTTCACAAATTTGCATGTCATCCTTATGCAGGGGCCAAGTTAGTCTTCTCTGTATTGTTCCAATTTTAGTATATGTGTTGCCGAAGCAAGCACTGGGAGTAAATTTGGAATGTGGTACCCAGAAATGCACATGCATTGTATTTCCTTTCTTTATTTTGCTCAAGTGTAGCCTGGGAAATAAAACAACTGCCCAACAGATATGGCAATGTAGAGGGAGCCACAATAATAGCCCAAAAAGATGTGGAGTTCTAGAATCTTCAAGATATGGATGATACCAGGGGCGCCTGGGTGGCTCGGTCATTATGCAACCGGTTGACTCTTTGGTTTTGGCTCAGATCATGATCACAGGGTCTGGGATCAAGCCCAGTGTTAGGCTCTCTGCTCAGCAGGGAGTCTGCCTGAGGTTCTCTCTCTCTCTCTGCCCCTCTCCTCCCTACTCTCCAGTGTCCAGTCTCCAGTGCTTAAAAGCCACAACTGACAGCCCCCATACAGTAGACACTTTAACTGACCAGTGACCTAGTGCAGAGCCCGTAGACAAAGTCCTCAATAGCTGATCACTGGTGATGGCTCTCCCCTGCCTTTTCCTCTTTCCAGAATGCCCTTCCAAACCACCTTCCTCTCCCAGTGTCGGCATTTCAATCCTTTGTGCTGTAGCCCCTCCTTAGAGAGGCCCTTTTGGATCATCCCCTTTAAGAAGATCCTCCGTTTTATTTCCTTAAAGCCAGAAGTGTATAGAGATCTTCAAGGTCCGTAGCTCCACTGTCTCCTGAGTCCCCCGTCAGGTAACGTTCAATATTCTGCTAGCTACATGGCAGGGAAAACATAGTTCCAGATCACAGGCAGTTCCCACCTGGCTTTTTTCACTCATAAACTTGCTGCTTACTGTGATTTCATATTAATTTATTTATTATCTATATATAGCAACTATAATACTAGTGATTACAGTTGACATTTACTGGGCACTTACTGGGTTAGGGACTCATCGATTCATTTAATATCCATAACAACGCTCTGAAACAAGTTGTGATCCTTATTTCACAGAGGAGACAGATTCAGAGAAGGGAATTTGACCAAGTGTATGTAGCGCGTCAAGGACAGAGCCAGACAGCAGAGCCAGATGACTTGGCTCCAGAAGTTAAGTGCTTAACCTCTAGGCTATGTAGAAGCTTGATGAGGCTGTTTCCATGTCTTTTTTGCCCACCACTTCATTCCCAGGGTCTTGTATAATGTGTGGTATGGGATAGGTCCTCAATCAGTATTTGTCAAAAGAATAAAAGTAAGGAGGGAGGGGTAAGGGAGGGAGGGAAGGAGAAGGACTGGGAAGGAAGATTTGCTACCAGCCCCTTCGTGCTCTCCCATAGGTAAAGTGGGCTGAGACCCACTGAGGAGTGAGTCCCTGCCTCACTTGGGAGGACAGAGACGCTGGAGATAGAGCTAAATGAGACAGTGTCCCTGTCCTGGAAGAGTGCCTGCATCCTCGTCTCAACGTGGTCCATTGGTTCCGATGCTCTCAGGAGAGCCTGGGAACCCCCTCAGTGGGTGCAGGGTCCTTCCCAGCCTATGAAAGGGGGTTCAGCTCTAATGCAACCATTCTGCTCCAGGGCCCCTGTGAGGGCCCTCAGAGCACATCAGTGAATATGACAGAGCCCTCTCTCCAGGAGTCACAAGCCAGCGAGGAAGACGAATCCTGGAACCAAGAAGAGGAGGGGGGTGCGGACAAGTCAGACTTGGATGGGAGGGAAGTCGCTGAATGTATTCTGCCTCCGGGAGTCTCTGCTTGTTCAGCCCATGAAGCCCAGGACTGGGGCAGGCTCTTGGTCGAGAACTGCACCCCTCGCCCTCCACACCAGCACATGTGGCCGCCCTGCTCTACTACACGATACTGTGACACGTGTGACTCGAAGACAAGCTAAGACTGATTACTAGAGGAATGAGAGCTGCCTTCTTTCACACTAATTTTTCCCAGGATCTTAGCATTTTGTTCCACTGAACAAAATGCGGAAGAGCAGCAGAGCAGAAACTGTCCCACACAGGGGAATGCGATTGCCTTAGAGACATGCAGAACTGGGGGGACTGGGCATTGTGCCCTTTCACCCTCCATCCTCCTGCTGGGCTGTTTGCCTATGTCAGCTTTCTTAAAAGAGCTTATTGCATGTTGTGCCCCCATTTTCAAGCACCTGCGCTCAGTGCCATAACTCGGCAGCCTCCTCTCTCCCTTATGCCTTCCATCAAGCAACCTTCCCCAGTTTGAAGGTCAAGTCCTGTATTTGCTACAGTGCGTGTGCAAGTGTGTATTTATTTATTTCGTCAAAATTTAACAGGTCTTTTTAGTTCTATTACTTCTATTAGGATATTGAGAGTTTTATCTTAGCGTTGTGGTTACGATAGAGCACAGGTTTTCTGTGGTCTGCCGCAACCTTATTTTTGCAAAAAGCCCTATTATTTTTTAAGGTACAACTCCACAGAACACCAAGCTTTAAAGCAACTTTCATGTCATATTGTAGCAGAAATGCCTGTAGCAGTGCACCAAAGACTTTTCCACCTGTTCTGTGAAGGAGGGGGGGTGGCAATTACCACCCTCATTTTCAGATGAGGGAACTGAGGTGCAGAGATGTTTAGTGACTCACCTCAAGGCAATGAAACAGTACTCGAATCCAAGTCTTCAAGTCCATTTACCCAGTTTTCACTGTACCCACAACACTTAGCACATTTCCTAGTGAAACGGTAAGCAACTGATCAGTAAGTTATTCAGGGAATGATTAATTCTGCTAACAGATCATTCATTTATCCAACAATAGAGTCCATGAATGCCATTTGGGGGAAAAAAATGAGGGAAAGAAGGTAGCTAAGTTTTTGAACTCCTACTATGAGCCCGGGATGACTTTTGATGCTCTTTGAACACACACACACACACACACACACACACACACACGCTATGAGATAGCTGTTGTCATTCCATTTTATAGACAAGAAACTGATGTTCAACAGTTTAAGGAAATTGCAATTGCCCAAGATCACACTACTGGGAAGGGAATGCATTGAGATTTGAACCCAAGTCTTCCTGATTCCAAAGCCCATACTTTTCCACTATATCAGTGGAGAACACCTACCTCCTGTAGAATCTGAGAATAGTTTCAGTGGAACAAGGACAAATCTATTTATTTGAATGACTATGTATTTATTTTTACAGTGGTCTAAATGTTTATGGCAAGTAATATTTGTTATCAACTTAAAATTATAAGACATCATCTCCCATAAAAATATTTTTAGGTTTTAAGAAAGTAAATCTCTTTCAAGAAACATATTAAGAAAATTAATTTTAGGGTGCCTGGGTGGCACAGCGGTTAAGCGTCTGCCTTCGGCTCAGAGCGTGATCCCAGAGTTGTGGGATCGAGCCCCACATTAGGCTCCTCCGCTGGGAGCCTGCTTCTTCCTCTCCCACTCCCCCTGCTTGTGTTCTCTCTCTCTGGCTGTCTCTATCTCTGTCAAATAAATAAATAAAATCTTAAAAATAAAAAGAAAATTAATTTTAGATCTGTAAGCAGACATAGAAAAATGGAAAAAGTGGTGAGTAAATCACTGAAACTTGAGGAACACAACTCTTAATCCTTACAAAACCCTGGATAATACATTTTCTTTATGCAGTCAATTCCCATGAGCTAGATCAGGAGATATTGTGTAAATTAGCTCAAATAGAAAGGAAATTAAAATAGGCATGAATCCCTGGCCAGTGTCTTCAGGAATTTAACATGGCACTCTTTATTTTAGTGTCTGTGCCAATTGGTGTTTTCTTCGCAGGACTCAGAGGTAGTTGGTCTAAGAAGTGCTTGGGTTCTCACAAGACAGAGGAAGCAATAGAGAAAGAAGACTATATGTATTATTAACATATAATGTATTATTTGTTTCAGGGGTACGGGTCTGTGATTGTGATTCATCAGTCTTACACAATACACAGCGCTCACCACAACACATACCCACCCAATGTCCATCAACAATATATATTTTAAAGAGAGTAATGGAAGTTTCAGGGCCTAGTGAATATTCCCAAATGATCCATACCCTTGATGTTTGTGTTAGGCAGAGAGAAGAGTAAAAGGCCCTGGGCCCACTCTAGACACCTGGGTTTCAATCCCATCTTAGCCACTAATTTAATGTGTCACTCAGGTAAGTGACAGCTGGGAGGTTCACTGTCCCCACTGGCTAAATGAAGGAATTTTGATTTCCATAACCACTTTCCAGCAATGTGAGACACACCCAATCAAGAATAACTATAATTGGCAAAAGCAGCTGTCCATGTAAGTTAGAAGGCACCTGCCTACCACGGGCAGCACAGCCCTTCCTGCTCTAAGAATCTGTGATTTCATGATTTAAGCTCCTTGTGCTGCAGATGGCCACACAATTAGCAGGGATGCATAGAGAGGGCCATTAAAGTCTCTGAATTATGCTTAGAATGTCACACCACAGGCCGCGTAAGCCAAGCTGGTGTAAACGCCTACCTGCCCTTCTAGGCAATGAGTACCCTGGTTAATTAAACGTCCATGTTACTATCACTAAGCTCATTATAATTGTAAATATGGAGTTTGTATTTTTAAGAAATGCTTAATGCAACTTTGTAATATACTGAACACAATTTAAACTATCCTGGCTAAGTATTCTCTTTTCCTCACTTTAGTGTTATTTTTATAACTAACAAAGTGGATTGGAGTAGATGACTATGCAGCAAACATTCACTATCTCCTTCCATACCCTCCAGGACCTCCCAGCTTCACTTATATTGGACTTGGCCATGTGGCTTGCTTCAGCTAATAGAACATGGGCAAAAATGACAGTATAACCATTTCAAGCCTCGGTCTTAAAAAGCTTCCCATGTTTCCATTTGCCCCAACCTCTGCCATGAGAAGAACAGATCCCTGGTAGGTCCTGCCTCTCTAGGATGTGTTCCAGAATGAGATACATCAAGCGGACCTGCATTGGAGTCTCGATCCTATTTCTTCAGGGTGCACATGAACACACATGATATGGCACTGAAGTCAGCAGTTCCAGGAAAAGCCAGCATCACTATTCCAAAGACTTCCAGGGAGCCCAGTGCAGTGGAGAGAAGAGACCACCCACTGGGAACTTAGGAAGTATAAGCCACCTCAACGAACCTGAAGACCCATAAGCAGGAAAAGCAATACTCTGGTAAATGCTCAAAAATTGTTGAATAAATGAACAACACAGTTAGGAAAATGTGCTACCTGTATTTCTTCTGAAATCCCCAAGCTACCTGGCATTTCTCAATAAATATCCAGTGAAAGATTAAATATAGAAGAGAGGATGTAGGCCATGGCCACATGTCTCACGAAGTTTATAAGTTATACGGGAAGAAAACATTACCAACAGGAAGCATCGGTACGTAATTAAGTGCTGTGTCCTTTACTTCTGCCTCCCCCACTAATCCTCTTCAAACAGGAAAGGGCAGAACAAAATCCCTAACTTTAGCTCCCCATTTATTCTCTCACTGAGAGGATCCCACAGCACCAGCTGGAATAAGAAGGCACTTGCAACTTTAACACATATGCTCTCAAATCTCAGAGGTTCAACACAATACAGTTGACTTCCCATTCAGGCCAAGTCTAAGGCAGATATACTCCTGGTCAGTGGGCAATCCTCCACGTTCAGAGACCCACGTTCCTTCGGTCTGTGGCTCTGTCCTTCTCCATGTCCCTTACACTTAACCAGGAGATGGGAGAATGGTTTTAGGAGCTAGGCCTGTACCTAGCACACATTACCTTCACCCCCTCTGCATTGGCTAAAACTTAGCCACATGGCCGCACCTAATTACAAAGGAGGTCAGGAAATGTAGTTTAGCTGTGAGCACAGGGGGAAAAGGAGTTTAGTGAACACTCCGCAGTTTTTCTGCCACAAATATCTATCATACATTAGAGTACAGAGAGCATCTTAAGTGATCCCAAGGGCGGGTAACTTTGGTTTATGAATACCGAAAACTTGTCTTGACAGAAGAATGTCCATCTAACTAACACTGGACACAAGAAAACAGCATCTCAGATTTTCTAATTTTGAAAGTAATAAAGGGTCAATTCCAGAATTAATAAACCACTAATGTTGGTCACCACCCCCGGCCAAATTCTAAAAGAGAATATTTAAAGATGGTTTTTATGAAATTTGAAAATAGAGTTGATGATTACTACAAGCTATTATGAGCTCACTAGGAATTATCATAAACTAAGCCAGCATAGTGTCTGTCACAATGTAGACAACAAATACGTGTTGAATGGATGGCCTTCAATCCCACTTTTAAGGTAACTATCCCATTGATAAGCAACTGTGACTTCAGGAATTTCCTCCTTAAATACTGCAGAGTTTTCCTCTCTAACCTCTAAACATGCTCTGATTCTGACCTACACATCTCCCATGAGACATTCGTACAACCACTTGAAGACATCTATATATGCTCTCACGGTCACTTATTTTTCCCCCAAAGTAAATAAATATGCCTCGTTCCTTCAACTCTTCTCCATGGGACACAGTTTTGAGCTTCTCACCATTTGACTGACCGTCTCTGAGATCTGATTGGCCAAAACTGCGGTCCCCAGTTTCACGCCCACAATGCTTCCAATACGGTCTAACCAGCAGAGTTCGGCAGAATTACCACTCCCCAGCCCTGAGTATCACTAGACCTGCATAAGTAGTGAGGACACTGCCAAAGGGATTCCTGCCCTGGGAAAGGGGCAGGACTTGAAGACAACTTCCACTTTATGATCCCAGAAGTTTTGTGGAAGTTTTGTGGAAGTTCTGAATGCTGAGAAGAAATCACCAGAAGGATGATGGTGTGCACAACCATTACACATTCCTCCTTGATCAAAACCTAGTCTGTGCATACTCTCCAATGACTCAGTTCACTTACTTGTATTTCAATCTTCTTCATTTCTGCCTCTTTACTCCAACTGTGATGTGAATGCATATATCCAAGTTGACAATCTGGGGGGTGGGTGGGGGGAAAGCAGGTGGAGGGTGAGGGAGAGAGTGAAACATTCCAAAATCGGAAACCAGTCTCAAGCACATAAGAACAAATTTTGTGGAGAGTTGATCCAAAAGAAGGGCTTCCACAGGGGCGCTGACATATAACAAAGATTTAATGAGAACCCTCTATGTGCCAGGCACCATACTAAATGCTGTGGATACAGTGAAGACCAAGAAGGGATGCCTATCCTGCCTCTGGGGGGCAAAATAGATCTTAAACTTACGCTTACACAAAGAAACATGGAACAACAAATTTAGGTAAATTCTGTTGTTACAAAGAAATCTCCAGGTCTCTGGATTCAGCTTTCCATGAGGGGATATTTCCTAGAGTAATTTCTTGTCCACTTTCTCCATCCCTTATTTCCTTCCCATGAGAAGGGTGTGGGTTACCTGATTGCTGAAGCCAGAAGAAAGACCCAGCATGCCCCCCTCAAGCCATTGCCCTGTCTTTTTCAGAATCAATTTGTCCACAGGATGTACACACTCACTGTCTATTTGGAAGTGGCTTGCAAGTGCCCACCTTTGCCAGGGACCAGCAGGTAAGTTTAATTCTGGGTAAAGCATTGGGAAACCCATTGTGTCTGCCATGCTCTGCAATCTTTCCTCTATCAGAATAACACTGTGATCTCCATTCATCTGACTCCCGTATCTAACTTCCAGCTGGTTCTGAGCTCAAGAGGGAAAGAAAGGAGTGTTATTTATTACATTCCTGAGTTCCCAACCACTATAAAGAAAAAACAGACTTATGAGAAAGTGTAAGAGGGGAATCTAATTTAGATGGGGGAAGGGTACAGTATGAAAGAAAGCCTCTTCAAGTGTTATTAAAGCCAACATCCAAAGGAAATAGAAATTGACCAAAGAACATTGAAGAAGTGGGAAGCCTAGAATAAAGGTTCTTAGGCAAGAAATAGTTTATCTTGTTTGAGGAACTAAAGTCCAATGTGGCAGTCATTAGGGCCGGTTACCAAATACTGCAGCTCTCTGCCTTCCAGGCAAATAGAACTGCACTTCCTGGTCTCCTAGTGGCTGCGGGTGGGTGTAAGGGGGATGGGGGAGTGGGCATGAGACTAGTTTTAACCAATGAATTGTGAGAAGTGACACGGTACATTCTCTGGCAAAGGTACTTAATTGCCTGGCCAAGACCCTTCAGAGTTCGCTTTCTGTCTACCATGAGATCTGTAATGTTCCTGAAGGTAGGTGCTACATTCTGCTGGGTCCCAGAGAAGGCAATGTGGTTGGAGTCCCTGCCAACCCTTGATGGATATGGAGCAGGAACAAGAAATAATTTTGTTTTGTCTTAAGTCACCAAGATTTTTGTTTGTTTTTTTACTGTAGTATAACCCAGGCTGTCCTGACTGATGCAGTCGAACCCAGTATGGCTATAAAATAGTTGGAGAGGGGGCGCCTGGGTGGCACAGCGGTTAAGCGTCTGCCTTCGGCTCAGGGCGTGATCCCGGCGTTATGGGATCGAGCCCCACATCCGGCTCCTCTGCTATGAGCCTGCTTCTTCCTCTCCTACTCCCCCTGCTTGTGTTCCCTCTCTCGCTGGCTGTCTCTATCTCTGTCAAATAAATAAATAAAATCTTTAAAAAAAAAATAATAGTTGGAGAGGTAAGATAGCCCAGATAATGTGAGATCTTATAGGCAAAGTAAAGAATTTGGGTTTTATCCCAAATCTAATAGGATGCCCTTAAGGAGGTTTCAGCAGGGGTGTTGGATATGTCCCAATTTTTATGTATTAAAACAAAGTACTATTACTATTTGACTATTAAAATACCCCCTTAATTCCACTACAGAAAAGGCTATTTTTAAAAAATTCATCAACAAAAAATAAATAAATAAAAATTTAAAAAATAAAATAAAAAGTTCATCAACAAGCATTTATTGAGCACCTTCTCACCTCCCATGCACCAGGCACCACATTAAGCATCAGAGATACAAAACTGAATTAGAAAAAATATATTAAAATATTTTAAAAAATGAATTAGACACGGTTTCTGGATTTGGGGTCAGGGATGTAAGAAGACATCTACGTGATAAATATTCTCTGCTTCAGATGTGTACCCAGTATAGTGAGAGCCAAAGAAAATAATAACTATTTGAGTGTAGGACAGGAGAGGGTGTAACAGAAAGCTTCAGAGGGAGCAATTATTCGAGCAGGGTCCTGAGGGGGAAGTAGGAGTTTGCCAGGTGGCATTTTGATTAAGGATAAAATGAAATGAAAAGACAGAAAAACATTAGAAGAATTGAAAATGTTTAAGGTAGCTGAGACCCTGTGTAGTTCAGGGTATGGTAGACTGAATTACTCTTTGCAAATACTCGCTGCCCAGCCTCACTAACGTCAGGCCTGACAATGCGAACTGCTCTCAGCAGCAGCTTTAAGTACCATGCTCTTTCCTCTTTGCCGTGACAATCGGCAATGTTTCAGAAAGGTTCCTAGAGAAATGATGATACTGTGTGAAACAGAGACACAGCCAACCCATAATAGGCATGCAGTATGAATGAAAAATAATTCTTTGGTTGTCATCCAGTAAGATTTTCGGATTGCTACCATACCATATACCATTGTATAATCTAGGCTATCTACAGGTGTGCATTTCCAGCTCTTGACTTCCAGACACATAGTAGAATTGCAATTTCTTGCACCCTTTAAGTAAAACAGGGTCATGTGACTTGTTTTTGACCAATAATATGGACATACCAGTAATGTGTGTCATTTCTGGGAGGAACCTGGATTGCCAATGTGAATTCACCCTGCTTTCTTTCCCCTGTTGAGGTGACTGGGATGATTATGGAACCATTCATCAAGATGAAACCTTTTTCAGATTCAGCCTCTGAATGAGTACATTGAGTGGAGCCCCTCTGACACTGAATATACAGTATGAGCAAGAAATAAAGTTATTTTGTTAAGCCACTGAGATTTGAAAGATTTTGTTTATTTATTTGAGAGAGAGAGAAAGAGAGCACACATGCAATTGAGGGGAAGGGCAGAGGGAGAGAGAGAGAGAGAAGGAGAGAAGCAGACTCCCCATTGAGTGCAGAGTCCAACATGGGGCTCAACGTGGGGCTCCACAGGGAGCTTCACGCCAGGCTCAACACAGGGCTCAATCTCACAGGGGCTTGACCTCACAACCCTGAGATCATGACGTGAGCCGAAATCAAGAGTTGGGGGCTTAACTGACTAAGCCACCCAGGCACCCCAAGCCACTGAAGATTTTAGAATTGTTCAACATGGTGGCAAGCCTAGCCCATCCTGACAGATATAAAAATTAGAACCTAGATACACGGTAATGTAACAACAACAAATAGAAGTAAACTTTCATTTAGAAGGCAACAACAGAGAACACTTATCAGAAGCTAAAAGGATGGTGATCTATTTGGTAAGCATATCACCCGTGATAAGGCAGAAGGCCTATCATGAACCTAATAAACTAAAGCAAGAGATTGTAAAACAAAATGTTAGTAGCCGGTGTTGGTGGCTGTTGGATACATTCGGAAACTTATTACAAAAAAGAGATGAGCTCAGAGAAGATCTGCCCAGTTTGTAAGCAGAAATTAAAGTAGGGCCAATCTATAAATTCAGAGATTCTCAGGGTTAGAAGAGGCTACTGTTTCTCAGTCTCAACTAGTAAAATATAAAATTATGACATGTTTTCAGAAAAAAAAAAGGCCAATTAAAATCAGCCTTGAAGTATGTATCAAGTCAAGGGTATGGCCTCAAACCTATTGTTAAAACTTCTGGATAAATTAAGATATTACCCGGCATAGGCTTTCAATTGGACAGAATGGCTTTGGAAAAGGGAAGAAACGTTTCATTCCCCCACCAAAGCCCAGAAAACTCAAAGCACACAAAACCAAGTCAGGAGAGAGAGGAGAAGGGAGGGACAATGAATGAGAGAGAGAGATACAATGAGTGAGAGAGAGAGAGATACCAGCAGGCAAGAGAGCAAGAAAGCAAAGAAATACAGCAAAACATGGAAGTATGTCTGGAAAAGAATTGACTGTGGCTATTAGCTCAAGGAACGCCTGGAATCAAACAGATAAGAAGCCTACATTTTTGTGAGAGTTGTACTGCCAAAAGCACATCAGCTTGGATTAAAGAAGACCATGTTCAAGACTTAATATCACTTTGTACCTCCCCCAATTTTTAAAAGCTTATTTTAAAACATATTTCCATGCCCTCTTCAGATATAGAAAAGGAAGACTTTTCTCAGAGAGCAAAGCCAGAGGTCATACAAAGCAATGGATAGGGCAGCTACACGAAGGAGGTAGAATCAGGGTCTTATCAGGGTTTTGGATGGGGCAGCAGTGGCGGCGGGGGGGGTGGTTTGGATGGAGCAGCAGTGGCGGCGGGCGGGGGGTTCCTCAACATGTCTGCTCAGTGGACTGGTGTCTACTGTGGCTTCCCATTCCTTCACTTTCCAAACGGCGTGCCCACAACACTTAGCCCGTCTCTGCCCCACTGGTACATATTGAGGGTGCACAGGATAGACGTCTTGCATTTAGAAAAAGAGTTGCATCTGGAGCTGATAGAGTCTACTACGAATCACCCAGAACCTGGAAAGTGAGCTTGACATATTGTGACTAGATGAATCTTTAGGATTGTCCCCCCTGAGGAAAGAATGAGGAAATTCTGCTGTGGGAAGACAGTAAGCCAAACATTTGGTGAACAGAAAGGAGACTGCTAGAGCCATTAGTCTTGTTCTCCAAATAGTCCTGGCTCTCTCTCTTTGAGATACTCGGCAGGATTACAGAGATTTAAAATTAGGCGTTGCCATGTGACTTGCTTTGGCCAATGATAGCCGAGAAGAAGTGCAGTGTGTCAATTCCAGGTGGATGCTCAGAGAGCCAGTGAATGGTTTGCTGCCTTCTCTCCTCCAGCCAAGACAGTAATGAGAAGCACGTGTCAAGACGAAGCCTTCTTCAGCCCAAGTCCTCAAGTGTCCACAGTGAGCAGAACGCCCCTGCAGACCCTGAGCGGGGGCATGTAGCATGAGCAGGAAATAAACTTCCCTGGGGTAAGCCACTGAGCTGTCTGGCTTGTTCGTTAGAGCAGCATAGC
Organism: Ailuropoda melanoleuca; assembly: GCF_002007445.2. Classification (NCBI taxonomy): domain Eukaryota; kingdom Metazoa; phylum Chordata; class Mammalia; order Carnivora; family Ursidae; genus Ailuropoda; species Ailuropoda melanoleuca. Next base: position 33,038,823 of record NC_048219.1, on the reverse strand, counting down.
CCAGCCTTTCCAGACTGATTCCGAAGTGAGAGAGGAGGCAGGAGAGCAGGAGTGAGAGTATGAAAGGCTCCCACTCTCCAGCAAAGGTCTCTGAACTCTTTCCTGGTCATAAGGGGAAGCCATGAAAGCTTCCAATCAGGGGTGTTAACATGAACAGATCTGTTATTTTTTGGATAAAATATGCTATTTCTCAACATAAGGAGAAAATAAACCTACAAAACCACATAAGGCAGAGAGAAACACACAAAACCCTTAGGCAAAAGATATATATATATACATACACACACACACACACACACACACACACACAAAGTCCTAACTCTTGAAGTTTCTAAATACAGGAGCTCTGAAAGGAGGCTCTGAAAGGAGTTCCAGAGGATCAAGCATGGTAATTTGTTCTATCCTACCATCCAAGTGCCATTCCCCTACAGACACCTAAAACTTTACAAGAAAGTCTTCCAGAGAGCAGAGCAGATATAAGGGAATGTAACAAAGATCTGAGGTCAATTTCCAGCTGTCTGTGTGACCTGTGCAAGATTCTTAACCTGAGCCCAGTTTCTCATGTGTTAAAGCCAAATACTAATATATGCGCTCGAGATGGTTGTGGGGAGAAACAGCATATTTAAATGGCTCAGGTGAATGCCTGGCTGGTGGTAGGTGTTTAATACGTGAAATTTCTTTTTATTACCATTAACATAAAAAAATTATTAAGAATGTCAGCTCCCTAATTACAAAAGAAAATGATTCAGAGCAACAGAATAGAGAATGTTCCCTCCTTGAGGGAAGTGACTGGATCTTGTCATCACTGAATCCCCCCCACCGCAGCTCAGTGCCTGGCTCAGAGGAGCCACTCAGTTTTCCTCAGCTGCAGGAGGGAAAGAGAGGTGAGTGCGTGGGGTGAAGAAAAGTTGTCAAGAGTTCTGACAACAGCTGCCGTTGGGCCATTGAATCTGAACTCTCAAAGCCACAAATACTTTAAAGCTCTGTAAACCCAAGGCTGAATTCCCCGACATTCGGAAGCTGAAAAGCCAGAATTAGAATCTAAGAATATAAATTGCTGCAAGTCCGACTTCAAACCCCAGTCCTCAACTGGAGGCCCGGGAAAGTGCTGACTTCTGACCCTTTCCTCCCTCACCTTCCTCCCCTCACTGCTCCTCACAGGAGTAAGGACACCTGGTCCTGCCAAGTCACACTCATATCCTGTCATTCCATCCAGGCTCTGGGAACCGCCCCCCCCCCCAGGAAGGGTAGTTAGGCGACCACCTACTGGCCCCAAGGCAAGGATGCTGCACTAAGGCAGCCCAGGGAGGTGGGTCTCACCGGTCCCGCTTGCAGACCTGAAGGAACTCAGGAGAAGTTCAGCGGTTTGTTCACTTCACACCGTGGCAGCGCTGGCCACGAGAGAACCCACGATTCCCGACTTCGGTATTCTTTCCGCCATACACTTTTGTCCCTAAGGGGTGCGGGGTAGGGGGAGGATAAAATAACAACCGCAGACAAGGAACCACTTACATGTGTCTAGCGCTTCCTAGAGGCTACCCAGGATATGGGCCCACCTCCCGACCGGGAGCGGAGAGATTTTAAATCCTGGTCTTAGCCCTGACTCGCTGCGTGACTTTTTTCTGAGTATCCGACGCTCTCGGACTTGTTTTCCTGTAAACAAATCAGGACCGGAGGGGGTGTGTGTGTGTGTGTGTGTGTGTGTGTGTGTGTGTGTGTGTGTGTGTGTGTGTGTGAAGTGTGGTTGCATGTTGTGCGGGGGTGGGTAGCAGACGATAACCGGGGTTCCCCAAGTTTCGGATTCCCTAAACGCTCATTCACAATTGGAAGCTGAGTTGCCCCCTAACTCTACCCCCTATAAAAAAAAACTTCCCCATCGAGGCAAAACTGTGAACCCATGGTCTGGAGGGCGCAGTGGGGGTGCAACTCGGACTTAGCTGAGCACCCAGTTTCGAGCAATGCAAATCACTTGGCTTCCAGGCACAGCCAGACAGCAGGGCGGACGACCGCTCCTGAACTTGACCAGGAGACAAACTTCGCAGCGTCCTCAACGTGGGGGGCCCGCTCGCGTGAGACCGCCCCTAAACTTAGGCCCACTTTCACTCGCCCCCACAGGGGACTTCATAGAGCCACCTTAAGGGCGGTGTTCCCGCCCCCCGGAAGTGCGGGGGGGCACAGACCCGGGCGATCGGCCTCCGGCCCCGCAAGGCGGCGAAGTGCCCATGGATGACAGCGAGCACCCCAAGTGGGGAAATACCCCTCACCCCGCGCTCTTGGCCCCAGACACCTGGCCCGGTTTCCGAGCAGTCCGGGTGCCCGCATCCCCGGCATTCCCGCCCGACCCCTGAACTTGAGCCCGCCTCGGTCAGAGGTTCCGAGAGTCCGCGTCCGCCCGACTCGCGGTAGCCACCGTCACTAGACAGTCAAACCCCAAGACGTCAGCCCACAATGCACCGGGCGGGCCGGGAAAGACGCGCCGGGGAGGGGAGGGGAAAGAGCCCGGCGCGAATCGCGCGGGAGGGGGAGGGGGAGAGGAGGAGAAAGAAGGGCCCAACTGTAGGAGGGCAGCGGAGCATTACCTCATCCCGTGAGCCTCCGCGGGTTCGGAGAAGAATCTTCTAGGGTGGGGTCTCCATGGCGACGGGCGGGCCCGCCCCCTTGAGAGCGACGCGAGCCAATGGAAAGGCCGTGGGGTGACATCATGGGCTATTTTTAGGGGTTGACTGGTAGCAGATAAGTGTTGAGCTCGGGCTGGATAAGGGCTCAGAGTTGCCCTGAGTGTGGCTGAAGCAGCGAGGCGGGAGTGGAGGTGCGCGGACTCAGGGAGACAGACAGACACAGGCAGGCAAGACGGCAGTAGAGTCCGAGCTGCAAATCTTATTTTCTTTTCCATTTTCTCACCAACTGCCCAGAGCTAGCGCCTGTGGCTCCCGGGCTGGTGTTTTGGAGAGCGTCCGGAGAGCCCCTTCTCCAGCCGCCCCCAGGAGGAGAGCCCCGCTGCCCGGGAGCTGCTGACAGCGCGGAGAGAGGCGACAGTCCGTCCGGGGAAGTCCGGAGAGCGGCTGCAGCGGCTAAGAACTTTCCTGGCCAGGAGGACAGGGGACAAGTGGCCCGGGTCCCGGAGCGAACTTTTGCAAAGCTTTGCAACGCCTGAAGCTGCGGCGGCGACGGTGAAGACAAGAAGGCAGCGGAGAGAGGAGACTGAGGAGGGACGTGCGCCCAGCTTCTCTCGCACCGGTTGCTGAACTTGGGCGAGCGCGAGCCGCGGCTGCCCGGCGCCCCCTCCCGCTCGCAGCGGAGGAGGGGACAGTCGTCGGAGTCCGGGCGGCGGAGAGCCGCCGCCGGCCGACCACAGCGGGATCGGCGCTGACTGCCGCCGCCGGGAGGGCCGCTGTCGCCGGGAAGCGTGTTCGTCCGCGGACTCCCAGGAACCGCTGCGCCCTAGAGCGCTCCGTGAGTGACCGCGACTTTTCAAAGCCGGGCAGCGCGCGCGAGCTGACAAGTCAGAGTGCGGGCGGCATCTGAACCCTGAGCGCCCGGGAGCGAGCTGGTGAGCAGGGCGCAGGGGGGGAGGACAGCCGGCGGGTGCGCGCGCCCCTCGAGAAACTTTCCTTGCCCAGGCCCCGGGAGGCACGGGTGTCCCCCGCTCGCCAGCGCGCTGTTGGGGCCCCGAAACTTCTGCGCGCAGCCCAAACTAACCCCACGTGAAGTGACGGACTGTTCTATGACTGCAAAGATGGAAACGACCTTCTACGACGATGCCCTCAACGCCTCGTTCCTCCAGTCCGAGAGCGGCGCCTACGGCTACAGTAACCCCAAGATCCTGAAACAGAGCATGACCCTGAACCTGGCCGACCCGGTGGGCAGCCTGAAGCCGCACCTCCGGGCCAAGAACTCGGATCTCCTCACCTCGCCCGACGTGGGGCTGCTCAAGCTGGCGTCGCCCGAGCTGGAGCGCCTGATAATCCAGTCCAGCAACGGGCACATCACCACTACGCCGACCCCCACGCAGTTCCTGTGCCCCAAGAACGTGACAGACGAGCAGGAGGGCTTCGCCGAGGGTTTCGTGCGCGCCCTGGCCGAACTGCACAGCCAGAACACGCTGCCCAGCGTCACGTCGGCGGCGCAGCCGGTCAGCGGGGCGGGCATGGTGGCTCCGGCGGTGGCTTCGGCGGCGGGCGGCAGCGGCAGCGGCGGCTTCAGCGCCAGCCTGCACAGCGAGCCGCCGGTCTACGCCAACCTCAGCAACTTCAACCCGGGCGCGCTGAGCAGCGGCGGCGGGGCGCCCTCCTACGGCGCGGCCGGCCTGGCCTTTCCCGCGCAGCCCCAGCAGCAGCAGCAGCCCCCGCAGCCGCCGCACCACCTGCCCCAGCAGATCCCCGTGCAGCACCCGCGGCTTCAGGCCTTGAAGGAGGAGCCGCAGACGGTGCCCGAGATGCCCGGGGAAACGCCTCCCCTGTCCCCCATCGACATGGAGTCGCAGGAGAGGATCAAGGCAGAGAGGAAGCGCATGAGGAACCGCATAGCTGCCTCCAAGTGCCGGAAAAGGAAGCTGGAGAGGATCGCCAGGCTGGAGGAAAAAGTGAAAACCTTGAAAGCGCAGAACTCGGAGCTGGCGTCCACGGCCAACATGCTCAGGGAACAGGTGGCACAGCTTAAACAGAAAGTCATGAACCACGTTAACAGTGGGTGCCAACTCATGCTAACGCAGCAGTTGCAAACGTTTTGAGGAGAGACTGTCGGGGGCTGAGGGACAACAGAGAAAAAAAAAATACACAGAGAGACAGACTTGAGAACTTGACAAGTTGAGAGAGAGAGAAAAAAGAAGTGTCCAAGGACTAAAGCCAAGGGTATCCAAGTTGGACTGGGCGGCGTCCTGACGGCGCCCCCAGTGTGCACGAGTGGGAAGGACTTGGCGCGCCCTCCCTTGGCATGGGGCCAGGGAGCGGCTGCCTGCGGGCTGCCCGGCTTTGCGAACGGGCTGTCCCCGCGCGAACAGAACGTTAGACTTTTCTTTAACATTGACCAAGAACTGCATGGACCTAACATTCGATCTCATTCAGTATTAAAGGGGGGAGGGGGAGGGGTTCCAAACTGCAATAGAGACTGTAGATTGCTTCTGTAGTACTCCTTAAGAACACAAAGGGGGGGTTGGGGGAGGGGAGGCGGGAGGGAGGTTTGTGAGAGCGAGGCTGAGCCTGCAAATGAACTCTTTCTGGCCTGCCTTCCTTAACTGTGTATGTACATATATATATTTTTTAATTTGATGAAAGCTGATTACTGTCAATAAACAGCTTCATGCCTTTGTAAGTTATTTCATGTTTGTTTGTTTGGGTGTCCTACCCAGTGTTGTTTGTAAATAAGAGATTTGGAGCACTCTGAGTTTACCATTTGTAATAAAGTATATAATTTTTTTATGTTTTGTTCCTGAAAATTCCAGAAAGGATATTTAAGAAAATACAATAAAATATTGGAAAAGTACCCCTCCCACAACCTCTTTTCTGCATTATCTATGGATTACCTATCTAGGTGAAGTTGAAAGAGTGAAGAGTCAACTAAAATCACTCTCAGTGCTTCTTACTATCAAGCAGTGGAAACTATTCTCTACTGGATTTGAGAATAACTGTAGCTGATGCTTTTGTCAACTTATCCTCTTCCCTCCCCCAACAATCTATACAGAGTTGCTTACAAAGGGTAGTGTGGCCCTTCAGAAGGCTGAGGGAAGGGAGGTTTCGGTGGTGAGGGACAGACAGTCCCCTGGGAAGTCAAAACAACTGGAAATCTGGATTATACCAAGTGGCATGTGCTGTGACCATTTATGATGTTAGCAGAAATTTAAGAGTAGTTGCTTATTCTCGAATCAGTAACAGTGGCAGATTTTTACAAAAGATGTATCCTTCCAATTTGGAATCTTTAACAATCCCTAGATAAAAAAGATGGTCTTTGCTTATGAATATTTATAACAGCATTCTTGTCACAATAAACGTATTCAAATACCAATAACAGATCTTGAATTCCTTTCCCTTTACTACTTGTTTCTTCCCAAGCTCCACACTGAAGCTTTTCTTCTCAGTTGCTGGGGTTAACATTACTGCCATCTGAAGTTACTGGGTAATTAAGAAGCAAAGAATTTAGGAAGAGTCAACACAGAATTTGCAATCTGGATGAAACATTCTCCCAGTTTCATTAATATTCTCTCTCTCTCCTCCACTCCCCTCTTCTCTTGCTCTGTCTCTTTCTCTCTCTCTCTCTGAAATAAACACATATACTTAGGCAAATTACCACAATAGCAGTTTACCATTTGGAATTCTACAGTTTATTTCTTAATTTGTCTCTAAAATAATCAACCTTGTTTAAGTTATTATTACAGAAATAGCCCTCAAAGATGGTAATCTATATACCATGGAAAAGATTCATAAGAGAAACCATGAACACCAACACAGTGATTACAGGTGTAAATCAAACCGTAGCTCTGGGGAAATGGCAAACTTAATTCTGTCTGCAGATATAACTTGGGAGATCAACAAGGCAGTATGCAACAAGGGAACAATTTTTGCTTGGTTGCTTTTCATCCCAAGAGCCGGTATGATTATCAAGCAGCAAAAGCAATTTGATATCCAGGAATATTTCACAAACCACTAATTGAGGCAGGGCTGTTTGCTCATTAGCAGTGCTCCAGTACCCAACAGGTCTGAGAGTGCTAATATCCTGCCTGTGGCTGTAAATCCAAAGACACAAAGAGTTTCTCCTTAGGAGTGTATCTAGGAGTACAAGAGATCGGACAGACTTGTTAGCTATCGGATCCACTCCGTTGTAATAACACTTCTTTAACAAAGGGTTACTGGGAGCAGAGCAGAGTTTGCCAAACAGTGAATTTGCCGATGTCAGCAACCCGGAAGGTGAGTTGATTTTGACCATATGTAGGAATAGTCAGCAGAGGGACAATAAAGCACTTTGGGGTGGGGCTCTATGGAAGCTAAACAAGAGCCAACTAGAAAAAATAAGCAGGCTGGGGAATTAATTACCTGCAAAGGTAGACTAAGCCAGACAACAGAGCAGCACAGAAAAGCCACACCACTCCCCATCTTTATTTAGACTCCAGTATTTAAAAAAAAAAAAAAAGGCCTGAAACTCAGGCCTATCCCCACACTTGTTTGTTTCAACTAACTTTCTAAATGTATATCCCTGAAATTCTAACCATTCCAACAAAAGGGATAAAAAAAATCCTTGTGGTAGAGGAAATTAACCAATGACCTTTGGACACAGAAAATCAGCTAATTTTGTAGACACAAGTTAGTTTTATTTTGCCATTCAATGAGTTATTTGCATAACACTAGTAATTGGTGAAGGTGAAGCTAGTGAAACATAATACCATGAATTCTCTTCTAATTTGTCTTATATATGTATATTTCAAACAGAGATTCTTAACCCTTTGTGTCCATTGGGGCAGAAGGTTCATGAACTCAATGAAAAAGCCTACAAAATTCTATGTACATGTACGTGCATGCATACACGGGCACATACACGCTCCCCTGGGGAAATAAATCATTAGCTTTTATTTGGTTTTCACAGAGTTCCATGACTCAAAAATGGTTAATAATTCCTAAACTTAATGGCTACACACTCATTATGAGAAATTTACCTTTGTGTGAATCTGAATCCCATGCCTTTTCACCCTTCTATGCGTCTGATTGTGCTCATCCATCTGCCTGGAATATCTTTCCTTCTGGTCCAGCGGATGAATCCTACCCGTTCTTCAAGGCTTGGCACACATAGCACCTTCTCTATGAAGCCTTCCTCATTAATTCTATCTTCAGGTGGAATGAACATTCCCACTGAGCATTCATAACATTTTATCAAAACTTCTATGATAGCACTTATCAAAGTATTATCATTGTGAACCTCTATGACTCTTGGCTAGAGCCCTATCCTACTCATCTGTGGACCCCAGACACCTAGTACAGTGCCTGGCACTAGGAGATGTTTATAAAATAAATGTGTGATGACTGAACAAGCAATTGAACTTAAACCCTCCTCCAAAATAATTCCAGGTCTTAATTTCTTCTAGTGAAATATACCTAATCCATTTACAGGTATACAAGTCCAGATGGATTGAAGACCCCAAGAAAATTCAAGCCCAGCTAATTTTCAATGAGTGTACTAAGCCCATTTTCAAAGAGTGTTCTTAAAATAACTAAGCTGGTAGGACATTCTTCTAGCCATACAGTGTCCCTTCCCCCCTCCGCTAATGCAAGTAGGCATCTCCTTATATAAAATGGGTCTGCCTGAAACATTAGGCTTGGAGGTGGGGATGGGCAAGGATAATGTGTGACCATTAGGCAAGCATAAAAAATAGTTCCAGATGTGGCTTTATTAAAAACAACTACTTCATTGGTAATCACAGAGAGGACTTTCTGTTTGTAAAGTTAACGTATCTTAGGGGTCTAGAGGTTAGTGCTCAGCATTTGCTGGTTGGAGGCAAGGATCATGCTAAAGTATCTATTCCCCGTGTCCTTTTATTGTTAGAGAAGATGTGCATTGGTGGAACTAACCAAAAAAGACAATGCCTTTTACTCTGCCCTACCCTTGCCTCCATGGGTCTTCTATATGGGTTATGTGGAAGGTCATGGAAGATGGGAAAAGGTTAGAATATGGGATGGCCCTAGGAAGTGAAATTATTCCTTCCTGACTTTGGAACCTGGCCCTGTTTATTTGGTTTTGGACTTCCGACATCCCAGAGAAGGGCACGCCCCTGGGCCTAGATCTCATTGAAGCCCTATGCTAAGCATGAGGATTCAGTGATGACCAAAACACAATCCTTGTTCTCAAGGAACTCACAGTCTGGCAGGGAGGAGCATAGAGGTAAAGCACAACGAAGTGCCAGGTCTGGGGAGGAGGAACATTATCAGGAGAGACTTCATGGGGGAGGTGACAGCTTCACGGGTGAGCTGAGCCAGTGGGACTCACCAGGAAGGAAAGGCTGGGAGAGGAACTTGTGTGCGAGCACACAGCGGCATAGGAGAACACGGTGTGTTCAGAGGGCCCTAAGCTGCTTGGAGAGGCTAGGAATGAAGATATGAGAAGAGAGATGAAGGGAGATGAAGCAGGAAGGTTTAGGTGTCAGGTTGTGAAGTTCCAAGCTAAGAGTTTGGTAGTTATCCTGCAGGTGATAGGGAAATGTAGAACACAGAGCAGGGAAATGGACTCTCTCAACTCGAGTGAGATTCGTGCTGGTAGCAGTTTGGGGGATGGACTGGTGGGGAAGACGCCAGGTAAGGAGAGTAATACCAAAGACATGATTTAGTTTAATTTAGAACGCCTGTGGTCTTTAAAGGTGTCCTGGATTTGGGGGAGAAATGGGGAGAAGATGGCTTCAGCTGAGCCCCATTATTGCACATTTCTTCCCACACAACTCCATGGCAACCTGAGCCTAAGGAGGGGCATCAGCAAGGTCGCGCTGTACCTCAGCTCCTAGTCCTGAGCTTAAGCTTTCCTGTGATGACTTGACATCTGAAGGAAAGTCATCTTATGGTCCAGGGACCACCTGCTCAGTGTCAGGATGCTCAAATAAACAGATGTAAAAGAAAAAGGCTTGTGACCTCACCACCGCAGGACCCAAACCTGATTTTATGTCATCCCCCAGAATTGACAAAGTTCAGTGGGACTAATTGACCCAAACAATACAAACCTTTCGATGCAAGCGAAGAGACCAATGTTTTTACTTACGTGGGGGGAATTGAACAATAATACCTCGCATTCATATGATACTTATTTGATTCATCGAGCAACATTGAATTCCTATTTTGTGCCAGGCACTCGGAAGGCAATGGAGAGTGAAATCCACAGGATGCCTCCCCTCATGGAGTTTTTGTTCTGGTAAGAGACACAGTAAATAGAAAATACATCAATTAATGTCTGATTCTACTCCTCGATGAGGACAGTGAAGAAGAACTGGGCACTATGAAAGAGAAAAACCATCTAAACAGGGCCGGGGAAGAAAAGGCCTTTCTGCAAAAAACACCTAAACCGAGACTTCCTCCGTAACTAGAGTTCATCAGATGAAGAGCAGAAGAGAAGCGACAGCAGCTGGAGGGGCCGTGTGAGGGAAAGCTTGGGAAAGACTTCAGGGTATCCTAGGGGTTGAGAAACAGCCTGCTTTCCTGGAATGGAGTGAGCAAAGGAAGCGTGACGAGCAATACAACTTGTCCTCACCAGTTCACATTCCAGTCCTTTCCAAAGTGCTCTTCTCTCTTATGTCTCCTTCCATTGGCACCACTACCCTGGCTATGTCTTGTCACTAGCTTTGTCTCAGAGACACAGCAATTGATGCTCCCAGGGAGTCTTAAGAGTTTTGTTGAGGTTCCTAATCCACTGGCTGTTGGGACCCCAATTAGGCTTCAAGAACCATATTCTTCTCCTATGTTGTTCCAGGAACCAGATGCCCTGGTGATCCTGGGTTCCTTACCCAGGGCACGTCCCTCTTTCTACATCAAGGACCCCAAGGAACTGAATTAGTCATCAGAAGGTTCTTTGATGTGCACACCATGTGAGCAAAGGTAACCAGATAGTCTCGTGGGCTGTGTCATCTGTGCCCCAGCAGCGAGTAGTGAACTCTCCTTGCCCTGCTGCAAACTCCTCCTCTCTCGAGGGGCCAGAATACTGAGTGCCGAGAAGCCCTGACACTTTCTTGCCATACAGACTTCTTCCATGTACATCCACTAAAAAATAGTGCCTGATGTTTGCCTCCTTGTTGCTTCATAAAATTGGATTCCCAGATCACTACGCCACTGCCTTCTTGGGTTACTGCTACTCACTGGCTACCTGCACAGAATTTGTGTATTCCCCAGATGTCCTCGGGACTGTCAGTCTGTCAGCTTCTGCTGCTAGCTAATCTCTTCCAGAATGTTGATTCATCTAGGCTCATGCTCAGTGGAAGGAATTTTCCCTGGCCTTATCACAAGTCCTGGAAAAAGGTTGGCAGGAACCTGGGCTGTTATGTAATTGACCACACTAACAGTTAGGATGCTTACAGGGGCCAGTAACAAAAGACCCAATTTAAAGAAGTCCAGACATGAACCAAGTCCAAGGCTCGGTAACCTCGTTCACTGACATCATCATGGGTATGGGGCTTTCTCTCTTTCCATGTCACCATTCTTGGTATGTCAAAGAACTTCCTTGCGTGGCCTCGAGATAGCTTTGGCAATTCCTGGCATCACGGGTAAATGCAATGCAAGGATATTCACTTTAATCTCCCTCTTTTTATTAGCAAGAGAAACCTTTCCTAGAAGCTCCCCACCTCCACCTCAGTCGACTTCCCCTTGGGTCCTGTTGGTCAGGAGTTGGTCACATACATATACCCAAACAGGGAGTGGGACCTCCGTAATTGGCCTACAGTCATGCTTTGCCCTTTGGGATCACCTTTTTCTAAACACATGGGAAAGTGAACACAAAGTTATTTTTAAAATAAGTAAAAAATCAGGGCTCTGATAGCAAGAAAGAAGTGAGAGGGCAGATGGTTTTTGGGTTGGTGGGTGGTCACTAATGCTCTACGCCAAACATTTTCAGCTCTCGTCTTGGGTACAAAATCGGGTAGTACTTTCCCATCTCCTACCTCCTTGAAGGTGCATAAGAAGCCATGTGACTTGTGTCAGCCAATGAAATGTGAGCAGGGGTGACATCTGTCACAACCAGGTGGAAGCCTAAGGGCAAGTGAGAGATTCAACATTTTTCCTTTTGGCAACTATGGAAGCGCAGAGATGGAGTGTCCATTAATGTGGGTCTTTAACTCTGACGTAGATCAGAGTCCCTCCCCAGGCCCAGCATATCTACAAAAGACATTTAACATGAGCAAGAATAAAACCTTTGTTGTTTTATGACACAGAGATTTGAGAGCTGCTTGTTTCTGTAGCATTACCTAGCCTTTCCCAACTCCAGTAGAAACCAACTGTATCTTCACAAGTATAATAAAAACACCTGTATAATATTCATAATAGATCCCATTTACCAAGTTTCTACTATGTAGCAGGCACTGTGCTGGGTGTCACAAGTAAATGATAGGGCTGTATTTTATACATGAGACAATGGAGGTTCAGGTCTTGTTCAAGTTCATGGAATAAGTGGCTGGTGGAAGCCCAAGCTGAGTCCAGGTCTTTCGGACCCCAGAGAGCTTGCACTGTATACATATGTCCCTATTCCTGAGTAGTACTGCCACATGAATTCAAATCTCAGTTGAGCCTCACAACTTTCTTGTCACAGATCCGGTTGTCATCTACGCTTCACAGGTCTGGAAAGACACCTGAGCCTCTCCCTTTCCACTCTTCCTCCCTATCCTTCTGACTACATGAAGAACCAAGGTATTACGAGTTAGAGGAGGCACATGGATTTTGGAACCAAGGTTCTAGAGGTTAAATCCGGGCTCTGCAGTTGTTCCTGGAGGAGCATGGGGCAGGTACCTTAATATTGCTAAGCCTCAATCCCTTCCTCTGTGAAAATGAGGCCAGCCATGGCTCCCTCAGAAGGCTGTCAGGAGGAGCATATATGTAAAGCCCTTGTATGGAGCAGACAAGCAAGAATTAGTCATTTTTCACTGTAGACTTGTTAATTTAAGAAGAAATAACCAGAAATAACCACACCCCAAGATGGTGTGCATGCACACACACACAAACCTTCCTCACTGAAATGCAAATGTTTCCCACTAAGATTCAACAAGGTCTCACAGGGCCTGCTTCTTGGTCATATAAGGGCTGGCAGGTCCTCTCTATGGGCTGGAGAAAAGTTTTGTTTCCCCAGCTGCACTCACAGGGGAATGCTCTGCAGGCACGGCATTGGGAACCTGTTTGACTTGGCTCAGAGGCCTGTCAGCACATTCAGGAAGTGAAGTCAGAAAGAGGCAGGATTTCAAACAGAGCCAGCTGCACACAAATGCCCAGGCAGTGACATGCCTTATCTAGGCAGGGTGCCTATCAGCCCGGGTTGCCCTGGGTGCTATCAAAGAAGCCTCTGAGGATGGCTCTGGGCCAGAAAAGGAAGAAGCAATCTCAGGAACCCAGAGGAGAGCTGTGACTTCCATAGCAAAGCAGCCAGAAGGGCTACGCAGCGCTCATCTCAGCCAGCCCCCTGTCTTGGGCAGCAGAATGAGTAAGTCCGGACTCCCAGAGCTTGCTGGGTCGAGGGGTTAATGTTTATCTCCCCGGAGACTTGAACTCAAGTTTTGGGAAGGGAACGAAGGAGAAGGGGAGGATAGCAGAATGAATATATTAGGAGTGCTGGGGAAGGGAGAGAGAGAAATGGATGGCATCTGACAGCATGTGGACCCCTGAGAAGGAACACAGTACCATTCTCCAGCCATGTCCGGGGAACAGTATGGTGACTGAAACCTTCATGAACCCTAATGCCAACTAGAACATTAAGGATTAAATAAGCTGATATACATACAAGGGCTTAGCTTAGTGCTGGCCAATCAGAAATGTATCAGAATTCTATGGTAGCAAGTGACAGAAAATTCGATTTAAGTAAAAACAATTTTATTGGAATAAATCATTGAAAAGCCATCAGCAGAAGTAGCCTAAACCTGGCTATAAGCAGAGCTCAAATGGATCGTCAGGCTTTGATTTCCCTCCATCACTCAGCTTTCTATGGAAAGTGTTAGCGTCATGCTCAGGCTCCCCACTCTCTGTCCATGGGAATAAGTACGATGGCGACAGCAGCTCCTCGCCTCCTCTCAGGATGGTTGTGTCTCATTGATCTGATTGGGTCTCATATCCATCCCTGAACCAATCACCATGACCGAGAGATGGTATGTGACATACTGATTGGCTTAGGTGTAGGTCAACCTTCAATACTAGGGTCTGCGAGTCCCATCAAACCACATGGCCAGAGAAGAGAGAGAGGGAAGAGGAGATCGTCAAAGCAACGTCAGGACCTACAAAGGAGTAGATGCTGCTCTGACTATTATGTGATTACTGTTGTTACTATTATCAAACTTCACAGGCCAAGGTAGAGGCGCGTCTAGTCTCCTTCAAAAGCTGGGTCAAGATTCATGATCCATTCTTTCATCTCTTATAACAAGTTGGGGCCTCTAGGTATAAATCATCAACATATTTCTCTGGTTGGAAAATGTTCAAGAGGATTGTATTAAATATAACATGTAAAAATACTCTGTAAAAAATAGTTACTTACTAATATTAGTTGTTTTTGTGATGTTTATTGTAAAAAATGTATTCATCCGGGCCAATTGAAATAGAGTCAAAGATACTCCAGGCAAGACTATGAAATCTCAGGAAGCCCACCATTCTATTCTGGTCTGTATTCTTCTCTACTCTCTTGCTCGCTGAACTATATCAGGATCAGTATCTATGCTAGTATTTCCACAGTTCAACTGTTGAAATAGTAAAAGCCAGAAAAACATGAAGTAGACTGTGATCATGATTGAATTCTAAGGAGAATCCAATGTACAATGAAATATTCTTTTTTTCTCCTCACAACACATTAAAGATCTTTACGTGAAAGATCTCTGAAAATTTCTAGAACTGGCTATTAGCATAAGAAATGAATGATAAATCTGGTGTTGCAAGTACGATATACCAAGAAAGGTTGATGAGTCTACTGTGGTTTAAGACATTTCTAGGAGGTAATATGGTGACCAATTCTTGGCATTAATAGTCAAAATCTGGGGTGCCTTGGTGGCTCAGTCATTAAGCATCTGTCTTTGGCTCAGGTCGTGATCCCGGGGTTCTGGGATCGAGCCCTGCCTCGGGCTCCCCGCTTAGCGGGAGGCCTGCTTCCCCCTCTCCCACTCCCCCTGCTTGTGTTCCCTCTCTCGCTGTCTCTCTCTCTGTCAAATAAAAATATAAGATCTTAAAAAAAAATAGTCAAAATCTTTCCGCCTTAGGATATTAACATGGGATTGAATGATCATTACTCTCTCAGAAGGTAGTGTTACCGTGTTCACTCACCCAATGTTTATGAAACTCCTCCTCTATGCCAGGCAGCCACTAAGTACTGGAAGTGAGAAGCTACGTAAGACCTCAATCCTACTATCAAAAGCTGATGGTGGGGCGGCTGGGTGGCTCAGTCGATTAAGCAGCTGGCTCTTGATTTCAGCTCAGGTCATGATCTCAGGGTCCTAGGATTGAGCCCAGCATCGGGCTCTGCGCTCAACAATGCG
Source organism: Ailuropoda melanoleuca (assembly GCF_002007445.2). Taxonomy (NCBI): domain Eukaryota; kingdom Metazoa; phylum Chordata; class Mammalia; order Carnivora; family Ursidae; genus Ailuropoda; species Ailuropoda melanoleuca. Next base: position 33,023,657 of record NC_048219.1, on the reverse strand, counting down.
TCTGCTTCAGGATTCTCACTCTCTCTCCCCCTCTGCCCTCCCCCTGCTCATACTTACTCTCTCTCTCAAATAAATAAATAAATCTTAAAAAAAAAAAACTTGATGGCACCCAATATACTAATTGCTGTGACAGAGGTAATTACAATGTACCTTGGAAACAATACACCATCTAAGGGAGTTGAGCGATGGCTTCACTGAGAAGCTGACTTGGAATTGTATCTTAAAAGAGATGAGTGGGAGTTTGACAGAAAAGTGGGGTGATAGTGTTCCAGGGAGAGGGGACATCAAGGACTAAGGTAAGCAGGACTCGGGCCCATCAGTCAAGCATCAACTATTCATGGACAAAAATGGATGGAGTTTCTGCCCACTTACTGTCACGTAAGGAAAAGAGACATTTAACAGATTATTAAAAAGATGATCACAATTACTTATCAAACCCAGCACTTTGCAAAGTGCTGCAAAGATGTGCAAGCAGTATTACTGCAGATACTGTGAAGGGTGCGTTCCCAGAGTCTTTGGTGGAAGGGCAGGGAGGAGCTTGACTCAGTTCGGTCATTAGGGAAGGCCTCTCCAAGGAAGTGACCTTTAAACTGAGACCTGAAGGAATTAGTCAGGCATATGGAAGTGGGTGGGGAGAGCATTCCCGTCTTGGGCAAAAGCACATGTTAGAAGTAGCCAGAAGACCAGTGCGGTTAGAATGCAAGGTTCCCTCCAGGGGAATCAAGGGGAGGGGATGGGAAGAGACAGACGCAATGGGGCAGGTGGGTCCAGATGGTGTGCAGTTTAACGCGGCATGTCTAAGTACAGTACCTTGACCCTCAAGTCTCAAACAACCTGAGAGGTTAGATGACAGCGAGCAAAGAGAACCCAGGCATTTTCTAGAAGCCACACATTTCATGCTTAGGGCAGAAGCTCTGATTCCTGGCTACAAGAGACTGATCATGACATTAGCTATTAGTGAAGCTCTTGAGATGTGCCCAGACCCGGGGGAAATGCCTTCTGTGCTACCTAGTTTCAACCTCACAACAGACCTATCAGTGAACCATCACGGGGTTGCTCCCTGGTCAGGAAGCTGGACTCAGACTGGTCCCAGAAAATGGCTGCGTCCTCATGACTGTACAAGTCAGGAGCAGGGTTTGGCTCTAAAGTCAAGCTCTTGATCATTCCATCAAGCCGCCTCCGAAGAAATCCAAATCTTCAGAAACCTTGAAAATTTCCACAGCTCAGCATTATCACCCTCCCCGAGTGGTACTTCAGCAGAAAGTGGGTTTACAAGAAATGCTCATTCCTTTTCTTTAATGTGAAAGGTGAATGGGGAACTCCAGGGACCTTTAAATTTTCTATCCCATCCATATCTGGGCTTTATGCCCCTGCTGTTTTGAATTCCATTTCAAATGAAAAAATAACCAAAAACCACTCTCAGCCAAGCCATTTGGATTTAAAACAGACTGGCAGAAACCTGGAAAGAGTCAAGATTCTCCTTAATATATCAAATAGAGCAGCCAGAGTCAATCTGAGAGGCTTTGCTCCATTTTGTAGAGAACAGGCCGTATTTTGAAAATGGATGAGTAAGGTTCACTGTTGCGACTTGTTTCAAGGTCTGGAGGCCAGGCCTGGTTTTGATCTGACAGGCCTGGGTCTCTAACTGGGTTATTCCTTTGCAAAGACTCAGAGAGGCAGTTTGCACGCCAGGCGCAGACCTGGAACAGTGTCCCTTTGAAGACTTCCTCTGGGTCTTAAGTGGGATTTGGTGCCCATTGTGGAATCACAGTAATGAGCTCAAAACTAATGTTTTTCATTACGCCAGCAAATCAGTCAGCCCCTCTGTTTGCTCAGGTGTGTGGCTGTGTGCCCCATGCCCTGCTCTCTATATAAGAACAAAATAAATATTTTTAAAAGGAAGAAAGAATTGAAGATGAAGGAATGTCACAACTGGTGGGATAGGAAAAGTGAGAGAAAGGGGCTCTGGTCTCCTTAAAGTAAGATAAATTTGCTATCTACTTTCTTTGCTAATTGGTCACCCTCTAGTCCGTGAAGACCAAAAAGAAAACAAAACAAAACAAAAAACAAACAAAAAACCCCCACAAAACAATCGGCTAATGATGTGGCAAGATTCATCCAATTAATTGGGGCTCATTCAGAGGCTGGAGCAGTGCCGGTAGATGGCGCCAGAGGGCAGACACAGCGCTCCCATTTACTCGGGGCGTAAAGGATTCGGAAAAAGCCCAGCCAACAACTTCTGCTGGGACAAAAGCCTGGGCGTTGTCCTCCTTCAGAGGGGACCAAGTATAAACACATTTTTTACAGAATAGGGAAGCATATGCACTGGAAATGTTCTTGGTCTACCAGCCAGAGGCCAAGAAGCGAGAGCCAGATAACGTTTACAGGGCAGCTCTTATTTCGGAATGAAGAATAAGGCTCAGCAGGTAGGGAGGCCTTGAGAAGGAGAACCAAATTTCCCAGAAGCCCACGCTGCACCAGAACTGTGGAGGGCTGGGCTGAGGAAACTCACTGGAGAAAACGATGGAGTCTTAGGTTGTCAGAATATACCCACCTGCCTCCGCAGAGGGACTGGCTGGGTGCACTGGGGGAAATAGGAAATAGAACTGGGTTAAGATTCTGCATGTGTGACCTTGACCGATACTCTTTCCTTCTGAGCAACAGTTGACTCATCCCTGGAATAGATGCAATAAATTGTAAATGAGAGACAACATTTGATTTATAGAAAATGCTTAGCACAACACTCAACATGCAGCAATCTCTGAAAACTCTTCCAGCTGTGGCACTAAAACCCCTTCCTCTGGGAATGGGGACAATCAGGAAAGACAACCTTCTCATTTGTGTCACCACTGCGTCTGATACACACTGGTGCTCGCTGGGCTTATCACACTATTTTGCATTTTATTTACTTATGCAGGTCCTGAGATCGGCTGCTCCTTTAAATAAGGGCTGTGCGGTAACATTCTCCTCGCATTCCCAGAATCTATCAGGGCCCCCGAGACATAACATCTGTTGAATACATGAGCTTTTCTTGTGAGCAAGTTGTTCCAACCTACCAAGCTAAATGATTCAGATACAGAATGGTGGCCACATCTCACTTGCTTTCTCTTCACTGCGCTCAGGAAAGAAAACAGAAAGTACTACAAACCTGATGATGAAAATCAACTTCGAATTCTTTGTATTAGGCAAAGACCAAATAGAAGCCAGATGCTAAGCAGCCATTTTCAGTATTGGCCAACTCACCCCGCCAAGATTCTAAGTAAATTCCAAGACAGAATTGCAATATTAGATGTAATTCTATGATCTTAGTGTCATAGGGTAGGGTTTGGGCATGTGGCATTCTAGTCTACCCAGGCCGGAGAGAGAGATGTTGAAGGAACGAAGAATGACCTGGATGGAAGCAAATAACAGGAGGTCAACAGAATCAGGGATGCCAATGAGGCCAACAATAAGGAGGGAATTGGAGACCACAGAGCTTAGCTAATGTGGTCAGACTCTGTTACTAAGTAGCCCCTTTGATTGGGGCAAGTTAGTTAATTGCTGAAAGGCTCGATCTCTTTGTTTATAAAATAAGGCATTATTAGTCAGCATAGGTTAACCTATGCTGATGTATAAACCTATGGTGATGTATAAACTCTGAACTCTCAGTGACTTAGCAAAACAGAAGTGAATTTCTCACTCACCCAAAGTCTCACCCAAAGGCAGGTTAGTGGGAGCACTTCTCCACCCAGGGACTCAGGGATCCCATTTCCTTCTATCCTGTGACACTACCATCTCATCACGTGGCTCCCAGTGTTACAGCAGCAGGGAAGAGAGAGCTGGAGAAGGCACACTGGTTCGTAAGTGCTTTAGTACAGAGGTGACATATATAATTTCTGCTTAGAGCCCATTGTTCAAAATAAGACACAGCCCCAGCCTAGCTGCAGGGGAGACTGAGAAATGTGGAGGGGCATAGAGATATTTGGGGAGCATTATAGATTTGTCTGCCCCACTGTATTTTAATATTTAATTAAAATAATTTAATCAATCAGGATTAGACTTTGCAGCATGAAATAGAACAACCAAATAACAGTGGTTTTTAAAAGTTAGAGGTTTATTTCCTCTGTAGTAAAAGAAGCCTGAAGAGGTGGGGCAGCCCCACGGTCACCAGGAGCACAGGCACCTTCTACCCTCATCCAAAAGTCGCTTCATGGTGACAAGATATCTTCTAGGTGCCATGGCCACATTTCAGCCAAGATGAAAGAGTAAAAGATCAGGGCGATAAAAGGCACCCTACCCTCTTTAAAGAGCTTTCTCAGAAGCTCACCTAGCAACTTCCATGTATATTTCATTGGCCACTCCTAGCTACAAGGCAGTGTGTGATGTGTAGTCTTTAACCTTTGTGAATGGGAGAGTGAATATTGGTAAGGCTACTAACCATCCATGCCAAAACAATAACCCTCAATTAATGGGGTTATGGTGAGCACTTTACAGAAGTAAAAAAGCTTTGTCCAGGGGCTGACCATATGTGTCCAGTAAATGTTAGATATTGTCATTACTATTTTTATTACCACATCATCATTTTGGAAGCCTGAACTTGGTGGCAACACCTTAGGAACCTGTCAAGAAAGTGGAGTGAGTCTTTGGTCTTAGTGAGGAACATTTGGAAGAGCAAGGCAGGGTAGGAGAGCCCCAGGCCCTGGGTTACGGATTAGGACAAGGGGAAGCATTAGCACTCGTTGGGGAGCTGGGAGTGCAGGAGGGAAGAAGCTGAATGTGGTAGCACTAGGTTTTTCTGAGGCTGACTCTGGTTAAGATATGTAATTTGCAGAGAGAAGAACCCAAGAAAACATGAAAACCAGAAAGCATCACAGTGACTGCCTTGGTCAGCACCTTTAGAAGCCAACCTTTGTGTACCCTCAACTCCATGTTTGTACTCCCTTGCTTACTGAGCTCTTTCTACCTCTGTGAGGTCACCTCACCCCTTCACTTGGTTTCTGCCACCACAAATTTCAGCCCTTCTTGATGCTACTGCTTTCTCATCCTTTCCTTCAGCATGTATTTATTGAGTATTTGCCACGACGCGGCATAGCTTTCAGTACTAGGGATAGAGCGGGGAATAGGACAGGCCACACTCCTTGCTTGGTGAAATCTACATAACATGTTGGCCTTTTCCTTCCTTGGATTGGTGCTTCTAGGTAATTCCTCCACCTGTCCCCTGGGACTTCCTCTCTGGTATGCTGCTTATCACTTACCACCTTGCTGGTCTCGGTCTTAACAGTCCTATTAGTCACTAAAACCCAGATATAAGAGGGATAACTTAGATCTACATCCCGCCTTCATATCCCACTTTGATGTTGGCTCAGACGCAGGGCCGGGCTAAGTCTGTGGTGGGAGGCATTAGTGGCTTCATCGGGAGATGCTGGAGAAGAAACAGCTAGAGTTAACAATAGTCTGATCAGCCTATACAATTCCCAATCTTCAGGTAGAACGAGTAACTACTTGTGTCAACTAAGGTTCTTGGGTTGCAAGCAGAAGAAACAGACTCCAATTAACTTAAGAAGAAGAGGTTTACTGGGAGGGTATGGGGCTTCACAAACATGATTTAAAGGCACAGCTGAAGAGTCAGATTTCAGAAGGGACAGAGTCTGGGGCAGCTCAGGGACTTCGTTTGAAGTCCATGCCTCTGTTGGAAAGAATGGTCCCTAATCATATCTCTGTGCTTTTTCCTCTCTCTACTCAAGAGACAAAGTCCTGGGAGAGAGGGCAGCTTTTGTTCTGGGTTGAGTTACATTTCTCCCCCTTCCCACCCAAAGCCCAATTAATAGTTCCTACCAAATCTACAAGTAATAGGACCTGGTAGTTCCCCAAAACAAAATTAGGTTGTGACTACCAGAATAGGGATGAATGCTGGGTGGGCAAATACACAGATGTCTACCTCCCCACTCTGGGTAATTTTCCTATTCCCAAGGCTATGGCTTTAGGCCATTTCAGGAAGATGCCTAAGAATGCGTCCTCCTGGAAATAGTTTCTGTTGCAGGGAGCAAGACTGTGGCCTAATTATAAGAAACTTGATGCTCATGTTGGGAATTTGGAGTGATATTGATAGAAATAACAATTACAAGTGATTTAACAATCCAAAAAATAAAAAATTCTATTTTTATATCACTTGTTTTTTTTTTTTAAGTCTGGCTGCATTTTTGTAATTGTAATTTTTTTGATTTTTAAAATTACTCATGTATACACATGGTTCATTCACCTTCCTCCGTCCTGCCACCTGGAACATGGATGTCTCCATCTTGAACCTTGGAGACTGCCCTTTTGGATCATGAGGACTAAAACACCAGAACGGCAGGACAGCGTGCTAGAAGAAACCTAGATTCTGGTGACTTTGTGGAACAGACACATGATGTTAGCCCTGCTCTGTATTGCTTTATATTTTTCTGTAATCGAGAACTAAGCTCCTACCTGTGAAAACCACCCCTGTTTGATGTTTTTCTGCTACGGTCAAGCCTAATTCCATTGCATCTCCGAGGTTATGCCACCAATAGGTGACAGAGCCTGGACTAGATGAGGCAAGGGAAGCCCCCGGCACAAAATGTAAGGAGGCACTCGCGCTCAGCGTCATGCAGGTGCTAACCGTGCCCTTGCAGGACGCCAAGAGCAGGTGCCTCCTAAAATTTTGCGCCCTGAGTGTTCGTCTTGCTTTAGCCCGCTCAGCTACATCAGCAACCAGAGCCCGGGCTCTGCCGATACCCCGTGACTGTGAGAACAGGCAACTGGTCCTCGTCTGAGATTTAAGAAATGCCTTCTTTTATATTAACTATGAGAGGCAAGATTTTAAAACTTTCTGACATCTCCATTCCCTAGCACCCCTGCTATTTCAAGAGCTCGCTTTTCTCATGAGCTGGCACGGGAGTGAAAAGCCCTTCTGAAATACCTCGCCCTCCCATCCGCTTTCCAAGCAGGCAGCCTTGTTTATATATCGCTTCTCCTGGATGAATCATTTGCAGCAAGAGTACAGCTTCACTTATCCATGAGAAACTGTTCAAAACAATCCTTTCTATTCTGCATAAAGCTTCAGGAGTAACAATAGATTTTCAAAATAAGACGGCTACTTGTCAGCTTCTCAAAGTCAGGGAACAAATAAAAGTGACTATGTGCCATCGAAAATCATTTTGAAAGAAAAAACAAAACCTCCCTGTGATTGCTTATTTTTTCGAGCTCCCACCCTCTACCTTCTTTATATTCTGCTTCCTGCAGAAGCCTTTCCAGTTCCTTTTGCTTCTGGTTTCAAGGTGTTATTTTCACATGGCACTTCCTGAAATTCCATACAGAATCATCATAGGGTGAAAAGAGAGGGCTGGTTGCCACTGGCATCTTAGGGATCAGAACCCCTTGATTTCAAGGTTAGAGGGAAATGTAGAGTCATTTCTCAAGAGTGGGTTTATTTGATATGCTGCATTTATGTTGTGCTACACAAAGACCTTCCAAGGAAACACATGCTCTGTAGATCTCTGCCAAACTCTCAGGAACAGAGAAGAGGTAGGTGAAGGAACAGGGGCTGGAGAAGCTAACTGAAGTAGAGAATAGGGTCTGGATCACGGCTTGTGAAGAGACACTGTCCCAGAGCCTTCACATTAATTCTCACGCCCTCCCCCGCTTCAGAGAGAGTGATTTGTCTCCATCTTACAGGTAGAAAAAGCAAGTTCGGAGAGGTTAAGTAACTTGCCCAAGATCACACAGCAAAGGAATAGCAAGTGGGGACCCAAATCCAGGTTGACCCGACCCGATACCTATGCTCTTGCAAGTGTGTCTCGCTGCGTGGAAAAGCTCAATCTATTTCCTATTAGACGGAAGATCAGCAAGATGGGGGAGGTCAGGAAACTGAGGATCTAGTCCCAGCATGGGGACATGGGACAAAGACTTCCATCTCCCCTGCGACTCTGTGCTCTTACCTGTGGAATAAGAAAGCGGAACTAGGTGGTTCTTCAGCTGCTTCTGCTCTCTGACAATCTGCGTTTCCATATCGACTCCCATCAAAGGCATCCAGCAAAAGCACAGAAATAACAGGAAGGGTGAGCCACAGGCAGGATCCCTCCCTGTGGGTCAGGAGTCCAGGAAAGGCCAGAGACAGCCACGGCAGGATAAATAAACTGAACTTGATGTTCCTTGCATACTCCCATTTTTTCATCCACCTTTCCAGCCCCTGCCTCCACCATCCGGGTACTCTGCTCCTGGCCTTACCACCTCCAGCCGGCCTCAACTTGTAGCACCCCATCCAGGCTTGCCTGGATTCCTGCAATGCTGAGTTAAAAGACCTAATTGTTTTTTATCCAGCCAACTGGATGGTTCCTTTTTGCAAATTATAAGAAGGTGCTTCTCAGAATTGGGTAGGCATGGCCCTGACTCAGGATGTATGGCTTGGCAAGCAGAGCATGAACTGACTTTCAGCTCCTGCCTTCCCCACACAGTCAGATGCCCTGTGCAGTGCACAACTCAAACAACTATATGTGGCAGCCCTGGGATGAGGCCCACTGTTGAGTCATTTCAGTGAATGATACTCCATTCATCCAATTACGCGTGGCAGAGAGGAAACTAAGCAATATCTTGACCCTTTTCTCACCTTCATCTCTCATGTTCTACCCCACCACACTGTTGATTTAGCTCCTATTTACCTCTCAGGGTTTCCAGTGCTCTCCATTGCCACCACCACCCTGATCAAAAGAACATCCTTCTTCTGAACTCCAGCACTAGCATTCTAACTGGCTTCCTTCCATCTATTCTGTCCTGCCTTGTGTTTATTCCTGTTGCTGCAGCCAGAAAGTATAGGAACTCAGTGAATTTAACACTGAGAGCTAGCAAATTGGAGGATCTCTTCAAAATTAAAATATGGTGATCCCTCTTTCTTGCTTGAACTTCTCAATGGCTTCTGATGACTTTTAGACTAAGGACAAAACTCTTGACTCAGTTCCCTCCCTACACTTTCAGAATCACTTCACGTTGTCTTCTTTTCAGCTCTCCTCTCCCCGGCTCCTCGGGGAAGTCACCCATAAGCCCAGTCTTCTCTCTACCTCGAGCACTGGTCCTCCTCCTTCTTTGCCTGTTAAGTTCTACTCACACTTCGAGTGTGTCAAGGGTCAAGCATTACTCCTCAGAAGGCTTTCCCTGTGCTCCCTAACTGGCCAGCTCTCCTTAAGATACATCCCTCAGAGACAAGGGCCTTCCTCTCTTTGCGGCACTCATCAGTGTACACATCTACGTGTAGCTGTGAGATCATCTGACACTCTCTCTTCAGCTGGCCTGTAAGCTACATCACATGGTGCCTGGGCTCATGTAGTGTCAGGCACACAGTATCTCCTTGATAAATATATGTTGAATGAATGCAGGTTTGTCAGGCTTGGAGACACCAACATTTAGCAAAGACCACTTTGGATCGTCCCCCCAAGTGATCTACTAGTTTAGTGTCCCCAAATTGGGGGTGTCAAAGGAAGAGGAAGAAGAGCAAATCACAGAACCTCGCAACTGGCAAACCATTCCTTCATAACTAACCAACTCTGAATGCCTCTTCTATGAGGCATTGTGGTTAACTGGTTCCTGGCAAACATTTGTTGAAATCAGTGCATAAAATCCAATCATTCAAGGCCCAGATTAGATGCCCCATCTGCTAGAAAGACTCAGAAGTAATCTCTCTGTCCCATACATGTTCAAAGCATCTCAGCACTCCCTCTCTGCTGATCGTTTTGATCTTGTGTTAGAGTTATTTGGGTGTATGTCTCATCTCATAGAATACATTGGAATTGCCCAATTGATTCCTGGTCTGATCTCCCATCCCCCAACACCTAGCACAATGTCTATCTGTAATAGTGCTCAAAAAGTTTCGGCAAAGGAATGAAGGCACAAATGGGTGATAAATCATGCTTGTTCCACTCTCTCTCTCAGGTGTACAAACTGTTAGTTTGAGTGTATTTCTGACTTTCCTGATCCTACATTCTTCTCAAAGAGGCTGGGGGAAAGGATTACTTGGGATACTCTCAACCACTTTAAATTAGTTAATTGTCTATCATTCAGTAAGTCTCCATTGTGGGAAGCCAGGTTGTTGTCTTCCTCCTCCTCTCAAGCATTTTCAGTCTGGACAATCTCGACAGTTTTCTAATTCAAGAACTTCCAGTACCACATATGTGCCCCAAGCAGGCCAGAGTTTTGAAATCCAGCTTTGGAGAGCTCAGTACCAACCTCATGATCATTTAGTTATATGGCCTTATGCTATTTAATAACCGCCAACACGTGCAATGAGTCTCTTGTTTGTACCAATCAAATACATGCATTAAAACATAGAAAATCTAACCCTGTTATTAGGCCTCTGATTGAAAGACAGTTTAGATAATGTGTCAGGATGGTGGGAGTCTCAACTCTTCTCTATGAGCTACCATTAGGATTCATGTATGCGTACCGAAATATGTCTAAGAGTTGCCAAGTTTTAGAGAAGAGGGAGACCTCAGAGGTTATTTGACCTAAATGCCCGTTTTATAGATGGCGAAACTTAAGTCCCAGGAGAGAAAGGGACTGGCCAAGTGGGTCATGGAGTTGAGACGCACACTCAGCTTTGGAGGTCTTCTGAGTCGAAATACTTGTTGTATTTCCTGGGATGTGACAGGCTTTTTAAATACTTTATCACTGCTAATCTCTAATTACACCTCAGGAAAGGTGCCTTGTCCACATTTTATAGATGAGGAAACTGAGCTCAGAGAGTTGAAATAATTTGTTTCAATGTCTCCCGTCTACCAAATCTTTCAGATAGCAAAGTTGGGGTTGAAATCCATATATGCCTGAATCTGAAGATAGAACTTCTCCCAGTGGTAAAGGTCACTGGAGCTTTGTGAAGAGCACATTGCTATTGAGTGATGGGTTTGAGACCAAAAGAATGCAAATTCCAGACTAGAGAATTCCAGAGCAGAGATGTCATATGCTCCTGTGCCCCCATGCCTCCCACACAACCACCGCTAGCATCCTGAATAATCAGACCAATACCTTCCCCAGCTTTATTGTGCATACAAATCACCTGGAGATCTATTCAAAGTGCAGATTCTGGTTGAATAGGTCTTGAGTGGTGCCTGAAAGTCTGCGGATTCTGAGATTCTCAGGTAATACAAATGCTCCTCGGTCTGGACCACACTTTGTGTAGCAAGGTTGCTGAAGATATAACTCGGTCTTCAGCAGCTCCATCCCTAGACTGTCAAGCAGCAAAATTCATAAGGATGAGGGAGAGCATCTGTGGTTGAGTAGTTGGAGGAGACACCATGTTGTGTAGATATCACTTGCTGAACATCTTACTATGCGCTGGCATAACACTAAGGACTTTACTGTACAATCACATTTAATCCCCTCCATAACCCTCCTAGTAGCTATTGGTGTCCACAGTCTACAGATGAGGAAACAGACTCAGAGTTCAGGCAACTTCTCCAAATTCACATGGTTCTGTCTGATTCCAAAACTCATGCTCTTAACCACAATGCCAACTTCCTCCACAATGAGCGTCTCCTTTACACTCAGCAATTCTGAATGGTGCTTTAAGGGGGAAGGAGTCTTTGAGCAGATATTGATTAGCTGATAGGGACGTCCCAAACTTAACACCAGGATGCTAGTGAATATCTTAGACCAGATGTTGATCAACTTGCTAGAGGAATGTGCAAAGGATTCAGTCACACAAAGACAGAAATAAGCATAAATAGCTTGAGTGAGAAATTAGAAATAAATTTCATGCTCCACGATAGAGGAATGGTTAAATAAAACATAGTATATTAAGCAATGGGCATACTAATTAAGCAATGGTTATACCAGGAATATATTTGCTAGAATACCATGATATGACTCATGTTAGAAAAGATGTGAGTGTGTGTGTGTGTTGTGGGTGTAGGTGTGTGTGGTCACACATAGGAAAAGATTGGAATGAGGTGTTCCAAGAAATTAATATCAATAACCTTTGGGTGCTATTATTATTCATTTTTTCTTTTCTTTTCCCTTTATACTTATCTGTACTTCTCATTTTTCTATAACAAGGGTGAATCACTTGTGCAATTTTTTAAAGAAAAAATAAATATGCAAGAGAAGCCAGGGAAAAGCTTTTCCAAAAGGGGCAAAGGAGGTAGACAGACATGTATTACCAGATGTTAAAATACATTATAAAGTTGTAAATATTGTAACAATTCAGGTTTGGGAAATACTAGACTGACAAATCAGTGGAAGAGAATAAAATATAAGATTCAGATACATAAATATTTACTTTTTCTCTTTACATGAGAGGCTTTTCTAAAAATAATATGAAACTATAGTATAGCCCCCCAAAATGCTACCTAAGTAGCCAGTAGACCATTGGCAAAGTGGGGGGAATATTTCTAATATATATGACAAATAAACAGGACTAGTTTTCTTAATAGATAAAGGGTTCTTATAACACAATAGAAAATTTGGCAGAAAACATAAGCATCTATTCAAAAAAAGAGGGGGTGATGAGTAAGAGAATGAATCCTAGCTATAGTAACATCTAGAAAGGGGACGCTGTTTTTTGCCATGGTCCTCCCAGGTCATAAGAGTTTTTATGTAACTCTCAAGGTAGAAAGTCAAATCAAACTAGAACAGGAACAATTTCATGAATCACATTTAACCACTGAGAAGCTCTTCAGTAGCTTAGTGAGAGAGGGATCAGAAATTAATACTAGTATCCTATTGTGCACAATTCACAGTTTGGGGTGTTTTGTTTTTGTTTTTTGGCATGTAATTAGGCTTAAACTAACTGCAGAATAAAGCAAAGAAGGAAGGGAAGTGACACGGCATCAAGGATGAAAAGGTGTAGCTCAATGGGGTTTAAATCCCAGCTCTTCCTCTGACTGTGTGTATCCTCAGGCATCTCACTAAATCTTACTTTCCTCATCTGTAAAATGTATTCGAGAAATCCTCTTTACAGTGTTTTTCTGTCAGAAAAGTAAGATCGCCTATGTAAAGCACTTAGCACCCCTTAGTGAATGCTCCATAAATAGTAACTATGAGGACATCCCCAGAATTGTTATTACCACTCATGGAAGGGCAGGAACAGGGGCCCGCATTGTGCCTCCCCTCTCCTCACCCCAGTACTGAGCCTACAGAGCAGACCCCTGTGACTGTTGGGTTGGGGAGGGTAGCCCAGCACTGTGGCCACATGGATAGAGCATGGTTTTTTCTCCTGTCCAGAGCCCTGTACCAGCACGGACTCCCATGCAGGGAGCCTCTCAGGACCTCTGATTCCTCACGCAGAGAGACAATTAGTGGTGCAAGATGTAGAGATCAAACTAAAGGAGAAGGTGTTCGGGGAAACACTCTCTGAGCTGTAAAGCTATCAGCCTCAGCCCTGCCTTCTCCTGTTCACAGATCTCAGTCCTGGAAGCAAGCCTGTGCAGCAAAGTTTACCTCTAAGTCACCTCAGATGCCCTGTAAGCCCGTCTCGCAGGGCTTAGAAGATGTTGCCAGACCAGGAATCTGCTAAGTTAGCCAGGACCAAGCAATTCCTACCTTCATGCACCAACATCCAGCTGATTGAAAAACTATGGGAAACGCTAGAGTATCCCCTAAATGGCTATCATCGCCCAAACACATGCCACATAGCCCTATTTCCTGCACCTTCACTGCCAAGCAGACCAGGACCTGACCTTCCAGGACAAACTAATAGCCAACATTTATGGAGGGCTGTCTGTGTTCTGAGCCTCATGCTAAATATTTTACCTGCTTTGTTTCAATGAATCCTCACAGATCTATGAGAGAAGAACTCTCACGTCTTATCTACAGATAGGGAAACTGAGGTTTACAGAAGGGTTAAGCACAGAAACAAAGTAACTGATGGTTACAGGCTAGGGCCTCGAACCCAAGTCTGCCTGACTATGATCTTGTTTATTATGCTGCTTTCCTAGGAATTATTTCACAGACGCCCCCAAGCAGTGAAGGGACCCACCCAAGATCATACAGCTAGTAGGTAGCAAAACTGGGATTCAGATCTATAGCTCTCCAAGTCCAAAGTCATGCACTCCCCATGACACCGTGCTGTGTTCCCCAGTCACAGAAGCCTAGCCTCTAAGTGTCCCTTCCCTGAGCCTAGAGCCTGCTCTTGTGCCAGCTCATTGGTTGATGGCCTGGAAGCATGCCTGACTTTTCTCAGCTCCTTTCCCTGGGGGCTGGTTCTAGAGTCTGTTCTTGCCAGCGGGATACCTGCTGTGCATGGACAGATCTTCCCCAAAGGAGACAAATCCCAGCTTGGTTCCGGAGAACGCAAAAAGGAGTTCCCAGTCCAGGCCAATCTACCTTTGAGAATGAGAAGCAAACTAGCCCATCCTCTTGGTTGCTTCCTTGGGTCCCTTGGGTCTTTGAAGCTGCCCTGCTCCCCAGCTGACTTGGAAGGGACCAAGACATCAGTGCCCCATCCCGCCTTCTCCCACTTTGGTCCACCTGCTCAGGCAGGCATGTTAGGGATCCACGATGCCTTGCCCTCAAGCCTGACCCATGACAACTGTGCACCTTTATTTTTTACTGGGCTTGTCCATTTCCAACTGTAAAAGCAACAGTCTCCTTGTGTTCCTTCCCACCGCTCTGACAAGCCTGCGCTCTCCACAGCAGGGCTGCAGGAGCATAAAGGGAGCCGGAGCTGCAGATGAAGTATCGTAACTGGCGTTAAGTACAAATTAAAATTCCTCCAAGGTGTGCAAAGGATGCCACAACTGCATCAATTTGCACATAAAGGCTCCCATTCAAACTGAGGGACTCAAGAGAGGAAAAGCAGACTAAGAAACAGAATATTCAAACACTTCAAATCATATCCTCAGAAAGGCTTTCCGCATCTTGTTGAAGGAGCGAGTCATCTTCCTGTGTGAAGTGTTCACACTCACTTCCGGTGAGTCATGAGAGGGGCATTCAGGTCTGGACGCTGCCACCGCGCACGTGGTGGAGCCCCTCAGCTCTCCAGCTTCCTCTTCAGAAAACAGAGGTGCTGCCTCTCGGCCCCGTAACTGCTGGCTTCTCTCCAGGCCGCCAAACAACCGGAGTTTCTGAGGGGCATCTGCTGACAGCGTCTGCCAGCTCCCTATCCAGCGTTTCCGTGACGCCTGTGACTCACAGCAAGCTCACACCGGAAGCCGCTTCCCCGTGCAGGCTCTGTTGGCTGAAACGCTTGCCAGCCCCGAGAAAGGTCTGTGGGGCTGGCAGGCAGCGATCCTACATTGGAAAGCAGCAGGGACCCAGCCTTACCCGGGCCTGCAGCAGCACAAAGAGCAAAAATACCAACCGGCACAAACTGATGGGTGTGATGAATGGGCTGCTCTGCTCAGTAGGCTGGAAACCACGTGCTGCAGATATGGTGGAGAATGCAAACGCAGGCCATACGAGCAGAAGGCTCTGTGGGATCTAGCCTGACATGGCCCTTCAAAAGAGAAAAGGAAGAAGAACCCCTTGCTCTGAAAGCAAATCAAGCAGGACAGTGAGAAACTTGGTGTGTCAGAAACTCCCATCCGATCTCTCCGTTGGGCTCATCATAATGCCTTCCGATGACCCCGACAGAAAGAGCCTGCAAGGGGGGTGTTGGAGGCGTTGTCTCTTCTACTTTACACAAACTGAACTTCAGGGAGGTTAAGTTGCCACAGACCATGCCCGGAGTCAGTGGTCCAGTGGCATTTGAACCCACATCTGTCAGACTTCCACACTTTCAGCTACTTCAGAATTCATTTCCTTCTGATAGATTTTTATTGAAAACCACCTGTGTGCAAAGCCATAGCTTAGAGCCAGACACCCTTACGAGGTGTTGAATGGAAGAAAAAAAAGAGAAAAAGAAGGCAGAAGTCCTAGATGTGTTGCTTTCTAACTATGTGACCTTAAGTAAGTCACCAATAACGTCCATCATCTTAATGTTTAACTCTGTGATTGTCTTAAGAAGTTGGTCAGAGGAGGCTCTTGGGTGCATTTCCCATGTTGGCCCTAAGAAATATAGTTTTCTCATTCATTCATTCTTTATTTATTAATTCCATCACTCTATAAACATGTATCGATTACTCAGTAACAAGCTTTGGGACAGAGGGATAAATAAGACACAGTCCCTGCCATCAAAGTAGTCGTGGTCTGGTGGAGAAGAAAGGCCTCCAACGGGAGTTACCCTGCAGTGAGATTGATGGGTGTTCCAGGGAGAAAAAGTTACAGCAGTAAGAGAAACAAGAACTAATTCTGCCCAAAGGATTGGGGGAAATTATAGAGAAGGTGACAGTTGACCCAGGCTTTAAAGAATGAGTAAGGCTTAGCTAGGATGAGTGTGCTTCATGTCCTGTCTTGTGTAGCACAGTCTATGCCTTAACCTCAGGGGACGCTGACACCACCATATTGAATGAATGAGCAGAGTCAGGCAGTGCTGCGTTTGAACTGGAGCCCTGTCACTTACTAGCTCTGCCCTAAGTCTAAGTCTCTATCACGGCAACCTTTTGAAGTGCTTCTCCTTTTTGGCAACTTTTTTTTTTTAAGTTTTTATTTATTTATGTGACAGAGAGACAGCCAGCGAGAGAGGGAACACAGCAGGGGGAGTGGGAGAGGAAGAAGCAGGCTCCCAGCGGAGGAGCCCGATGTGGGACTTGATCCCGGAATGCCAGGATCACGCCCGGAGCCGAAGGCAGACGCTTTAATGACTGCGCTACCCAGGAGCCCCTTGGCAACTTTTTTTGAAATCCCTTTCCAAACCTGCCTCTTCTCAATGAAAGGCCCTTCTACAAAAATATGAGATGCCTACCATCGCCAGGTAGTTGGTAGGTAGTGGGGGGAGATGCAGAGGCAAGTGGGACACAGTTCTTGCCCCCTAGGAGCATAAGCATTCGGGAGGCATGGACAGGGACAGCCTCACTAGGCACTGTGGGCCATGCACCATGGCAGTCCCCTCCTGCAGGATGGGGGCACAGATGGGGGGAAGTTCATGCTCAAGGTTCCATCCTCAAATCATGGCCACTTTCTGAAGTTACATTGGGGGTCCTTCAGACCTGCATGTCACTGTTGGGTGTTTCATTATAAAATTTAGAGCTGGAGTGGAATTTTGAGATCATTCTACAAGTGGGAAAACAGAGGCCCAGAGAAGCTAAAGGCATGGGTAGGAAGGGACAGAATCTGGTTCTAGACCCAGTCCTCTGGACTTCTGTGTCTTGCTAATTTTCACCAGTGATGAGATACCCAAATCTGCCGCCTCCTTCCATCCTCCCACCCACAGTCATGCCCTGTAGTCTCACTCAGCTGCGTGTAATAATGCAGGACAGGGACTCTGAATAAATATAAAATTTCTCCGTGGGTCATTTGAAATGAGAGAAATCATTTTTGGACTCATTTCCATACATTTCTCTAGTGAGGACCTCTGTTTTTCTAGCCGAAGTACCGAGTCTCAGCTAACATTAAAATTGGCTACAGATGAGTTTGTGAGATGTAGTGGATGGAAAACATCCTAGTGTGGGATCTCAGCAGCCCGGATTCGAAGATCAGCTTTGCCCGTTGGTCACCTTGGGGCTTCGGGCAGGTCATTCCCTTCTCAGGGCCTCTGGTGTCCCCTCAGCTGCAGAGATGGCTGAACCCAGTGGAAACTCCATGGTCTCTCCGGGGCCTGCAGGCATGTACAGTCCACCGTAGGGACTCAACCCCTCCTTCTTTTACAAGAGAAACATCTTCAAAGTCACCAGCTTTCTCTGAATAGGAGTCCATAAAATCATTTCCAAAATCTAAAGTTCGTCTCTGTTCATTTTTTCCCCTCTGTCTCATTAGAAGCAACATTACCTCCCCACCTCCCCGTCTCTTAGCAACAACATGGAAGGGTTGACTGTTCTGAAGCACTTCTCAAGTTGCGTGACCTGGCAGCTGTGAATTATTCTGTGTACTCTAATATTATCATTTCGGCATTGCTCCCCCTCCGCTGTCACTCCCCGGGCCTCCTGCTCAAAACCACCCGCTCAGTGCCTCGCCTCACTTGTTGCTGAAAACACACCCTGATTCCGCCTACCTCCACTGAAATCATTTGTGCAATTGTTCAGGGACACCAGGAAACTTGACAGAACAATGTATTTTAACAGGAGCACAAGAGCGCAGGGAGGTAAGGTAAATACTTTGCAATACTTGCAAATCCCAGATCTGAAACCCCTACACATTTTTCTAGGGTCTTCCATTCATCACTTTATTGTGCAATGGATTAAACCAAGAGAAAAAAAATAATAAAAGCAAATAATAATGACTACCATTTATTGAGCACCTACTATGTGTCAAGCAACTCTTCCCTGCTTTACCTTCTCCACAGCTGGGGGAGCACCCACTTTTACAGATGAGGGAAGAGGCTCAGAAACGTGGATGAACTGCTCAGGGTCACACAACTGCTAAATGCTGCTGCCGAGATTGGGGCTGGGTCTGCTATCTGATTCTCAAATCTAGGGCTTTGAAATTGAGAATAACCTGGGAAGTGTTACCCCACAAGAGGGACCTAGCAAAAAGAGAACAGAATGGCAGTTACAGACCATCTAGTCCTTTCTCCACCCACTTTATTTCCACTCCTAAAACTGAAATAACTTGTTTTCTGTTGTTCCCAAAGAGAGAGCCAACTAAAAGTTGGGCCTACTCAGGAGATGCCTAGCAATTATTAGGCCAAAGGAAGTTCAGGTTGGAATGGGCCTTCCAGTTCACTCGATCTAAACCTAATAGTTTATAGATGACAAACAAGCCCAGAGAGTTGAAGAAGGTCACCCACGTTCTCCCACTTTATCAGTAAGTAGCAGAGCCAGCCTTATCACTCCAAATTCTATGCTTTTCATCTGTGAGACGTGTCCTAGCACCTGTGTATGCTAGCCTATGGCTCTGAGGCCTAAATGAGATACTATACTCAAAGCGCCCTGCCTGGCCATGCCCTGCACATGAAGCTGCAGCCGACCTGGATCCTCTTCGAACCTCAGTCTCTTTATCTGTAAATGGGGCTGGCAAGGGCCCCTCACTCATACCTTTGTGAAGAAATTCCACTGAGCTCCTGGATGCGGCAGAACGTTGTAATGCTTGCTTCCCAAACACCAGCTATAATCTTTTGAGGCTGTCGGGTAGGGCATTTCAGGTTCTTGCATGATTTCCCAGGTGGGCAACATTAGAATAAGGTCGGCAGCACCTGCCCCTGGCCTCTTATGATTATGGGGGATTAAGAAACAGGAGAAAGAAAAAAACAGGAAAAGATGTTAGAACTTGCGTCCACATAATATGTCTTATTTTTTCAACCTTCTTCTCTTCTTGGCACTGCTTTGACTTCATGGAAGCCGTGGGCAAGGAAGACTGTCAGGCAGAAGGTCACAGAGGAACAGGCACAGGGTGGGCCAGGCTGGATTAGAAGTCAGGTGCCACCAGGTAGAGGGCTCACAGTATTGGAGGCAGCTGCACTGCACGTGTCGTGAGCCTCGAGGACTGTGGGTTCGCCCCACGTGCGTGAGCCTGGATTGCACACAAGGCATTCAAGGTCAACAGGAGCCAGGACGATTCCATTCTCGGTTCACCAGGGTTCCTATCACCTCCCCTTCCCTCTCTACCCTCTCTCTAGGCCCTCTTTTCAGGATGAAAACAGCTCCTGAACTCGTGTCTTTGCCCTTGCTTCCTCCAGACTCAGATAGTCACCCTCCTCATTACAGGCGGCACCACCAGCAGTAGTGAGTTGGGGGACGAGGAAGTTGAGCCAGGTTGTGCAGAGAAATACTGCAAGGAGTTTGCCAGGGGGAGGATGGAAAGAGGAGGAAAGGCACTAGGGGGGCAGCTGGGGTGTAAGCTGATTGTGTGTACACACATGTGTGCAGTCAAGTTTGTTCTAAGGAAGAGACTGAAGCCCATTTACATGCTTTCAGGGAGGAAACAGCTGAAGGGACAGGGGCCAAAACACTAGCACAGGGTCTCTGAGAAGGCAAGAGGGGAGGGAGCCCAGAGCTCAGGGCAGCCATGGGCCTCACTCAGGAGGAGGGACGGGATGGCTCTGCTGTTGCGGTAGGAAGGGAGGAGGGTAACAAGGAGCAGAGGTAAGAGCACCAGTCTGCCTGCTCCCAGAGCTCAGGACTGTCTTTCTCTCGTCTGCACGCAGCTGTGGCCTTGCGCCAAGAGCTGCCGCCAGGCCTCCACACACATGAATTGCCATCCTCACCGCGGCCTGCAAGGCGGGCATTTCTAACACCCCCATTTTATAGATTCGCCCACCGAATCTCAGAAAGCATGTGAAATTGCCGAAGGTTGCACAACCAGTGTTATTAATAAAAATAGTGCTGACACAAATACAGCCCTAAGTCTGTGTCAGTCTTTATTCTGAGTACTTTATATTCATTAACCTATTGAACCCTATGAGGTGCGTGCTATTACTATCCTGACTTTACAGATGAAGAAACTGAGAAACCGGATGATTAGATAATTTGCCCAAGGACAAACGCTTGAAAGGCACTTGAACCCAGGGTGTCTGCCTCCCAGGTCAGTATTGGGAACCCTCATGTCACGCTGGGTGTGGGAAACAAAATGCTGCAGATCGGACATGTTTGTCTGATTCCAAAGGCCGTACTTTGCTCAAGGGACGAGGGACGAGGCTGCGTAACGGCAATTCAGCTTGGAGAGTTGAAGACTCTGTACCAAGATCTAGTTAGGATGTCAAAGAACAAGTAACAAGTTCCCCCAAAGACTTCCTCCAGTTTCTCCTTGGCTTAAACTAAGTGACAGGGCTCTCCCAAATTCCCTCACGGCTGGGGTGTCTCTATGGTGTTAGCGGGAAAGGCTAAACATGGTGTAAATTTAACCAATCAACAGTGTCTGCCTCACTCATGCAAAGCCAGAAGTGCTATATGAAGTCCTCATGTATTCAGAAAGTCATGTATGGGGCGCCTGGGTGGCACAGCGGTTAAGCATCTGCCTTCAGCTCAGGGCGTGATCCCGGTGTTCTGGGATTGAGCCCCACATCAGGCTCCTCTGCTATGAGCCTGCTTCTTCCTCTCCCACTCCCCCTGCTTGTGTTCCCTCTCTCACTGGCTGTCTCTATCTCTGTCAAATAAATAAATAAAATCTTTAAAAAAAAAAAAAAAGAAAGAAAGTCATGTATGGACCCCGGGTTCTGGTGGGCTCCGTACCAGCACCAAACACACCGGAGTGAAAGCCCATGGTTCTTGCTCTTCAAGGAGCTTACAGACTGGAACTTGGCCCAAACACGAAAGCAGACAAGTCCATCGCGGTGTGTGGCAACGTCCTCCGAAGGATGTTGGAGACAGAGGGGGACGCCACGTCTGCCTAGGGGAGGACCTGAGGCACAGGCTTCACAGAGGAACCGTCACTTGTAAGGAAAGAAGTTTGCCAGAGGAGCAAGGGAAGTGGTGGCATGTGACTCAGGCAGAGAGGACACATGTGCCAAGTCAGAGAAGCATGGGGAAGGATGGCACATTCTGGGGAACTGGTGACAGGTCAGTATGACCGCAGCAGGGATGCCGGCTTTGTGGGGTAGGAGATGTAGCTGGAGAGGGAGGCAGGGGCCAGATCTCCACACAGTGGGTGCTGTACACCATGTGTACGAATTTAATCTCTAATTCCTGCTACCCCCCTAGGCAACTGTTCCATGATGACAGGTTACCGCTGCTAGTAAGGTTCACAGACACGGTTCCCAGCTCTGGTGGCTTGCACTGCGGTCCTGAGTGTAGTTCCCGGGGAAGGTGCTTGGTGGCACCACTCTGGCCGTTGGAGGTGCCCGCTGCAAGACCAACACTGAATGCTACTTTTGCCTTTTGTCTTTTTTAAAAAAAGATATTTTGTTTATTTAGTTAGTTAGTTAGCTCCGTTCCTCTTCAGGTTTCTTCCAGTTAGCAAAAATAAGCACCAGCATAGGTCTTTCATGAAGAAAAGGTGGCAGGGGATACCTGCATTTCCAATTTACAGATAAGAAAAAAGAGGCTCGGAAGAATGAACATGCCCTCTATCCGGAGCTGATAAGACGCAGATCCAAGGTTTGAACCCAGGCTGGCCAGAAGCCAGAGCCTGCGCGCTTTCCACCCCACTGCAACGACTGCCTCAACTAGGCCGCTAAAGCCATCACTGCCTATTATGTAACCAAAAATAAATAAATACATAAATACAAAGCCTTTCTTTCTATGGCGGCAGTGGCGATGTCATTCCAGAAACTAAGATTTGTTCCCTTTATAAATGAGGGGTCAGTGCATTTCTCCCCCCGCTCACGATAAAGGCCTGCTTCCTACCAGAATGAATAATGCGGTTGTAGCTGTCTGCATTCAGCCATAGGAAGACGCAGAATTGTATTTCTTCCACGATGGGAGAACCAGCTGTGGCACTAATAAAAATGACTGCTTTTCAATTCCTTCAACAGAGTAAATAAAACTCCCTTGTGATTAACAGCAAATTGGTTTCCTAGAGAGTTGCCGAATCCGAAGGGGTGCGGTGAGGGGGGTGGGAGAGAAGATGGGGGCGAGGGCTTGGCTAGTGCTTCTAACTCCGCAGCGTGCTTTCTCTGAGCATGCCATCCTGGAGGGCTCCGGGTAGGAGCGATATTTTTAACTCCTTTCAGGAAATTCCCAAGTCTGGCAAAATAACACTCCCGTATCCTGGGGCGGGGACAAAAGAGGAAAGGGGTCTACTTATTAACAAGAGCAGTCCCTAAGGCTCTCAAATTTGGGGCACCGATTCTTACCCAATTCATGTATTCTATGCATATTTATTCAGTGCTTGCCAGTGGTTTACTCACTAACTATTTACTGAGTGTCTACTATATTCCGACACAGAGCTATGCCTTGGGGAAGGAGCTCACAGTCTAACAGAGAGAGAGAGAGACATGGTTTGTTACAATTCCTGTGATAAGTTCTATATACTGGAAATAAAAGTGGGGAATTTGCATAGTCTTTTCATTCTCTCGACAAGTAGGATAGAAAAGCCGTTTTGCCCCCAGCTTTAAGCCAAAGAGTTACAAACCAAGACCAATAAAAGATCAATCAGAGGTGAAGATAATATAGTTGGAAATGATAACAGAGGGAAACATGATTCTGAAATTTGCAAAATATTGGTGGATCAGACAGGGCCCCCATAGGAAACAGGTGGGATGCCCAAATTAGGATAATTCGAGGAGAGTTTATTTACAAAGGGATCCTTTGTGTGCAAGGATGTGGGCAGGATGTAGGGGACTCACAGGGGCTGTGCAGGAACCGAAGACTAGCAGCAGTGCTGTTACCAACCCAAGTCCAAAACAATAGGGGAGGACATTGGCTGCAGGAATCTGGAAGGAAAGAGTTGTATGGGGAAGATCACCTTGGAAGGTGTAGTGACAGACAGCTGAGGGTCATAGCCAGGGTGACCATACAGGGAAGGTGTCAGAGAAATAAATACCTAATCTCATTCTCCTCCATCCCAAGATTTTTTTCCATCTCACGGGTCAGGGAAGTCTTCCTGTAATAGAGATAGTATCGAGCTAGATCTTGACAGATGAATGGTGATGAAGAGAGGGGACAAGTCTCTAGGCAGAAAAAATAGAACAAAAACAAGAAGGTGGGAGGTGGACTAAAAACAGATCCTGAGAGGCCTTTATGATATGCATAGAAGTTTGGCTTTTGTAGCCCAGGCACTGGAGAGCCATTGAATGATTTTTAAGCAAGTGAATAGCATAACCATACGCATTTATGAAAATCCTGTTGGCTGAAGCATGGGAGGGAGATGGGACAAAGAGGGGTGTGGCTTGGAGAAGAAGAGATAGGCTGGCTGGTGTAGTAAGTAGCAGATAAAGGGGGAGAGCCTGAGCCATAGTCATGGAGATGGAGACAGGGAAGATTTTGAAATAGTTGAAAGAAGTAGAAATGATGGCTGCTTGAACCAGAGAAGGTCGTGAAGGAGAGGGAGGCTTCCAGGCTGATTCTCAGCACTCCCGCTAGGGTGTCAGCAGACCACACCATTTTCTGGGACTTAGAAAGGAAAGAGCCAGACTAGGTTTGGGGGATGAAACAAGAGGGCTTTGCTCTGAAACAAACTGAGTTCCCCCGGCCTGCAGGACCTCTAGGTGGAGATGCCCGCTGTGACTTGGGTATGACTCTCAAGTTCAGGAGAGGGAGAAAGAGCTGGCCTGAGAGAGAAGCACGGGACCCCTGAGCATGCTGGAGGTTAGGACACGGTAGCACGCAGGAAGAGTGTGGACAGAGGGAGAGGGGTCCCTGGCTGGACCACCTCCACGCCCGCATCTGCAGGATGAAAATGGGAGTGCCTCCTTTGCTGGGTTGTTGCGAGCACTTGAGAGAAGAGATAACATGTGAAAGTGCCCGGTGCATAGCAGATCCTAAAAATACTTGCAGAAGCAGAGAAAAGGTACAAATGCTAAGAAACTTGGTTTTACACTGTATTCAGAAAAGAAACAGAAGCTGCTTTACACTTAACGAACACCACAGTCTTATCTCCCTGCTTAGTTCCTTACATATCTGTCTCTTCTTGCTCCTTGGGCAGAAAGGGAATGGGAATTAGATCCCAGAGTTGTCTGTTTCACATTCCCCTACATACTGGCAAAACAATTAGCACATAATAGCTATCAACTATATCTATAGATATGACTGATTGATTGTCTGGTGGAGAAAAAAAAAGAGAGAGAGAGAGAGAGAAACTCTCCAAGCTGGAGATAGTCCCAATTACCCCAGCACTTCTCTATACCCGACAAATGGCTCGCTCGCTGGGTCCTGCCCCTCCCCCACCCACCGGAGAGACATGATTAATGTCCTTCCTCTGTTTGAGAGCGGTGGTCCAAAGATTAATGAAGTCAGAATCCCTTGGAGATACTTGAGTAAGAAATGGGCCGTATTGTTGTCTTGCTTTAATTAATTTGAAAATTATCCTATATTGTTCAAATGGCAACTGACTCATCAAAAGTGGGTGTTTGGAAGTGATAGATGGAAAGTCTGAGGATTTTCTCATTAATTAATTTGGCTGTGAAAATAAGCACTGGCCCACATTCCCAGTGAAATAAAAACACACCAAAAAGTAACCAAGAAATCGGGCTGGTGGGGAAGGGCCCAAGTTCTGCCCTCAGGCATAGACTCACGCTTTTCCCAGCGGAGCGATGATTTTATATAGGTAATATGTAATATGTGATTTTCTGGGGTTTTTTCCCCAATTTTCTACAATGAGCACAATTTATCTTATCATAAAAACTTAATTTTAAAAAAAAGTAAAATAAAAAATATTTGTCATACATATAGACCATTTGGAATAAATATAGCATGTAACAATAAGTATAATAATATTGAGTAAAGTAAATGTTATCTTTATTTTTCTCTTTATCTATGTTTTGAGACTTTTAAATTAGTATTCCGTAATATTATTTGTCCCCCTATTCCATTACCACGTAAACCAGGAGTCTTTACTTGTAAGCAACAGAAACTGTACCTGGCTAATATATGCCACGAAGGAGTTTTCTGGAAAATACAAGGGAATTCAAAATTTCAAAAGGAAAGTGGGGAAGTAGGCTTAGTAAGACAGGAAGAGGAAGCGAGCTACTCCAGGGGTTTTGCAGGAACTACGCACCGGCTTGTCCAAGAGCCCCTGTGACAACCAGAGGCTCCAACCACACACATGCTCAATTAGGAAGGGAAGTTCTGGTCAGCCCAGCGAGGGCCATGTTTCTGCCCCAGCTAGAGGGGAGCAGGGCACATTGCTAACTGTCCTAGCCAGACTGTACCCGGAGGACTTTGATCATTCACCCAAGTGAATTTTAATCCTAGTCCCATAGGAGGTAGCATGGATGTTGGGCAAACAAAAACAATAGATACCCACCCCCTGAGGTAACTGTTTCGCACTCACCCAGTGATTTTTTTTTAGGTCTAATTTACAAGCAGTGATGTTACAAATCAACCACTGATCCATTGCTGAACAGCTCTGACTGTTAGATAATCATTCCTTGGCTTTTGATTCCACTTCTGTCTCCTTATATTGAAAGAGGTGTCGGGGGCACCTGGGTGGCTCAGCTGGTTAAGCGTCTGCCTTCAGCTCAGGTCATGATCCCAGAGTCCTGGGATCGAGCCCTCCATCAGTCTCCATGCTCAGCGGGGAGTTTGCTTCTCCTTCTCCCTCCTACCCCATCCCCCTGTTCATGCTCATTCTCTCTCTCTCGAATAAATAAAATCTTAAAAAAGAAAAAGAGGGGGTCAGGATAGTAGTGGGATTGGAACTGTTAGAGGATCAGTTGAGAAAGCTGGGGGAGTGGAGCTTGGAGGTGAAGAGAAGACTCAGGTGAATGAGCTGGCAGCTGTGAATGAATCACCACCTTTCCAAAGGGCGGTCTGCCATATAGCAGAAGAATTAGTTTTAAAACAATCAATAGAAACTCAAGAGAGGCAAGAGTTGTCTCAAC
Source organism: Ailuropoda melanoleuca (assembly GCF_002007445.2). Lineage (NCBI taxonomy): Eukaryota > Metazoa > Chordata > Mammalia > Carnivora > Ursidae > Ailuropoda > Ailuropoda melanoleuca. The sequence goes on along the minus strand of NC_048219.1, from coordinate 32,997,283 downwards.
AAATGGTAGAACTTTTTAATAATTAAAACGACCCCACTCTGGAAAGTAGGAAGCCCCCTTCTCAAGGGGTGAGCAGCTGGAATTCCAACATGGGGTGGAGTTATTTGATCTCTAAAGGATTCTTTGAACCCTGATAGTCTATGGTCCTATGATCCTTTGTTATTTGCAAACCTACTAAGTGTCCTGCTAAAGGGCTCCTTGCCTTTCAGTTACCCAGTCTCATGCATGCCTCAAGCTCAGCTTCTCCTTTTCACCTGGTTTGCTCGCAAACCTGGGTTTGTGGAAGAATCCCCCAGGCGCTTCTCGCTGCTGCGGGAGAATGTTGGGATTTCACCAACCCAGCATCGCAAGCAGAGATGAAAGGAAAGGCACAAGCAACAGATTCAGAGTAAGAATTCTTGGGTTTAAACCTCAGCTTTGCCACTTACATCTTGTGGGATTGTAAGCAAGTCCATGGGTTTTGCAATTCTCATTTTATTCCTCCGTAAAGAGTGGATGATGAGTACAGCAATAATAGGAATAATCCACTTTCGAGAGTTTACTTTCAAAAACATGTAACACCTGGTTTTTGTGGAGTCTTAATGGTGTCCTAGATTATTTACATGCATTATGTCGTTTATTTAATTCATTGATGTAATCCTACCGACAATCCCATGATGTGTAGGTTCCATTATTCCCATTTCAAAGATAAGAAAACTGAGGTTTAGTGAGTTTACATCATTTACCTAAAAATGAAGCTGAAGTTAAAATCAACAGATCTAAGTCCATAGCTGACTACTTTATAATGCCAGACCACGGCTGTCAGACTTACGCGAGCGAGCACAGATCATACTAGACTTAATAGACGATCTGGAACATGATAGGGACTCAGCAAATATTAGCTTTCTGCTCGTCATCCTTCGGACTTAATCTTCTAAAAACTCCACTTACAATTAGTCTTTAAATGTTGCACCCCTGTGCTGCCTTAATCCTCCACATGGTCACAAGATGGTAGCAACAACTTCAAGTGTCAAATCAAGATAACACACATCTTTCTTGCTCTCTTCCAGGAGCAGGAGAGCTTTTCCTAGAAGCCTCCTCTCACATCTTATCTAACAGATTTGGGTCCACAGTCTCATCTCGAAACCCATCATTCTAAAACAAGGATGATTGAATAACCCTGAGGCCAACCAGTCTTACTCCCAGCAGTGGTCCGCTTCCAAAATCAGCCTTGTTCTTGGAGAGGAAAAGGAGGTCCTGGATACTGGTGAGCCACCAACTGTGTCCTCTATAGCCCTGTTATTCTGATAAGAAAAAGAAGGTTCAGAGGGGTTTAATGAATCTGTCCAGAGCCCAAGAGCAAGGGTAGGGCTGGAGGAGGGGACATGCATACTAGGGTGGTTCTTAGGTAAGGAAAAGGGTTGGAGATGTGGCAGGGTAGGGAGAGGATTTAGGACAGTGGGCCTCACTGTGCTGCATGCTGGAGTGACACGAGTCACTTTAAACAGCACTGATGACTGGATCCCACCCTGAGGGATTCTGACTCACTTGGTCTGGGAGGCAGCCTGGGTATCAAGATTTATAAATGCACCCCAGGACATTTTAATACTCAGCCAAGGTGAGAACCACTGGTTTCGGAAAAGAGCTAATGGAACATGGAGGGCTTGAAGCCAAAGGCATAGAGTCTGCGCTAAGTAACAGAGATCCTGTCTCTCCTGTTTCTCCTCAATAATTGCTCCCATTTCCTGAGGACTCCCCCCACTCCCCCTTCCACCCGCCATTCCAGGCATGGCTGTGCCCTCTGTAGGCAGGCAATAATTGAAGGGATCACAGACGCTTTACTCATAGAATGAATAATTTTCATGCCACCTTCACAAAGTAATAGTGCTTCCATTTTACAGATGAGGAAACAAAGGCCCAGACATTTTGAGGAACTAAGTCTTTTTGACTCTGCTGTCCAAGTCCTGTCCCATCTGCAGAAGAAATCAGGAGTCTGAGAAGCGAAACTGAGCCTCCCTGCTCCCTTTCTGCCCTCCTCCACTTTGCTTCTTACACTGTCTGGAACCTTCTTGTAGTCCCTCCCACCTGCTGGGAAGCCCAGCCTCCTGCCAGAGGAGTCAAGGGCTGAAGCTCCCTGCCTTCTAAGGCATGAGCAAGTGTCAAGACCAATCTTCATTTTTAAGAGACCTCATTGGGAAGCCTGGTATCTAGTCTGGTCTTGGCACCTCCTTGTGGTATGACTTTGAGCATGGGCCTTCCTGTTTCTGGGCTGCATTTTCCTCACCTGTAACACGAAGAAGTTGGACCAGCACTCAAACTCAAGTACTTTTGGGTCTAGATAGGTGGTGTAAACCCATGGGGCAGGCTGGATGGGGACTATAGGGAAGGAGCAAAACCTGCTCTGTCCAGAACGGTGGAATTTATTGAACTCCAGCCAGTTGTCATCATGGTGGCCTGTGGGCTCAGGGTTATGAGAGTTTCTGATTCTTTTTCAAAGAAATGCTAAGAAATGTTTATTTTATGTTCAATCCTGCTTAAACTAACATTGGTCTAATGATAATGATAATAATAATAATAATAATAATCCAGGGGGGAAAAAACATGAATGTGGGCTGAATTTAGCCCACAGGCTATTGCTTTGTGACCTGGGGGCTAAATGGTCTGTAAGGCTCTGATCACATTCTGTGATTTCTAAATGAGGAGAACTGACCTAATACTATGAAACACAGCATTGGCATTTCGGTGCTAACTGAAAATTCTCTCTGCGAAGTAGATCCAAATAGCAATTTCCCTGTTTTCCCTGTACTTTACTATGCATTTATTTCTGGGGTCCCTGGGAAACTGTACCCCCTCCAAAATCTGAGGATCCTGTTTGAAAGAGAATCGCCTGCTTTCTAGGGAAACAGTGCCCTCTGCTGGAAGAGTAACGCAGAACGACACCTTTGGGGCTGAGATCGCCTAACACTTGGGAAGAGTGGATTTGTTTGTTTTCACTTGAAATAGATTTCATGAAGAATAATAAATAAAATATAAATGCATATTTATGGACGGCTTGATGTATGTTAGGCATAAATTGGACTTTCATGTATCCATTTGGGAGTAATTACTCTTAATCTACAAAAAGGCCAGGATTCGAGAAAGGAAGAAAACATTTGTTACCTCAACTGACAGCAATGTGGAATGCACAGACAAGGAGAGGAAATTGGAGTCTAGGTCTCCAGACTGTGTGCTGGAGAGTCAGAGCCTTTATAATAATGTATTGCAAATCTGTGGGTTTTAATAGTTACTTTCACTGCATCCTTTCAATAAATCCTCCCAATAACACTCCAAGGTAGGTATTATTTTCGTTTGACAGATAAGGAACATGAAGCACAGAGCCTGAGTGACCAGCGCAAGATTCCTTGGCAATTAAACAATGGAGACAAGCTTAGGCAAGTAGCTTGGCCTCCCTAAGCCTCAATTCCCCTATTTGTAAAACAAGGTTAAAAATAGCATCTATGTTTTCAACAGGGATGGAATGCAAATCCACGTGTGAGGCACTTAACACCATGCCTGGCCCAGAGTGAGCCTGGTACCCAGCATCAGCTAGAAGTACCACAATGGGCAGCGTCCAGGTCTTTCAACTAATGGTCCTATGCATTTTCTACTACCTTGCGCGATGTCTTGAATGATCAAAATGGGGACCACAGTGCTATTGGGATTTATAACCATGGCCCTAAACCTAAAAACATAGCCCAGATTTCTTTTTAACATAAGTGGCTTTGTCAACATTTATTAAGATCTTGAGCTGCATCCTAAAGACAGATTATTCTAAATGAGGGAAGTTATGGGTCCTGGGGTCATTGTGCAGATCGCTGAGCTCTACATTCTAATAGGAGCATTGCCGAGCATTGCCGTGTCGGATGATATCCAAAAGAAGGTGGTGAGGGGTCCAGGAACCACATCAGAGAAGACTTGTTGAAAGAACTGGGGATACTTGTCCTGGAGAAGACAAAACTCATGGACCATATTCATTCATTCGTTCGTTCACTCATTCCCATGTTTATTCGTTCCACAACATTTACTGAGTACTTGTTTTGTGTGACATTCTGCCGATACAGCCAGCAGCCAGACAGACAGAATTTCTGGTCTCATAAGCCCAAATCTAGAGAGGATTCCCATGGAGTAATAGAGGGTGTCATGTGAAGAATTAGCCTTACTTTGGATTCATGAAGGGGCCAGCTTGGGCCAGGGTTTAGCAATGTTAGTTCCTTTCAAGCCTGGACACCATGGAAGTATCAACGTTGCCCAGGCTGGTCTGAGAAGGCCCTCAGGAGTTGCCACTTATCCTGTGGGATAGAAGGACCTAAAGCTCCTTGGTCTTTGGCTTCCTTTCTTGAACCTCCATGTTCTTGATGCTTCAGTGGCCCTTTCTCTCCCCATCAGAGAATTCTTCTGAACAGTGTCCTTCAGCAGAACATAAGGGGATTGGCAGCAAAATTCTTTAGTACAGGATGCAGATTTTTCAAAAGCCCATTATAAAAAAATTCATTTCCTTCATAGCTAATTCTGAAGCAAACTATAAGCAACAAAACTAAGGGAACAAAAATCACCCAACGATAATCATGGCTAAGAGTATTCCCTTCCATTTTTTCCTTCTTTAGGATTTTATTTTATTTTTTTAAGTACATATGATCACGCCAAATCCTGCTTTTTCACTTAGGATTATTTGAAACAAATGTGTCTTTAAAATTATTATAAGCTGTTCTTTACAATCCTATATTGACTTATATCATAATATTATTATTACATAACATTATATTGAGTAAATAGACCACACTTTACTTATTCTTTCTCCCACCATTGGCCATTCCCAATCTTTGATACTATTTGGTGCGAGGTAAAAGTCCATACATAATACCATTGTGGGGGGAATAAAGAAGGAAATGGTGTGCTCTGTGAGGAGGAAGGAGGTTGGCACTGGATGGGGAGTATGGTCGCTGATAAAAAAAAAAAAAAAAAAAAGGACCAGAGGACTTAAATTGGACTTAAAGACCCACAGAGTTTCCCCGGTAGACCAGTGAGGAAAGCACATTTGCAGTGGCTGAGAGGTCCTCCGCAGAGGTCAATGCCAGGTTCCCACTACCGGAGACAAGCTGGGTGACCGTGGAAAAGTCACTTCTCTGAGCCTCATTTTTCTACCTGTATATCACAGTGTGGCTGAGAGAATGACTTTAAATCAGTAGAGAGGAAGATCAAATTGAGATAACATGTGCGAAGTGCTTCGATCCATGCCTGATTCTCAGCATGCGCCCAATTCAGGCCAGCTGTGCCAGATTGTCTCTTGGCAACTCAGGGCCATTTTTGCCCTTCTGAGTTCTCCTTATAACATGGGGGTTGGAAGCCTAGCAACTATGTCTTAGAAAAGTCCTACTCCTGGAGTATGTTAGTTTATTAGGGCTACCTAACAAAGTACCACAGGCTGGGTGCTTTACACAACAGAAATTTATTTTCTCACAGTTCTGGAAGCTGGAAGACGGAACCCAAGGTATCAACAGAGTTGGCTTCTTCTGAGGTCTCTCCAGTTGGCTTGTGGATGGCCACCTTCTTCCTGTATTTTCACATGGCCTTCCCTTTGTGGGTCCGTGTCCTAACCTTGTCTTATAAAAGGACAACAGTCATACTGCATTAAGTTAGAACCCATGAGACCTCATTTTATGTTAATTATCATTCTTCTTTAAAGACCCTATCTCCAAATACAGCCACATTCTGAGGTACTGGAGGTTAGGACCTCAACATGTGAATTGGGTGGGTGTCGGAGTTTAGCTCGTAACACAGAGTCTGGATTAGAGCCATACATGCAATAGTTGAAAGGCAGAAGAGAAGCAAAAGCCATTGTCTTGGTCTTTGGCAGGTGATAGACACAAGCGTCTGCGGCTTCCAGGCATCCCCTTGAAAACCTAGCCCAGAGGTTAGGTGTAGGTGCAAAGGCATGGCAGGAAGGGAGGTGCGCAAGGCTCACAGGGAAATCTCATGGGTGGTACCACCCACCCCTGAGGCATTCTTGACTCCGCCCCTTGTGGGGCTGCTGAGAGGTGGCTAGCCTGGGCCCCGGGAGGCGGAGTCTACACTTTGGGCTGGTGTTGTGATTTCTTTCCTTTTATCTTAATTTTATGTGCTTGCCTTTAATCTATCATGAGTATTCATGTCTTATTTCACTCAAAGACCTGCTTCATTCAAAGAAGACTTTCGCTGCTAGTTTGCCAAGAGACAAAGTTTTATAGACTTGTTTGTTTTAAAGGAGAAGAAGAAATTCTAGATATAAGAAACACTGATATTTTGACAAAGGTCTCTAGTGATTTCCAATTCTAATTCAATTCTAATTCTAGTGTTACCTGGCATATAGGAAGCAACTCAATACACATTTGTTTAATTACCAAATGAATGAATAAATGGCAAGTGACATATTTCAATGCATTCAAACACTTCTGATAGCAAGTCTTGCCTTACATTGTCTGTGTAACCTTACATTGTCTTGACAGTTCAGCCCACAATTCAGGGCCTTGTTCATACCTGTGCTGTTCCCTTGGCTTATAATGCCCTTTGCCTCTTAATCATCTAGAAAAACGTCTTTTCATTTGTTACAACTCAGCTTAAATGTCACATTGCCAGAGAAGAGCATAGCTATGTAAGATGAACACAGACATTTGGAGTCCAACAGACTCTAAATCACAATTCCCATTCACATTATCCTAAAATCTAACGTGCTTCCATTAGAGTTCTAATCACTTCATAAGTGTTCATTACATGTCTACGTTGTTCATACAACTGCACATTCTTTGAGTTTCTCATGTGTGTCTTGGGGGAGGATGGGTGACTAGTATGTGTTGGGTATCTACCACAGGCCAGGCTGTATGGGGTGTTTTTGATACGCTATCTTCTTGGCTCTTTCCCCAGCCTCTATAAGAGGTTGGATCCCATCATTAGGTGAGCACACTGATGTGATGTTATGAATGTCAAGGCCCTTAGACCAGGTGTGATGCTATGCTCTTTGCATACTCTATAGCTTGAGTGAGCCCAAGGCAGGTGTTCAATAAATGTGGAAGAATGCACCTGTGAATGATGAGGTCCTTGCACCAACACTGAATGGTCTCTAAGGCTCAGCACTTGAGAGCAAGCACTCTGGGGCCAAACTGCCTTGGTTCTTCCACTTTCCAGCTCTCTGCCTTTTGACAGGTTCTTAACCCCTCTGTGCCTCAGTTTTAATCAATTGCAAAGTAGAAATCATAATAGCCTCAACCTCCTATTATTGTTTGTTTTGAGGATAAAATGAAATAGTATACATAGATTGTTTCATACAGATCCTGGCATATAGTAAGTGCTCAATAAATGTCTCTCTTAAATAATTAGTCTCAGAACCCCTGAGGGGCACTGCTGGAGAGACTTGGGAAGCTGCCCCTTGAGCTGTGGTAAGCCAGGGCCTCAGGAGCCTGCAGAAATTTGAATGCTGTTGATGGTGGGAAGTGAGGCCCACGTGCAGCTGCAATGGCCTCACAGCTAACAAAGGGATGGGGTTCATTTCCTTCAGAAATTGTTTTGCTCTCATTCCAAGGCTGTAGGGCAACTGCTGCTTCAATAGGAAGCTCTCTGGAACAGTGAGTCAATAGTCACTCATCCTAGGAGGTGATTCACACACCAGAGTGTGTGGTCCGCAAATGGTGTGGGGGTGGTACCTCTTAGGGAGAGACTGACGTGCCCCTAAATGAGTTGTTTGTGATCACAGGCTGCTCACGAGCAGACATGGGAACAGATGCGCCAATTAAGTCCTCATCATGTCCTCTCCACACTCCTTCAGGAGGGGTGCACGTGTTGCTCAAAAAGATGTTGAACTTGGACATAAGAAATGCCATTGCCCGCATCCCCCCAGGCCTCTTCAAAACGAAGGCTGGTGAAGACTCAGAATGGGGAACTGGAGGTTTGGATGGTTTCAAGATGTGTGCTGTTCACCTGGAGGTAAAATGAAAGAATTCCTGAAAAGCTGGCTGGAGAAGAATTTTGGAGCTGAGCACCATTCCAGTGGGGTGAGAGTTTTGTCCCTAAATTTTTACTCAATGATAAAAATGTTATCAAGATAAAAAAAAAATACTTAACCTATGATTTATCTGTTTCTTCCAAAGGGCTGTGCATGTTCTAGGACCTCTGTGAATCCTTTTCTGCATCCATCAGAGCCAAGAGGGCTGCATTGGCTGTGCCAAAATGCTTGGATCTGGATCAGAGTTCTGGGCAGCTACAGAACCGCTCAGTGCCTCAGTCCCCTGACCTGTGTTATGGGGACTCTAAATAATACCTACCTGATAGGGCTGTGAGCATTACTTCATCTAAGGTAGTGCTATTCAAAGTGGGATCCACCCCCTCCCCCAAGAGCTCACCTACAAACTTACCAGTCCATTGTCAGTTAGGTAGAAAAAGTAAGAGTAACCTTCTGGGAACCCTTATCCTAATTGCTCACTATAGCAACAGTTTTATTATATTTTACAAAAGTATCAGTTTGTAGTGGATAGAACTTCTTTCTAAACTGGTTCTTCATCACAGTTTGAGAACCACTAAACCTGTACAACTTAAAATGTAGATGTGTTGCCGTATCTACTTATTAAAGTCCATATCATTTTGTTACTTCTCCTCTATGCTTATCTTTGAGTTTTATGGGTCGGTAGTATGATTTCCATTTCAGGATTTTTTAAAAGATATTTATAATGCTTATTATTGAAAGTGGGTGTTGTAGAGTTAAGAACCGCTGAGGTAGAACTATAGTAAACATAAGAACTTTGTATTTGATTCCAAGACGGACTAAGAGAAACTTAGGGTTCTAAGTGGGAACCCTGGCCACATGGTGAGGGAGGGGCTTCTATGAATTCTCATCCTCCAGCAATGTGGTACCATGATAGGCCCTCCTCCTTGGTTCTGCTGTTGGAAAAGCCCTCTTGATGAGCTCTGGGTTGAAAGTAGTCTTTCCCATCTTGCAGCACATTTCATAAGGTAGGATACGGGCTTTGCTCAATATAAACTCATTAATTTTGGACAAGAGCAAATACTGGGCCAGGGAAACTATCATAAAAGCGATTACTTTAAAATCTACCAGTTTGGGGTGCTTGGGTGGCTCAGTCAGTTGAGCGTCTGACTTTTGATTTTGGCTTAGGTCATGATCTCAGGGTTGTGAGATGGAGCCCTGTGTCAGGCTCCACACTCAGTGGGAAGTCTGCTTGAGAATTCTCTCCTTCTCCCTCTACCCCTCCCCCTGCTCACATAGTCTCTCCATCTCTCTCTAAAAATAAATAAATAAATCTTAAAAAAAAAAAAAGAAAAAAAGAAAAAGAGAATCTACCAGCTCACAGCCATTTAAGGTGCCCTGAATTTTCTCCTCCATAAAATGAGAAATTCAAAATAGATACATGACAGTGTAATGTAGCAGAAGGAACAAAACCTTTGGAATCAGGCATAACTGGGTTTGATCTTTCACTTTGCCACCAATCGATCAACAAGTCACTTAATGTCTCTGGGACTCAGCTTCCTCACTAGTAAAATGGGGATAGTAACACTTACTTTGTAGGGTCTTCGTGAGAATGAGCAGTGATACTTGTCGTGTGCCCCTGACATAGAGTATCTCAATAATTGTTAGCTGTCGCCTCCCTGCCCTCATGCTTCCACGAAGGAACTTCAGAGAAGTAAAAATTAAAGATGGTCACAAATATTTTGCTATTCCTCTCATCGAGAGGCAGAATCTAGTTCCCCTCCCCTCGATTCTGAGCTGGGCTTGGTCACTTGCATGACCATACAATGCAGCAGAAGTCTGTTCTAGGACTTGCAAAGCTAGGTCCTAGAAAACCTTGCAGTTTTCACTGAGGCTTCTTGGAAAACTTGCCATGAGGGAAGCCATCTGCAATGTAAGTATCTGATTACTCTGTCCTCCATGCTTTGAGGAAGCCCGAGCTACAAAAGTAGAGAAGGCAGTAGAGGAGAGATGTCCCAGCCAGGGTCCAGCTGGCCAGTCATCCGGCCCAGGTGCCAGACATGAAGAAGTCTTCAGATGATTCCAATGCCAGCAGATGTCTCTGACCATAGCCACATGAAGGACCCTAAGCAAGCACCACCCAACTGAGACTGTCAACAGACAGAATTGTAAAAAAACAAAATACTGCAGTGTGGAGTGGTTTGTTAAGCAGCAGTAGACAGCCAGAACATTCTGCTAGAGGAAAATTTCTGGTCTTTCCACCCCTTAATAACTTATAAGTGATTGGTGGTTTGCCAATAGTTTAAACTCCACTAGCTCACGATCCTGTACTGGCCAGGAGTAAGGTATTCAAGGTTGCTGTTCCCACATGGCCGGTCTTTCTTTCCTGTTTTGTGATCTGTGAGCATTCTCCACCTTCTCCTCTGTGAGAAGGGTGGCTCTTCGGGGGGGGGGCGGGGGTGTTGGGGAGGAAGCTTCTTGCCTCATTGATCTTTCCTGTGACCAGGTAGGCAAGTGGGAGGAAGCCAATTTGGCTTCAAGTTGAGGTGCCTTTCTCCAGTCTCGGTCTGATATCTTAATCTTCTCTTTGACTCAACTGGTTCAGAACCAACAGTGGGGAGTGTTGGGACTGGCATCTCAGAGAGACCCCAATCTCCTTAACACTTCTGACATTCCATGAAGCAAATGGTTAGGTACTAGGCAGGTTCCTGACTTACCCCGTAGCCTTGCTGATATGGAACTCTTGCATACATTGCTAATAACGTGTTTAATTTCCTCAAACTTACAAACTAGCTAAAGCAATTCTACTCATGGTTGGTAAGCTTCTGGTTTTCCCTTGACACTTTGGATGGTTTGGTTACATGACTGCTCACAGAGATCATGACAAAAACTTTCTACCAAAGGCAAGCTGATAAACACAACCCTGGAGTCTGTCATCATATCCTGTATGTGACTCAAATATGACTTCTAATTTCCTCAGCCCCTGGGAAGACAACAGTGTGCGTCTTGGTTATTAAATTCTGTTGGGCCTTCTTTTTTTTTTTTTTTTTTTTTTTTTTTTTTTTTTTTTAGTTATCGTTTTATTCTTCCAATCATTCTGCCTGCTCAGAACATAGAAGGAGAATGGAAATCCTGTTAGGGTGACAATACGGTGTTTTTCTGCCCCGTCTCCATGACGATGTTAATCCGTCCGTTCATCCAACCATCCAGTCATTTCACTCAGCATGTCTCTATTGGGAACCTTCTTTGAACCAAGACCTGTGGCAGGTCTTGGACATTTAAGTGCGAGTGAGGTACTTGCAGGCCCCTTCCTCAAAGGGAGCGCATCTAGTGATGGAGCAATTCAGTAGACGGTTGCAATGCTGTGTAATGAGGGCCCCAACACGGCAATCCATACACACATACACATTCTGCTGAGGGAAGAAAGCAGAGGCACTGAAGACACCATCCTCTATACCCATCTCCTTTGAATATTCAAGTTTAATAACAAAATCTGACATTTTTTGTGACTCAGCCCATGGATGAATTTCGCCAGTGCATCTTGTGTCTTTCACGCACCTTATTTTCAAAATCTTAGAAAACAGAATTGCTGGAGATGGAAAATCAGGCTCCAATAACTGGGATATTATTAACATAGTGACTGCAATATACATTATCTTAGTTAAGCCCCACCACAGCCCTGTGAAGAGGCCTACCATCTCTGTTGTAGAGAGACCTTTACAGGTTAAGTAACTTGCTTACGATGACACAGCCAGCGAATGGCAGAAACTAACTTTAAAAACAGGTTTGTATGAGTTCATTTCCATCCTCTCTCTATCGTATTGTGCAATAGAAAAATATTTACAGAAAGAGCAACTCCACCCCTCACATTTTGTTATTAAAAAATAATAAAACCCTTATTGGGGAAACAACGACAAAAAGCAACAGGAAGAATGTTAGTTGTCTAATAATATTAAGAGACAAAAAGCAGGTGTTATGGGCTGAATGTTTGTGTCCCCCCAGAATTCTCAAGTTGAAGTCCTAGTCCCCAATATGATAGTATTTGAGGTGGCGCCTTTAGAGGGTGATAGGTTTATATGAGGTCAGAAGGGTGGGACCCTCATAATGGGATTAGTACTTTTATGAGATAAGGAAAAAGAAAGATGGGTGTCTCTCTCTCTCTCTCTCTCTCTCTCTCTCTCTCCAGGAATATGCACCAGGGAAAGGCCATATCTGGACACAGGGAAAAGGTGGCTGTCTATAAAGACAGGAAGTGGCTCTCCCAGTCACCAAATCTACCAGCACCTTGATTTTGGACTTCCCAGCCACCAGAACTGTGAGGAATAAATGTGTGCTGTGTAAGGCACCCAGTCTATGGCACTTTGTTACGATAGCCCAAGCCGACCATGACAGCCGACTATGAAATCCAATACAATCGTAACTATGTAGCACCAATGTACAACAAAAAAAATAGAAAAAAAGCCTTAAAATGTTAATTCTGTTGCAAGTGATAAAAATCCTTTTTTCAAACTTTTCTATATTTTCTAAAATGTTTATAAAAAGGCTCAAATGAGCTCCAATTGCTCGTAGGCTGATGTTTATTGAGCACTTAACTCCATGCCAGGATCCATAATTTCAGTTGATCCTCACAACAATTATATGGGGCAAGATCTATAAATTCCTCTATTTTGCATAAGGGAAAAGTGAGGGCAGGAGAAGTTAAATCATTTGCTAACGATCACACATCTGGTAAATGACAGAGCAGGTATTCAGACTTCACTCCGTATGACTCTACAACCAACTTTCACTTCTTTTTTTTTTTTTTTAAATAGACAACATCTAGATTTAAGATGTTTTTTTTTTTTTAAGATTTTATTTATTTATTTGACAGAGATAGAGACAGCCAGCGAGAGAGGGAACACAAGCAGGGGGAGTGGGAGAGGAAGAAGCAGGCTCCCAGCAGAGGAGCCCGACGTGGGGCTCGATCCCATAACGCAGGGATCACGCCCTGAGCTGAAGGCAGATGCTTAACCGCTGTGCCACCCAGGCGCCCCCCAACTTTCACTTCTAAGTTCCAAAAGCAATAAACTTTATATTCTTCCTTGCCTTCATCCTAAACTTAGACTCCAAAAATGTTATGTTACTGCAAAACGTTAACCTTCATTTGTGTATTCATATTTTGATACTGGGAAGACAATAAGCCTGCAGAGGTGGCTCAAAAGTCCAGACCACCTGAGGGAGTAAATTCCTTACTTTGAGGACACGAGTGAATTCTTGAAGACCACTTAGTAACTTGTTTCGTCCCTGGGGCCTCCTTCATCCTTTCCAGCTTTTGCTTTCTTTTAGCCTTCCACTAGCTGACCTGTTGAATCACAGAACCCCCAGGCTGGAAGGACCACAGAGCCCATCTGGTCAAACGCCCCATGTGAGGCTGGAGGCCTTCGTTAACCTCCCCAGCAAGGGGTCCTTTAACTGTCCCTTGAATACATCTCTGGGGCGATGCTGTCGTTAACACCAGGACCCAGCTTTTCACTGGGACTGTGCTTTAGCATTGAGGGAATTTAGAATAACCTCATTATCTGCAGAGAAACACAAAGCAAATGCAATGCTGTCCTTACTTTTCTCTCATGGAAAAACAATTTTAATGTGCCTCAGTAAACTGCTTGTCCAGTGCATTCAAGGCATATTAGCATCTAACTATGGCAGAGAACGTTGTTGATACTCTGCTAAGAGGCACCTAGCATCAGGCCCGCTGCCTCTGACCGCAGGCCTCTTCTTCAGTCAGCTCCTGCTCCAGTCTTCCACATCTCAGCAAACGACACCTGCATCCTAGCATTGCTCAAGCCAAAAACCTAGGAGTTATTCTTGTTGCCTCCTTCTTCCTCACCCCCACAGACAATCTGTCACCAAATCCTGTTGATTATACCTCCAAAATATATCTCAATTTCATCTACTTCTATCATCTACTCATGTCCAAACAACTATCATTTCCCATCTGGACCCCTGATCTCTCCCACTTTCACAATACTCCCCCCAAACACAGACACACACACACAGATACACACGCACGCGCACACACACACACCCCACAATCCATTAACCATCCAGTACCCAAAGTGATCTTTTAGAAAAATATGCTAGGTCATAGCACTTTCCTGCTTAAAATCCATAAATGGCTTTCCATTGCCTTCATAATATCATTAAAAATCCTCCCTGATACTTCCAAGGCCCCTATGATGGCCGCAGCCACCTCTTGGCTTCATCTCACACCACTCTTCACCTCATTCATCATATTTCAATTTCAATGGACAGCATTCATTCCTGCCTGCCTTGGGGCTTTCATCACTCACCATCCTGGAATATTCCCCCTGCGCTGCCCATCTCCTTCCCTGATCTTTGTTTGGCTGGTTCCTATTCCTTCTTCAAATGTCAACTTAAATCTCCCTTCCTCAGACAGGTCTTCCATGATTTCCCAACCTACATTAGCTCCCTATGGAGGCCAGGGCTCTTCTCTTGCAAATAACAAAAACCGAACTTTAACCAATTTAATTAAGCAGTTTTACTTGGATCAATAAACAAAAAGGAATTTCTGACCTATGGCACTGAGAAGTCCAGAATTGGTCTTGCTTCAGACACAAAGATCCAACACTTAAATGATGTCATCAGAACTGGGTTTGACTCCATCTTTTCATTCAATGTTATATTCAAAGAATATTTATGGAATATCTAGTAGATACCAGGCACTGTTCTAGGTGTTGGGATGTATCAGTTAAGGAAAAAAAAGATAAAAATTCTTGCCTCCCTGGAGTTGTCATTCTAGCAAAGGAAGATACACAAAGATCAGTAAAGATAGTAAACGAGGAAAGTATACTGTGTAATAAAAAACGTAGAGCAAGATAAGGCAGATTGGTTGTACAGAGAAAGGGAAGGGGCTTGCAATTTTAAATAGGGTAGACTTCAATGGGAAGGCACCGTTCGAGCAAAGATTGGGAGGTGAGGAAACAAGCCATGTGACAACCTGAGCTGGGGGGCCATCCAGGCTGAGGGAATGGCTAGTAACAAAGCCCCACACAAGAGTGTGTCCGCCATCTGTAGGACCAGCAAGGGAACAAGAGTGCCTGGAGTGGGTGAGGGAAGAGGAGAAGAGGTCACAGCAGGAGTCCCATCCTAGAGAGCCTCATGGACCACTGGAGGGTTCTGAGTAGAGGAGTTAGAAATCTGACTTCTAAAAGATTATTCTGTGGTGAGTGAAGATTCAGGAGAGGCAAGGGGAGGAGGGACCAGTTAGGCCACCACCGCAGTCCTCCGAAGGAGATTAATGGTGTGTTGGACCAGAGCGAAAGCAGTGAAATGGTGAGAAGCTGGGACCTGGACACATTTGACAGATTGAATGTGGGATGGTGTGACAGATGCCCGGGATAAAGACTTCATTTTCCAGCCTCTCCGGATGATAGGTGGAGTCACTGAATTCTAAGTTTTGGCTCTTGAGACATAAGCAAAAGGAGATGGGCAACTTCTCAAAGGAAGGGGCATACCCTCCACTTTGCCTCTTACCTCTGCCTTGCTGGCTGACAGTCAGCCGTAACACTGGTAGCCATCATGCACGTTGCCATCTTGGATCCTCCCAAGGGAACCACAGAGTGGCCAAGAGAGGAGCTGTCACAGCAGCCCCGGTCTGCCAATGCATGGCTTGTTGTCACATGAGAAAGGAAGACACTGTCGCGTATCTGAGCCCTTTTACTTTAAATCTCTGCACAAGAGTTCAAATGTCTACCATACCTAAGATCATGGCCGTGCAATCTTTATCTCAGACATGCCAATAGGACTTTATCTTGCAAGTGAAAGTCTAGGTCAACCCAAGGGAAATATTTTGATAGCAGAAATTAAACCTTTTAGAAGTTACAAAAAGGAAGTTGAAAGTGTGAATACCTTACTTCTTGTAATGAACTATTTCGTTCACAAAAATTTTTAAATTGAATTATAGTTGACATACAATGTTATATTCATTTCAGGTTTACAATATAGTGATGTGATAATTCTATACCTTCATAAAATACTTTTAACTACATTACTCTCTTTAATTCTTGAAACAACACTGTGAGTAGAGTATCATTCTCTACTTTATTGTGATCACCCAGTGGGTAGGGACTGTATTTTAATCATCTTTGTATCCACATACCCTGTGTCTTCAGTCCAGGGTCTAGCATCCAAATGTGTATAGTAGATATCTGATTAATAAATACATTTGCAGGGGCGCCTGGGTGGCACAGCAGTTAAGCGTCTGCCTTCGGCTCAGGGCGTGATCCCGGCGTTATGGGATCGAGCCCCACATCAGGCTCTTCCGCTATGAGCCTGCTTCTTCCTCTCCCACTCCCCCTGCTTGTGTTCCCTCTCTCGCTGGCTGTCTCTATCTCTGTCAAATAAATAAATAAAATCTTTAAAAAAAAATAAATAAAATAAATAAATAAATACATTTGCAGGGTGCCTGGGTGGCTCAGTCGGTTGAGCATCTGCCTTCCTTCAGCTCAGGTCATGATCCTGGGTTCCTGGATCAAGTCCCGCATTAGGGTTCCTGCTCCGTGGGGAGCCTGCTTCTCCCTCTCCCTCTGCCGCTCCCCATGCTTGTGCTCTCTTGCTCTCCCTGTCTTAAATAAATAAAATCTTTCTAAAAATTAAAAAAAAATAGATGCATTTGCAAATGCTTGCTTATGTGAAAAATATGGTTCCCCTATTTTCAAGATATTCAAGAACGTACCAACATGTTAAGTGACTTGCTCCAGGTCATAAGAGATAAAGTCAGAAAGCTATGCCCTCTGAGCTGACACTTGGCTTCAGATTTTACCCATAAAAGAGAGAAGGCAGGAGAAAGATGGAGAAAGGAGAGCAAGAGTTGAGGGAAAATACAGGAAGGGAGAAGACAGGGTATAAGCAAAGAACTTCCCCATGTCTGAAGGGAAGGAAACAAAGGAACTAGGGATTTCCTCACTTGGAATCCTGGGGTGACGCCCAGCCATATGCGTTAAGGCACATCAAAAGCCGGCTTCTCAGTTCTCTGAGCCCCAGAGCTGCCCTGAGTCACTCTCCTGTTGGCAGATTCTGGACACAGATACTCTCTCTGGGTAATGGACCCTTCTGAAAGTAAAGATCGTTAAAACCAGACCCACTAGCTGCTTATGTTTGCTGGGAATAGAAACAAGTGTGCCTTTTCCCTTAAATCGTTCTTGTGTGATTTTAAACCTTCCTGCTTGCACAGCCTGAAAGGGAATTATTAGACCCCAGATTATTGTTTTTAATCACTGCGCAGCTTTAAAGTTTGCCTGCCTCACTCATGCAGTGGGGAAGACGTGGCCAGGGCCGCAGGATGTAAAGTAAGCAACAAGACCAAGATATTCATCTCCCGCGGCAGCTGACAGCGCAGAGCCACAGAGCCGTGATGACCAGAAATCACAGAGCCCTCCTCCCTGGGCCGGTGGCAAAGGCTGGTCCCTGGTGGTCCTAGCCACACCTTGCAGGCAGGCTAGGGCCCGTTTGAAGGCAGGGCTGTTTTGAACACAGACCTACAGCAGATGCTAAAGTCAAAACTAGTCTGGCGTGTGTGGAGTGCACGGTAACCTCAACCGGCTGTAGCCTGAGGCAGCAAGATTTATTAAGTACCTACCACACGCCGCCGGACCCTGGCTCACCGGTCCACTTCCTTTATCGTTATTTCATTTTGTTTCAGATCATTTCATCCATCCAGCAGCCCTCTGAGGTCAGGATCCTTACCCACCATTGCAGATGGTGAAACTGGGACCCAGTAACAAGTACTTCCAGATGCATCCCGCTAGTAAATGTGAAGCTACAATTCTGTCCTGTTCACTTTCTATTCCACCGTTCACTTTCTACTCCAGCAAACATCACCTCTGCCATTCAGAGAATCCACCAAAACTCTTCAGTGAGCAGACAAAGGAGAAATAAAGACAAAATCCTTGTGGAGGGGAGCATAGGGTGGGTGTGCGTTTGTCTGCACTCTCCTAGGGAGCACCTCAGCGACTCTGCTGCCTTCCCAAGGCCCCACAGCCAGAATGGGAAGATGTAGACCACAGGGGAAAGTGGGGAAGGCAACCCCTTCTCTGGGGGTAATGAGGTGTAACCATTGCACCCCAGGCACTGGAGCCATCCAAGGTCTCTGGAACCTTTTATGGCAAGTCCACTAAGCCTGCAAATCCTGGTGGCCATAGTATATTTTCAAAGGCTTAACCAGGTCAGTAAGAAGAATGCCCTGGAATCTTCACTAATTCAGTGAAGTCTGTTTCCAAGACATGGGGCTTAGAGTCCAAGAATCTTACTGAGTATCATCTGGGCTGCTTAACAGAGGAAAATCACAGCAAGTTCAAGGTGTCTGTGACTGTGATGGAAATGGGCTCTAGTGAGCATGAAATTAAATCAAATAAAAGCGTGGAAAACCTTGAAAAACCCCTTCCTGTCTTAAATGAAAACCACAGCAAATGTATATGAATAATTCCTTGATGTCCAATTTTTTCTATCAAAGTAAATCCTTTCAAAGGGTTAGAAGAGTTAGGGACAGCATGTGGCCTTTCAAACACACCCTCACATGTAAATAATTAACACAATATCTGTACTGTCAAAATTATTTTTACTACCATGTTTAACTAAACAATTTTTTTTAGAGAGGTCCTTGGTTTTCTTACGAATGTGATAGAAAATAATCCACGGCATGGGAACAAACATATATGAAACACATTGTGGAAAATTACACACAGTTATTCTCCAGTCAGTATGAACAAAAAGACAGTAATATGATATTTTCGTTGATACTGAATTGTAGCGGGTCTATTTCATGATACTTTGCAGGGTTCTGAGATGGGTGATGAAATTCTTATCCCATGAAATATCGTATGTCAAAGAGGGTGAAGATACATAGAAATCTGTTCGGTTTAATTCAGCAAACATTTGCTGAACACATACCAACCATACGTGTACCAGGAACTCTATCAAGTATTAGACAGAGTCAGAGTTGAACAAGTCAATTCACTGTCCCCACTTCCCCACCCCACCTCCCACCCCCGAGCTAACAATGGGTGGGGGGCGGGGGGGATGAAATTGCAGGCATCAATTTCAAGTGATCTATTTTCTCAAGTCTCTGTAAACAGGATGCATCTTAAAATAAACAAGTAAAATGTAATTGGCAGCGTTTTTTTCTTTCTTAATGGCACATAAAATAATGAAATAACTTACTATCCATGACAATGAAGTTTAGATTCAATGAAATATGGTAATTATTGCATAAGACAGAACATAGTGCTAAAAGAGAGGTCTAAAATTTCCTTTGAAACCTAAATGTACCATCCCTCCCTGGAAGAGTATTTGAAGTTCAAGAACTTAAGTCCTTAATGGGTAATGGTAAATAAGGTAGGAATGATTACACAAAAGCACTTGTTAATTGTCTTGTTCATAATAATAAAACAATGAACATGCACTGCTGTTTTATATAACTTTAATTAATAGTAATGGATATTATACAGTTCATTTCTCTTTACTTTGCTTCCTTGAAATTTTTTAGGATCTCCTCTCTTTCGGTCACAGTAAAATTTACTTTACATACCTGCTGATAATATGCATACTAAGAATAGTTTTATTTTCTTTTTTTTTTTAAATTTTATTTATTTATTCGATAGAGATAGAGACAGCCAGAGAGAGAGGGAACACAAGCAGGGGGAGTGGGAGAGGAAGAAGCAGGCTCATAGCAGAGGAGCCTGATGTGGGGCTCGATCCCGCAACGCGGGGATCACGCCCTGAGCCGAAGGCAGACGCCCAACCGCTGCGCCACCCAGGCGCCTCGAAGAATAGTTTTATTTTCTATAACTTGGTCTTTCATCCAAATGTTCATTTTTGTCTTGAGTGCATGGCTCACAGTTACTACTAAGTCTGTGGGCCATTCATTTCCCAGAAATGAAGAACAATGTGAATGCTTATTTTTTTAATAGCATTTTATTTTATTTTTAAATAGGCTCCGTGCCCAATGTGAGGCTCAAACTCATGATCCTGAGATCAAGAGTCGCTCACTGTACCTACCGGCTGAGCCAGCCAGATGCCCCTACAACGACGTGAATGTTTATGAGAAACAAAGAACACAAAATTTTGGCGGAATATATTTTCAATATTTTCAGCTTAGTGTATCTGACAGGTATTTCTCAATGAACAAAGCTTCCCACTAGTTTTCTCCTCCTCATGTCTTTCCTATATCCTATGTTTCAGCCACAGTAGTTTGCCGCAAATAAATCCCTAGCCCTGCCTTGTGGTGTCCATGCCTCATTCTCCTTGTCTTTGTTCCTTTTTTTTTTTTTTTTTTTTTTGCTTGGAATGCACTTTCCCTCTCTCTATACTTGGAAAGCTCTCGCTCAACTTTCAAAACCCAAACCTAACCTTACTGTGTTATCTTAGGTTTCCCCAGGTAAGAAGGGTCTGAGACCAGGGGCTTCAGACACTAATTTATTTGGGAAGTAGTCCTAAGAATTATGAAGAATTGCAAAGAGCATGACGTAAAGGAGGGAAAGTCAATTCAAGAGTAAGTGATTGCTTTGTTCCATTCTGTGAACAAAGGGGCTCCATCCTACAGGGATTTGCTCCCCATTGGTCAACCGTTGTCTTGTGGGGTGTTAACACCCTTGCCTTCCTGGATTGTGCATGATTGCACTTTCTGGTGCAGAGAGTAGGAGATGTGTGGTGCTGTCAGGTTACACCTGTGTGATGCTGGTTGCCATGGCAATCACTGGAGTAAAAGGTGATCTAGAGAGGGTGAGAGACAGAGCACAAGAGGGCACAGACTTGGCCTTGCCCCGTCAGACCTCCGTGGTGCCAGGCACAAACCTCTGCTTCGCGGCCGTTGTTCGGTTGCTTTGTAAAGATCCCTTTATATATTGAGTATAAATTTCTTATCCTTGGTGACAAGATCTTGTTCACTTCAGAGGTTACTGAACCCAGCATGGCAAACAGCAAGTAACATACGGACTTGGGACCCCTCCATGCAGTAAAAACACACATTTTAAATTAATGGGAAATGTTATGGCAGCCAGTCTATTTCTCAAGTGGCTGATAGGACTGCTCAAATGAGAACTGGAATGCAGTGTGGAAAAAGGAGAAATGAGTGGACTCAACACAAAAATCAGCATAGACAAAGAAGTACTCATCCATGATCCTGGGAAAAAGGAATTATTTTAACAAATGTACCAGTTCTATTTCGTGGGATCTTTTCCCTCAGGAAACCTGACAAAAAGAAATATCACTGGGGTCATGTTATCAACCACTCAGTACACAATCCTAAATAAATTTCAGTGAACTCGTATTGCTAATATCCACCTTTAATCTCAATGGATCCCAACGACTCCCTGATTCACTCAGAATGAAAACTAATGTCCTTATGATGACACCTAAAGCTCTACAAACTTGGTCCTGTTACCTGGCCTCCTCCCCTCTTGCTCACTTTCCTCCACCGTGCTGGCCACCACCAGGCACATGCCCACCCAGAGCCTTGGGACTGGCTGTTTCTTCCACCTGAACACTTTCTCCTGACATCAGCTTTGCAAGACTCTGCTCAAATGCCACCTTCCCAACAAGGCCTATGCTGAACCCCTTTTTAAAACCTACACCCTTCCACCACTCTGAACTCTCAGGACACATATCCTGCTCTAAGTTTTTTTTCTTTTTCCATAGCAATCACCTCTAACAAATATATAATTAATTAATTTAATATGTCTATTGTTTATTTTCTCTTCCCCTTTGTTAGGATGTGACTTCTGTCAGGGTAGGAAACTTTGTCTCTTTTTTTTTTTTTAAGATTTCATGTATTTATTTGACAGAGAGAGACAGTGAGAGAGGGAACACACGCAGGGGGAGTGGGAGTGGGAGTGGGAGCAGCAGGCTTCCTGCCAAGCAGGGAGCCCGATGCGGGGCTCGATCCTAGGATGCTGGGATCATGGCCTGAGCTGAAGGCAGACGCTTAACGGCTGAACCACCCAGGCGCCCCAGAAACTTGGTCTTTTTTATTTATTGGTATATCCTAAGCATGCAGAATAGTGCTTGGCACATAGTAGGTACTCAGTAAACACTGAATTGAATGAATATCTTGAAGCTTTGAGATAACAATATGCTTCCTAATATAGAGGACATATTGTTCATCCAAACATTGGTAGGGCACCTATTATGTGCTCGGTGTGGATAACATGGACATGATCCCTGTCCTCAAGGAGGTCCCAGGCTAGTGTGGAGGCATGACCGGCCAGAGTGTCGGGCCCTCCAACACAAGCATGCACTGTGGCTCTAGGGTCACAGAGAAGGGGGTTTGTGTGGATGGGAAGGAAGATAAGGGCATAACGCTGAAGCTGACTTTTCATATAGAAAGGGAGCTACCTAGACAACAAAGGGAAGGACATTGGACCGGAGTTTGTGCACACACACTCAATCACGTGTGAGCTCTAGAACTGAGAGTCAGCACAGGTTTGCATTTCATTTTACACAGCCCCTCAGAATCAATACAGAATGAATTTTCCCTCAAGTTGGTGACTTGCCTTCTGCTTCCCCTTAATCCCCTCCAAAAATATAGGCAGCATACACTATAAATAGGCAGTGTATGCTGCCTATATGAAGATGTATAAAACTTCATACATCTCTCCTTTACTAATGAGATGTGACTTTGGGACTCTATTTAGGTTTACAGGTGTTCCTTTCTCTATCGGATTGTGTATTTTTTGTCAGAATCATAATACAATTGTTATATGTATGTGTATATATACATATTTATATAGTTCTTCTTTAAAATATCCATTGATTATGTGTTTATAAAGTAAGTTTTCTGTATTCAATTAAAAAAAGAAAACTCTGGCTTTATTTTTTTCTAGTTGATTCACTCATTCATTCAATGAGCAACACTGATTATAACGTACCAGGCATTGTAGCTAGGTGCGGTGGATACAAAGAGGAACAGAAACACGTTTCCTGTCCTGAAGAAGACTTTAGTAGTGCCATAGGCAGACCTGTGAAAAAATAAGAACATAGAAATGTTACATGTAGTAGGAGAGAAGGATTTAAGGCGAGAGTCACAAACTACAGGTCAGATGTAGCCCACGTGTTTGTTTGGTTCAATAGTGTTTATTAAAACTTTAAATGGTTTTTCACAAATTAATCTTGATTTCTGGCTTGTCTTAAAAGAAAAAAATCAGAAGACCTGGCAACTTTGAGCCAGAGTTCGAAAATGGCAACAGTTGACCAAAGCTGAGACAGAACCAGCCCTTTCAGAGGCAACAAGAAGGGGGAAGGAGCACGGAAGGCAGAGTGCCCCTGAATGCTGATGGGCCTGGAACACAGGAAGTGTTGCACATTACAGGCAGGGGGAGTATTTTGTTTATGGTCCATACTTAACTAAGCAGCCAACCCTATACAAACCCATGCAAACTTCGACAATTCTATCCCCGGTTTTGCCCGTGACAGTGTTCAGAAATGTCTGTGAAATGAACAAGAACATGATCAAAGAATTTTACCTCTGGAGGAGATTATTTCATAGGTCATTTTCCAAATGAAGAAGCGGCCGTCTAGAGGTGCTGAGTCATTTGCCCGCTGTAGTGCTAACACAAGCCCGTAGCTGTTAACAGATTGTACTGAAGGCCTGAGGGAACAGAGGGGAATGGCAACATAGATCAGTATAGCGGGCATCTGTTGTTTTCCTTAACCAGCATCCATTCTTCCTCCCCCTGGAAACAGGACCCTTAATTTTGCTCCAGGGGAACTGCCACGCCTCTGGTGCTGGTGAAACTGAGTCCACCTGGCTTCTCGGATGGCCTGTGACCCAAGCCCGGCCACCAACACCCATTCTCCTGGAGCTCTTGAGAAAGAGCCATAATCCTTTCACTGGGGCTTGCTGAGAAGGAATAATGCAACCCTGAATGATGCCATTAGAACCTAACCTAAGACAGCATGATGTCAGGAACACGACGATAAAATACAGCTCGTCGGGTAAATCCCCGAACTCTTCTGAACCTCAGTTACCACGTCTGTAAGTGAAAATAACAATCCCTTACCTCAAAGGGCTGTAAAGAAATGATGTCTGTAAAATGCCTGGCACACAGTAGGAGCTCATTAAGGTTGGCATCTTTTCTTTCCCTTCCACATAATGTCTGATGGACGTAGCATTACTGTAATTAAAATGTAAGAAGTGCATTGGCAGACGTTCCTTACAACATATTGAGAACAGCTTTTTCAGTAGCTACCTTATGTGATTTCAGGGAACTGGGGAGGGAAAATAAAATAAAATGCAGCTTGTTTTCCTGGAACAATTCAAGCCATAACCAATGCCTGCCAAGTGGAGCCCCTAAGTCTATGTCTGCATTCATCTATTATCTCACCTCTGCATGGATAAAGTGGTTTTCCTCCCTGCTCACTGGCCATTTTCTGTTTAAAATGGGAACTCTTGAATCCCTGGCAATCATTTAGCTGACAGTTTGGATCATAATGTAACAATAACATTAGTGAGCAGTTGTGTGACAGTTCCTGCTTTTAAAGCACTTTACAAATCTGAGCTAATTAGCATGAACGCCAACATGCCAGCTTTTTATGGATTAATATTGCAATTATACTTTGCTTTTTCAGTAAAAATGCAGTGATCTTTTTTCACCAGGAATAGGGAGAAATGAGATGAATAAATTGCCTCTCCGATGGATTCACACACAGTGCAGTTAAAATGTGAGTCAGACACTTTCTTGACTGAAAGTTCCTCTAAGAACATTTGTGAGGATTTACAGGTATGGCACCTCTTGCAAATTGGATCAATGAAGGAAATAAACTGTATTAATGGGGGATTGAAAAGGAATTTGTAAACCCAAGTTAAGTTTCCAACCTTCAAAATACACTTTCTAGATTTAAGCACCTCAAAGAAATCAGAAAGTTATCTGATTATGATTTACTCTTAAACGAAATGAGAAAATACTAATTCATGTGGTATTGCAAAAGACCCCGTTCCTTTTGTTGTGAATTAAAATATAATAGAGTAAGTATAGAGGAATAAAGACTTGGGTTGGAATCCCACCTCTAGCACTCAGCTACCTAACTATTGCTTACTGAATTTTGGTTTCTTCACCTCTAAATTGGGGGATGGAGTGGGGTGATAATATTTACTTTACATGATTCTTGGGAGGTCCAAAAGTGATTCTACCTTACACAATATCCGGGATATGACAGGTGATCATATTAGTCCTGACCCATCCTCTCTGTTTGTAATTCATCTTCCTCCCTTTCTGCTCTAAAATTATTCTGACATTCATTCAGTTTCAGTTTATGGAAAGCAGAGCATCATAATGAATTAAAATTTTTGTTAGGTATTACAAATAACTAAATTTAAAGGGACTAGGAATAATTATGAAAGTTCATTTAGATGGGAAAAATCTAAACATATGATCACTTGAAAATGCCTTTGAACGTACTATGAAATTGTAGAGATATCTCAGTTAAATTTGGTCATTTTGTCCTCTGTTCTTTGTACAAATTTAGCAAAAAAGTGATGTGAGGAGGTACAACAGCAGAAAGGCTGCCTGAGACAGAAGGCTGTTTTGAGCACACTCAAATTGTTTCATTCATTCATCAGGTCAATATTTATTGAGCACCTATGACGTGTCAGACACCATGCTGAATGTTGCTGGGATAAGGACTAGTGTAAGGACTAGCAGATACAGCCTTTTTCCTTAAAGAATTCACAGTCTCATGGTGGAGGCAGACAAGTGAATGAACAGTTGTAATACGGTGAGCAATAAATGCTAGTAGATGCTACTCAAGGCCAATATCTGATTTCTTGAGAAGTCATAAATTCTTTGAGAGAAATGGTGTTTATCCTGTCAACATGATTTGTAGAGGGTGAGCACTCAATACAGGGTCAAAAGACCCTGATTCTAGTCCCAGCTCTATCTTTGACTAGCTGTATATCCTTTGTTAGTCATTTCAGTTTTCTGAGCCTCAGTTTCCTCATCTGTAAAGTGTGACTGATGATAACAGTCCTCACTGAGTTACCGTAAAGATCAATGGTCACTCTCATGAGTGAATTTTTAATTACTTGTAAAGATCTCTATAAAGTAAGTTACATTCTTAAATGCTTTTTGAATTTTAAAATAGAAGTTGTTTGGTACTTCACATAACCGCTGAATGATCCTTTTCCTTAAAACAGAAAGAAAGAAACAGAAAGACAGAAAGAAAGAAAGAAAGAAAAAGAAAAAGAAAAAAAAATAAAGAAAAGAGAACCAGCCACATATCACAGTCCAAAGCAGGTGTGGCTTTGATCTTTTCAGCACTCCAGGCAGATATTTACTATTATCCCCATTTTATCAATGAGAAAAGTGAAGAACCAAGAATTTGTCCAAGAGCACTATCCCTTCAAAGCCCAAGCCTGGGCAACTTCCTAAGGTCTTTACACACCAACAAAAGTCCAAACGTCCAAACCTCAGCGTACTCGGGCGATCTTTTCTCTGAAGGCCCCGCCTCCCCCTCGCGGAAGGGGCTGGACGAGGCTTCAACTCCGCCCTGTGACTCATGCGACCCCGCCCCCAAGTCTTCCACCTCTCGCGGGATCTCTCGGGAGGACGGATGGGATTAGGTCCCATCATGGCGGCTGAAGAGGCGGATGTGGATATCGAAGGGGACGTAGTGCCAGCCGCGGCACAGCCAGGGTGAGGCGTAGAGACCGGGTCTCGCAGGGATGGGGAGGAGCGCGGGTGCGAGGAGAGTACCCTGGAAAGGCTGCGGGCTCGGCAAGAAACAGGAGAGGAAGACCATCCGCTGGGCCAGGGTCTCCTGGCGGCCGGGGAGGTGCCGCGCCCATCCCGTTTGTAAGCTACTCCTTAGCCCAGCGGGCGTAGGTACCCGAGGCTGGTATCGGATGGCTGTTTCACCTTTTACCGGGAGGTTTGAGGGCTACGACTTCGCCTAGCACATTGCACTCTGTCCAACAATTAGATTCCTTCTTCTATGATCTCCACCCCAGAATCCGCCCCCTTGCCCCTTATGGACAGTCACTAGAACAAGGGCGGCCTCTGAACGGGACCTGAACTTAGGGTTCCTTGTTCCATCGCTTGTAAGCCGTGTGACCTTGGGCGTGTCGTTTCATCCCTACTGACAGATTTCCTATTCCACATGGGGTTAGTTGTGAAAAACTTCCTGAGACGCAGCTTGTCTTAAAGGAAGGGGACAGGACTTTAGAGTTGGACAGCTCTGGTTCCCCAGCTTTGGCCGGCCTTTTCACTTACTAGCAGTGTGACCTTGGATCAGACACGTAATTTGCCTGATCTTCAGACAGCTCATGTGAAACTGTCATGGTATGTGCTGCATATGGTTATTGTGAACATCAAATGAAGTAATTACGGGATGTGCTGTAGCATACAGTTGGAGCTAGGTAAATGTTTTGTTCTTCACCATCTCCTTACCTTCGTGGAGATGATTGTGAACAACTAGTGAGGGGTCAGAGTTTATTTAATACAGATTCCTGCAGAACAGGCCCATGTGATTTCAAGCAGCATCTTCCAGCTTAAGAGATCTAGACCTTTGCTTGCTTTCCAAGTAAGAAATTGATACATACTATTTTTAAAATGTGCTTCCCCAGTCATCTTTTAGAATTGGAAGAGGCGTAGACTGGTCAGGAATCAAAAGACCTTACTTCGGAACTCAGCCAGTTATGTTGCTTATAAATATGAACAACCTCCTTAGATGTCTGTTAGGTTGAATGAACCATGTGGAATTGCCAATCTTAGACCATTTTTAACTTACAAAAAGGCAATTTCATACAGTCCAACCTAATGTTAGGGACTCTGTAAATTATGGAGAACAATACCCATCCTGCCCTGAGGGATTAAGATAGTGGGTTTAAAGTTCTACTGAACTCTAAAGCACTATAAAAATGTGAGGAGTAATTAAATTCATATAGTCATTCTCTCCCAGACCTTTGGGCAAAGCAGTCCAAAGCGATACAGATGAGTAGGGAACTTTTATTAACAGTCATTGTTCACATTTGTGTAGATCAAGTTAATCTTGATAAAATGCTCTTGCATGCATGATTTAATGTACTTTTCACAATAAGTCTGTGTGATAACTGGGCAGGGACAGGTATCTGCAGTCCAGAGAGAAGTGAGTTGGCCTTGGAAACACAAAGGATCATCTGAGAGCATTGGCTCTGCCACTTTTCCATCGGTTCTTCTTTATTTTTCTGATCGTTTTTAATTTTTTTTTTTTTGCCTTCTCTTTTTCTTTCCTTGCTGTTGCTACTGTGCACAAGCCTTAAGTCCACTGGTGACACCTATGATCATCTTAGACTTAGGCAAGCCAGATTACAAACGTTATTGGTTCCTGATGGTCAGAGCCTTTGCCTTACCCAGCTCCAAAGAGCATCATTAACGTTTATATTCTGGTGAGTGGTGCCCCCTGAAGTGTGTAGGGACAGCTGGTGATAACATCTGTGGAACTGTTGAGAATTAATTGAAAACACACTTTTAAGTACGTGCTAAGTTCTAGGTAGCAAAGTTAGAAGGTGACATTGAAACTTTGGTTTCCCTTTCATTTCTACCTTTCCTCCTCATCTTCCTTTTCTCTTGCTTGTCCTTTAAGGGGTTCCCAGGGGTTTTGTCGTAAGACTTCTCACTAACCACACAGACCCTGGCTATACCTTCTCTCAAGACTTAAATTTCTATCTTTTAGGTTGGATCGTGTAAAATTTTGCCAATGTTCAACCATTTTTGACCGTAAGAAAAATGGCGGTTTCCTAAAATTCCACCTAATACATGCTGATGTTTTCCATATCTGTCACCAACCCAAATCTGTCTTCTGAGCTTTAGATCCATTTATCTAATTCTCTGAATCTATCTGTTCTTGGATGTTTCGTATGCGCCTATCTCAACTTATAAACTTTTCCCACCACACCTGCCATCCGCCTCCAAGTTCCCTAGTTCAATAAATGGTACCATCCTCCCAGTAACTCAAGGCACAGATAGAGACTTTATGCCTTTTCCTTACCTCTCTCTTTCCATCCCTCCTATCCTATTAGTTGGTAAAGGTCTATTGATTCTGAGTATCCTCTCAAATGTATTCACTTCTTCCTGTTCACACTGCTTGTTCCCTGGGACTAAGTTACTGTCACCTCTCTTGTATGTATATAATCACTTCCTCTTAACTGCTCCTTATCTCCCCCCTCTATTCTTTACTGAAGTTAGACCAGTCTTTCTTACATCCAAATCTCATCATGTAATTCCCTTCAATCCCTGATTTGCTTTATGAGAAAATCATCATTCGTAACTCCTACAGACCTGGATGATCCACGCCCCACCTACCTTGTTCATTTAATCATTCAACAAATGTTGATTGAGTACCTTTTCCATGTCAGGGCCTGGCTATATAGCAGATATCAGACTAACTCCTTGCTCTCACAGAACTAACATTCTTACTGGGTAAGACACAGTAAAACTTAGGTATGGGCCAGATGGGGATAAGTGGGAAAAGATAAAAAAGGGAAAGTGGATGGCATATTAGCTTTACCTTGTACACTTACCCGGGAAAAGTGGCTCTGAAACTACAGGACTTCAGAGGTCAGCATGAATATAGTGGAAGGACTGGATTTGAAAAGGGAGAAAGCCACAGAATTGGCAACCAATTCGATGTACATACACTGTGAGGAAAATAAGGGCAGGCTCAGATTTCTAGCTTGGGCAACTAGGGGGATACATATCCTTTGTCTGAGATAGGGAACAATGGAAGAGTAGCAGATTGGAGAGGAATTTCTCAGCTAAGATTTAAGCATGTTAATTTATGCTACCTATGGAGATTCAGGTAGCTGTCCAGGTGCATACACCAGAATTGTGGAAGTTGCTAATCCTTATTGAGGAACACTGTAAAAAGACATGAAACCTGAAATGAGAGGTGCCCAGGTGGCTAAGTCAGTAAGTGTCTGCTTTCTGCTTAGGTCATGATCTTGGGGTCCTGGAATCAAGACCCATGTCGGGTTCTCTGCTCAGTGGGGAGTCTGCTTCTCTCTCTCCTACTCTCTCTCTCTCTCTCACTCAAGTAAACAAATAAAATCTTGAAAAAAAGGGAAAAAAATCACCTGAAGTGGTACTAGTTCCCCTCCTGCACCCTTGGCAGACCTCTGTAATCAAATGTTTCCTGCCGATACAAGTACCAGAATACTTTATTTAGCATTCCTGGCAGCCTCTACCAAATCAGAGTTAACACCTGAATTAAAACTTTTTGCCATCAACAGCTGAGAGAAATTATTGCTTTTAGTTTATTGTAGATAGTCCATTAGTCCCACCATTTTTTATAACCACTGTAGAACTAATTGAAGATTCAAAAGTATAAACCTTTTTGCAGTCTAAGAGGTACAAAATTATTATAACTAGACTAGGTCTGGGAAAAGTCAGTAATTTTCTAGGAAACTTTATAATTTTTAAGATATAAAAAAGCAAATATTGAATTTAATTATATCCAAGATTGGGCCTTCCAAAACTTAACTACTCAGCTTTTTTGTGTAAGTAGTGAACAACATGAC
This sequence comes from Ailuropoda melanoleuca, assembly GCF_002007445.2. Classification (NCBI taxonomy): domain Eukaryota; kingdom Metazoa; phylum Chordata; class Mammalia; order Carnivora; family Ursidae; genus Ailuropoda; species Ailuropoda melanoleuca. The sequence goes on along the minus strand of NC_048219.1, from coordinate 32,966,774 downwards.
TTTAGAGAGTTTTTATTAGTTCAGTGAAAGGAATGAGAATTAACAAAGTTTAATCCCCCATGGACATAGAAAAGGCCCCAAATAACCCAAGTTAATTTTTTTATTATATAAATTGTTACTAAAACATCAAAAAATTCTTTTTACTTTATTGTCTTGAGTATTTTCTCTTTTGGCTCTTCGACCTATTTTTTTTTTCATTTTCAGAGCAGTGCTGTTATTGATGGCTTTTATGCTTTAGATTTAACTAAAAGAATTGATTGTAAAGTGGAATTCTATATGCATCTTAATGCTCATCAAAAGAGCTCTGAAGTGTTGGTTCATGGCCATAGAGCATGTTGTGGTTGCTGTTTTGTGGTATTTTTTTCCTCATGAAGTTGTTTATTTTTGGGAAACAAGAAGTGAACAGACTCGCTGGTTGCAGTTGAGATAGGGTGGCTTAAAGCCACTCTGTGTTCCATAGGTCAGAGAAGTAGAGTAGGCATTTCTGCAGTGTGAAGTTTGTTTGTTAAAGGAAGAAGGGAATGAAATATTTGCTTAGCATCTATACCCTGCTAGTTCCTGTGTTGTGTGAATGGTATTTATTAATTGGTATGATGTCACCTTTTTACCCATTTTCTTAATTATTACAGAAGTGATGAAAATACAGCATCTGTTTTACAAGATCACTATCTTGATTCATCGTGGAGAACTGAGAATGGTCTTATTGTAAGTATTTTATAAAAATATCAGGTGCATAAGTTATTACTCATTGCCTGAAGTACCTCTTTTTTACTTGGTGCTGGTTTGCAGCAGTTACAGAGGTAATATGCTGGAAACATTGTTCTAACTTTAAAAATAAAAGAAGCTTATTATTTCTTTTGACTTTGAAATGATCTGTTGGGAAACAGCTTTGGAGCCAGCTAGATTTAGGTACAAATCCTTGCTTGACAACTTAACAGATTTGTGAACCTTCATTTCTTCATCTAAAAGATGGGGATCATTGCAGGGTTCATTTCTTTCATTTAGCAGTTATTTATTGAATTCTTACTGTGTGTCAGACACTAGACCAGGTTTGGGGGATACAGCTGTAATCGAGACAGACATAGTCTTGCTCTCAAGTTGCTTGTATGCTCCAAGGGAGTTGGGTGATAAACAGGTAGACAAATTAAGTATAGGCCATGAAGAACTCAAGATGCTGGCTGAGAGTAACAGGGTGGGGAACCTATTTTAGATAAAGATAAAGGAAACAGAAGGTGACAGTTAAGTTGAAAAGTAATAGAGAGGAGTAGATATGTGAAGAGTTGAGGAAAAACATTCTAGGCAGAAGGAATAGCCGCACAAAGGCTCTGTTTGAAAGCCAGTATCTAGAAAATAGCCGGAAAGGGGGGAGTGGCAGCTCTGACAGGGTTGGAGAGACAGACCAGAGCTCTGTCATGCTTCTATGAAGCAAGAGTAGGATCAGAGAGACCAGTTAGGAAACATTTGTGGTAATTTTTTTTTTTAAGATTTTATTTATTTATTCGACAGAGATAGAGACAGCCAGCGAGAGAGGGAACACAAGCAGGGGGAGTGGGAGAGGAAGAAGCAGGCTCATAGCAGAAGAGCCTGATGTGGGGCTCGATCCCATAACGCCGGGATCATGCCCTGAGCCGAAGGCAGACGCTTAACCGCTGTGCCACCTAGGCGCCCCACATTTGTGGTAATCTAAGCAAGAGTTGCTGGTATTGGCCTGAGGTTGTGGCAGAGATGGATAGATTTCAATTATATTTTGGACATAGAACTCCTTGGTAGATTAGATACAGGATTGAGAAAAAAGGGAAGAATCCAGGATGATTCCTAGATTTCTAGGTGGAATAACTAGGTGACTCATGCTGTTTACAAAGTTGGAAGCACGGGGAGAAACAGGTGAAGGTATGTGTTAGTGAGTTTTGAATATGGTAACTTTGCGAGGCCTGCTAGATAACCAAGTGGACATTGGGAGTGGGCAATTGGATGTAACAGTCTAGATAGAGCTTAGAGAAGAGAACTGAGCTGAAAATTTTTAAGTTTTGAGAGTTGAAAATAAGTATGATCATTTAAGGAGAGATTGTGGCTTAAAGGAAAAAAAGTGTGGTGACTTTTGGAAATAGGTGACATATGTAGCAACATGCTTGCTTCCTGATACATCTCGTATGTGATAGCCATTATGCCTTTATCATGGGTAAGAGCCTGAGCCTTGGAACCCAGCAGCCTTGTGTGTCGTGTCACTACTCCTCCACTTGAAACACTGCGGTGCAGTGGAGGCATCAGTGAAGTAGTAACACCTACCTCAGTGTCACCGTGGGAATGCGATGTCTCTGCGTAGTGAATGGGAGCTGTATTATTCATAATAATTGCATTATGTATTTCATTTAATAAAACATAGCAGATAAATTCAAAAAGCAGTAAATAAAAAGAGAACTGTACTCTTTTTTAATAGCCTTGGACTCTGGATAGCACCATCAGTGAAGAGAACAGAGCTGTGATTGAGAAGATGTTGTTGGAAGAAGAGTATCCTTTAATGATTGTGAGGAAAGTAAAGATTTCCAGGTTAAAAATCTATAAATGCAAGACTTATGAAAGAGACCACTGTTATTACTAGATGAACCTTATTTGGCCCCAGACTGCAATTACATAATGTGTTAGCTACCTGTGAAACAAGCAGCATTTTTTTTCTCTGTTTCTGTTTTACTGCACAGTCTAAGATCTAACTCAATATGTTTGAGTTTCTTTTATCAGCCACCTCTATACTGTCTGAATGCTGAGTAGAAATTATAGAACGTTTTAAATCAGTGAAACCTTTAGTCCATGTCCAAGATCATTTAGTCCGAGCCTCCATCTACAGTTATAAGCTAAACCCAGAGATGTTAATTTACCCAGGGACACAATTAGAATATGTAAAAGTTCTCACTTCTTACTTCACCAATTTACAGGTGTTATGTGGGAGGAATCTAAGTAAAAAGCACAAAACAAATACTGCAGGATGAAGATTTTTCCCTCAGAAGTTGTAGATCTTTATCCACAGTTTAGTCACCAGCTTCTTGTCCTTATTTCTTTTATCTATTTGATGATGGCAACTTAACTTCTTTGGGATTCCATTTTCTTACATATAAAATGAAAGGATTGAACAAAATGATTTCTGATTTTATGATTTTTTAAGTATTAATAATAGTCTAATAAATAGTGGATTATTTTTAATTCTCTCATCTGTATTTTATGGATATCTACCTTCTTTTTAAGCCAGAATTTCTCTGTTCTCTTTATTCCCAGTTATTGCTATGTTGATTTCAAAGTGTCTGTGTACCTTTAATTGTCATAGGGTAACTAACGCCTTTTAGGCTTTCTTATTTTCTTACTTTCCCCAAACATCACAGCTATAGCCTAGATCATTGCTTTTCAGTAGAAAAATAGTGCAAGACTCATATACCATTTAAAATTTTCTGGTAGCCNTTAGAAAAATAGTGCAAGACTCATATACCATTTAAAATTTTCTGGTAGCCACGTTTAAAATAGGTGGAATTAATTTTAATAAGATATTTTATTTAACCCAGTATATTTAAAATAATACTTCAACATTTAATCGACAGAAAGACATTATTGAGGTATTTTACATTCTGTTTACATGCGGTATTGGCTAATACATTAAACAGTGCAAGTCTCAATTAATGAATACTTAAGTAGTCACGGGTTCACTTTCAGATTTAGAAGCAGAAATAATGAAGTAACAACTTTGTGAGCTCTTAGAGGACAGGGATCTTTTCTTATATCTTTGTCCTCAGCTCCATGTACCTGGCATATTACCTGACATACACGACATACAGTCAATAATTGTTAAGGGAGTAACATTTCAGACTAATTGAAGAGTATTGCAGTAGGCCAGTTTTAAGAAGTTACAGAGGGAAGCTCCGTGGTGGATTTGACCTGAGTTATTTGTATTAATGTGGAGAACACCCTGAACTCTTATCTGTTAGCTTTAGAACTAGGAAAACATACTCCCCAGTTAATCCTGGACAGCCAATCAAATTCATCAATTACATTCCCCATGTTTTAGGAAAAATGATTTAAATGAAAGACCACTTCTAGTAGGGGATATAGGAGACGCTAACATTTATGTAGCACACATCTTGTGCAGGTGCTATGTTCGTGTGATTTCACATGTAATATTTAATCCATATGACAGCCTTGTGAGGCATAAATATTTTTATCATAATTTTTGCAGATCTGGAAAAGATTTTAAGAAGTGTAAGTTTAGCTAGGATTCAAGTATGATTTTCATGGATGTGAGTGCCTACTTAATATAAGCTCACATAAAAATGATAGGATTTTATTATTGTTTTAAAAGTTTTCTTTAATAATTACACAGGTATTACTTATCTAAAAAATCACTTCCAGAAAAATTCTGGCTTGATCAAAAGGAAGATGATAGAAAATATATGAAGAGGTAAAATTAATTTTTAATACTTTTAAAAGTCTGAACCGTGTTTTTAAAAACTTGTTCACAAGCTTCCTTATTTTCTTTTTCATGTGGTGCAGTCTACAGAAAACAGCAAAAATCATGTATGTACTTTTATGTTTAATATTTTAAAATTATAGGAGAATTAAAAAATTATAGTTGGCCTGTGGAAAAACTCTTGACCTTGGGTTGTACAAAAATATAAAATCAAAATTTCTTATACAGTTGTTGGAATGCCACAAGATAATTTTATGATGTTACTTATATGTCATAATTTCTTTTATGGTCCTATATAAGCTATTCCGTTGGATTATGGAAAAGGTGGTTTCCTAGGGATTTGTGGGGAAACTTTTTAAAGCTGCTATCTAATATATTAGGAATTGGCTTGATTTCTATTACCTTGTCAGTTAATTTTTACTCATTTCAAACAAAAATTTAATTTGAATTTGTGGCTTTCAAAAATTATCTAGAGAAATCAAGTATTGACTATTTTATAAATATCCTTTCCCTATAATTGAAGAAATTTTGATGTTATTTAGTGTTTATACTTTCATGTTTATGATCCCTCAAAGGGTAGACCTACAGATTTACCATTGCCAAGGGTTTGAGCCGTGAGCCAACTTTGGCTTTTGCATTTTGCTGAAAGATAACAACAAAGAAGTTAATGAGAAGATTAATGGTTTGCTTGAATTAAAGTAATGAGCTTCATCACAAAATGTTTTAATCTCTTAAGGACTGCATTTCAAAAGTAGTAAACATAATGCCATAGTTTCTTTACTTTTTTTTTGTCTTGATATTTACATAGATTTATACGGAAGAATCAAAGAGATAATATTTCTGGAGCCAACTTAAACACTTAAATGCCTTTCAGGATTTGGAAACGTATTAACATCAGCTGCTCTGTGTCCAGTCTAAGGAAGCGTGTTTGTTATCACATTGACTTCCTTTGATGTCTTTTAGTGTTATCTCCACTCAGACCCAAGCATTTTATCTTTTGGGGCTCCTATCATCCTGAGCTAGAGAAGTATATGAGACAGGGTAAATCTGTCCCCCAGGTAGAGGTTGCAGCCGTCTTCTTCTTTTTTAACTCTTAGACTCACGGTATTGAATTTAGCCTATGGCTATCTATAACCTTTAGCTGCATAAATATGGAATGTTCCATTTCAGACTTTTTTTTTGCAATTCCTCTTTTTCCCCTCAGGGCACACTCTCCTACAAAACCAGCCAGTTACTCAGTAAAGTGGACGATAGAAGAAAAAGAGCTGTTTGAACAAGGGCTGGTAAATAGAGCAATTTTTAATTTATAGTAAAATAATTCTAAAAGCCAGTATTGATAGAATTATAAGGTTAATTTATGGAGACTAGAAATTTCTTTTAATGATCACGTCTTTAGTTTTTCTGTAGTGATGATGTTTGTAGTAAAAAAGAATTCCTTCTTTTTTTTTAAATAATAATATATATTTTATTATATTTATCTTTTTATATATTTATATATATTTATATATTTTATATATTTATATTTTATTATATTATATTTTTATTATATTATGTTAGTCACCATACAGTACATCCCTGGTTTTTGATGTAAAGTTTGATGATTCATTAGTTGTGTATAATATATCTAAGTTACTAAAATATTAAAATAGATTTGGGTCAATATTTTAGACAATTTTCATTCCCCCCCCTTTTTTGGTAATAATAAAACCCAAGATATTGAGCTCTGTATATATCAATGACCTGGATTAAAAGGCAAAATTATTTAGTTATCTGATGTGTTCTCTTGGGGAAAAAACCCCCAAAACAACAAAAAAAAAACCCTTGATATTTGGAACTGTCTGCATAATCAGCTGAGTTCATTTTTATTCAGATATTTGGCATTGTGCACATAGTCTGAATATTTTTTTAGTGGGTATAGTTGAAGACCAGAAACATTTCTTTTGCATGAATGTTTCACTGAGATCTATTTAAATATCCAGAAGTTACATAATAGAAAAAAAATGTATGCCCATTGGTAATTCTGAAAATTCTCATGTTAACAATGAAGAAACTTTTAAAAAAATATTCAGAAATTATTTTTCTAATTATTAGGAGTAAGTTATATCTTGTCCTTTAAGGTACATGTTACCCAGTATTACACTAATTAATTTTGAAATTACATATATTTATATATTATATATAGGATATTTAAATAATATTTATGTCGGTTTTATGAATGCAAATTGAAATGTCACTGTTTACATTTCTACAGATGATGAGAAATAAAATGTATTTGTATTTTTATAGACATTGCCATGACATCTAAATATTTTGTGGTATCTTTATATAAATAAACTATCTTGAAGGTTTTATCTCCTCCTGAGGTTTTTCTCCTGTACTGTTGATGTTTTTTATATTGTTATTTCATTCTGTTGCATGATTATCATTTTTATAACCTAACTTTAATTAACCAGTCACTTATTTAAGATTGCTGTCTACTTTGGTGTTTTGCCCCTTACTGAAGGCTATATGTATAAATGTGTGTGTATGTGTTTGTATACACATACACAAAAATGGGTTGTGAATTTTTAGGTTTTTGTTGACACTTGTGGTAATGATAGGGGTACATGTGCATGGCTCAAACTTCAAAGGGTATTTATAGGTGTTAAGTCTCCCTATCACTCCTTTCTGTGCCTTCAGTTCTCTTTGCCTCAGGTAACCATTGTTATCTGTTCTCTGTGTGCCCTTCCAGAGATATTTGTCCCTATATATGCCAACATGTATTTATTTATGTACATACGTAGGTATCTATCTATATACATAAACAGATACTTTAAACCTAGAATGTTTTCCCACAAAACTACATGGAACTTTTGGTTGTATTCCCAGCTTTTTTAACCTATTAATAGAGTTTGCTTATACACTGAATTCTCTCAGGCTTTAGAGAAGGGAATTATGAGGTACCGAATGATGAAGGAAAATTTTTCCTTCTCTTTTGGGCATAGAACTGTCTCTTTGCTCTATTTTGAAATTGGTGAGTGCTTCCTTTGTTCCTCTTTTTAGTGTACCCTCTCCAATTTTCATAATGCTCAAGCCCTACAATCCCAACTGGTTATACTCTGTCTGATCTTTGATGTGTCCAAAAGTGCTTCTGTGAAGTTACTCACGTGCCTTCATCCCACAGTGAATATAACTAATTGTTCAGTAGGCTGATCTTAGCTAGGTGTTAGTTAATAACACTCTTAATTAATTTATATTTACTAAGAATTCTCCTAGAAATACTTTCAGTTTTAAGAAATTGTTTGCATGTCAGATTTTCTCATGTATATCAGAAATAAGAATTAATTTATCATTTGGATCAGGTTTTGAAGATGATTTGCTGCTATAAGTCATGACCTGTAAATGTCATAACCTGTCCTGTAAATCTGGCCCTGGGATCAGCTTCCCTGAATCGTGGAGATAATGTGAAGATTTATATATCAAATAATAGACTTGATATCTAAAATTTCCTTTTAGCTTTAAAATTATATTGCATTCCTTTCTGTACTTCAGAAAACACCAGAGCTCCCTCAGGGTCTCAGTTTTTTCCCCATCACAGCTTTGTCATTAGCGGGCACAAGCCTTTAACAGTACAGGGGTATAGGGGGATGTTGGTTGCACGTTGCTTCATTTGTGATTCATTTGTTCTTCGAAGTCCGTTTTCTGTGATACCTGTGTAGAGTAAAAGTATCTGCTATGGGACAGGTAATGGATATTGTGGCAGATGGAATCTGGATAAAAAAAGATACTTTGAAATTAGTGTCAGAACATAATCAGTTGATTCTATAAATGAAAATGTAACCTGCCTCTTTTTCAGGCACTTGTTTTTTAGATTTGGAACATCATAATGTGCAATATGAATGCATACTGTTAGTAGTACATGAAAGTGTGGATCTTCATTTAAATAGCTGTAAAAAGAAAACGAATTTCTAAATCATTTCGGTCAGTTTTCAGAAGTCGAGATTCCAAAAGAGTGTGGGCTTTGCTTTTAAGAGTCTTAGCTTATATATGAGGCTTCATTGTGTGCTTTAGAAGATAAATAAAGTTGAGTTGTTGTTTCAGGGTTTTTTTAATGTGCAGTTGCTTGGAATATTAACAAGTAAGTTAATCAAAGTCAATTTCTTTTCCATTTTGATAACATAGGCTAAATTTGGCCGAAGGTGGACCAAAATTGCAAAGCTAATTGGAAGTCGCACTGTTTTACAAGTTAAGAGTTATGCCAGGCAGTACTTTAAAAATAAGGTAAGCAGGATATAAATATCCTAGTTAGTAATAATATTTGCAATAAATAAAATTAGGAAGCAAAAATGGTGCTTTAATTCGGGCATTAATATCAATGTTCAAAGTTTTTGTAGTAAAAGTATTTTATATTCATAAAGTACTCAACACATGTTTATCTTAAAAAATCTCAAAGTATATCTTAAGTGTTTTGAGTATTGAAATTAGAAATCATTGTTTCCTGGAAATATCTTTTCTAAAAGATTTGCATTGTAGCTTTTTCCGTTTTTATTACTGTTCCTTTTATTAGCAAGATGCCTATTTGTAAATTCTGAGAAGAGTTTGACTTAAAAACCAGTCTTTTCAATATGCGAGTAGAAGACCCAGTATGGCAAAACAAGCCCAGGAGCTCTGGTATGGTGTTTGAAAATGCAAGTTGTTAGGGGTGCCTGGCTGGCTCAGTCGGCAGAGCGTGCTACTCCTGATCTTGAGGTCGTGAGTTCAAGCCCCATGTTGGGCACGGAGTTTACCTCTGTCCTGGTTTACCTCCAAGAGAGGCAGGGGAAGTTTCTGGATTTTACTTGGAGTTTTAGAGCTCATAGCAAAATTGATGTTGGATGTTCCAAAAGCTTGGACTGGGTCCTGCTCAACATTTTGTTCCTGCTCCATCTTTGTGGCAGCAGGTTCCACTACATTCTCAGGACTCCACGGTCTGTGGCTCCAGCCTACTTCTCTGCTGGGCCTCGTCTTTCAGGCACCCGGGACATTGTAGTAGCCTCAGAACTTCTGTTTGAAGATTTGTATTGTAGCTTTTAGGAATGATTAGAGCTTAGGGACCACAAATGCTAACGTGATGCTAAAATCTGTTTAATAACAATGAAACTTTTATAATTTTTATGAAGAATTATATGAAAGCTTCAGTAAGTTGCAGTGTTCAGAAAAGGATAGTCATGGTCTAGTTCTTTAATCTTTCAAGTGATCTGTGCTGTATTCAACCATGTAGTTTTGATATTTAGAAATTTTTAGTATGTTCTCTGCTTGAGTTCTGGGAACATGACTATACAGAATTTGACAGGGTCTTAAGTGAAATTTGCTGTTTTCTTTCAGTGCAAATAATGGGTTTTATCCTGTATACAAGATTTATACAACTTAGTATCCTTTGAGCATAGTAAGTAAAGAATGGAATGGATTCATTATACATCAATCATCTGCTCTCCCTTTAACCAAGCAAACAAATATTCAAGGCAGTCTGGCAAGGTTAAGGTGTTCTGGAAGAGAATAAAGCTTAGCTTGGTTATTCCTATCCCCATCCTTCTCAGACTGGAACATGCAGAACATCTTGGGGTGTCAGTTTTACTCAGACATGGGGTGAAAGGATACATCGTGATATTAGAAGAGACATTCATATGAAATATAATACGAAATTTTATCTGAATTTTTAAGGTAAAAACAGGAGACTTCAAGTAAATAGCAAGGTTGTTAAAGGCTGTTCCAGGCCATATGTCCAAATCTGCTTTTCTCTCCTGCTACCCCTTTATTCTTCTCTACATAGTAAGCCAGTTAACCTCAAATACTAGATCCTGGGATTCTGCTGTGATACAGGATCTGTAAGTAAGCTCTTTCTAGGAGCTGTCATCCCTTGGGTATGCCAATAACGTACAAAATTTTTCAAAAACCATGTATGTGAAGATTTTATTTCAAATCATTTATATTCATTGATAGTCATTTTCTTCTCTATGACTAGATATGTATGTCTGTAATAGTACGTATGGAAGATAATTTCAAGCCTCATATTATAAGCTGTTTAATACTGGAGCAACATTAAATGAACCTTTGAAAAATATTTTGTTTCTATTATAACTGTATTTAAGTGAAAGATGAATTTAATTTACTAAATAAAGATATGTGACATAGATTCCTTTAAATAATGGGCTGTTTAGCATTATAAAAAATAATCAGCTGAAATATCTGACATCCTAAGAAATTAGCCATTAAAAATATTATAATATCTTAAAGAATACCTTAGTATGACAGTTGTTGGTTCATTCTCTGTGGTTGATCTGAGACAGAGTCCTGTTTTAAACTTAATATTGAAGAACAAATAGTAGTTGTACAAGGTCATAGGTCATGATTATTTGATTAATAAAATCACCTGGCCATGAATGAGTCAAATATAGGGATAGAAATTTGAAACGATGATATTTTACATTTAAAATGCAGTTGTAAATCCTTAGAAGAAAAACACAATAAAGGTATAATATACCATTGACGTGTACTCAGTTTAATAATACTGTATTTATTATATATGTGCCAGTGGTTAAATTTTTAAATGTTAATATGGGGATTTTATCTTGATTTTTAATAAGGTAAAATTAGATGGTCCAGAGAAGGAAACACCAAATCAGAAGAGCAGCAGTGATCTTCAGATTAAAAATGAAGATGAAGGGACAAAGGCATGGACGCCATCAGGTTTAAGGGGACGTGCTGATCCTAACTTGAATGCTATAAAAATTGAAAAGTTATCTGACGATGAAGAAGTAGACATCACAGATGAGGCAGATGAGTTGACTTCTCAAGCTCCCCAAAAGAATCCTAGCAATGATGTCTTATTAAACATTCCTAATAGTAAAAGTCATAAAACCAGTCAAGGGGAATTTATTGCTTATGACCAGGAAGGTTCTGTATCTGAATCTTCCAAGGAGTATTTTCAGAATATAAAGCAGGGAGAGATGGAAGCACTTTCAAGCTCAGGAAGTAAATTTTGGACAGAAAAACAGAGCATTAGTGACAAAAAATCGGTTCAATTAAATGATCAGAAATGTAATGAACTGAGGAAAAACTCTGAAAAACATGATGGAAATGGAATGATAGATGATGCCAGGCCGTTGCCTTCTCCAGAGCCTTGTGCAGTTCAGAAAGACTTGAGTGATAATGAAATGCTTTTTCATTCTTCCTGTCAAATGGAGGAGGAGAGCCGTGAGGAAGAAGAGCTTAAGCCACCAGAACAAGAAGTAGAAATAGATAGAAATACCATTCAAGAAGAAGAAAAACAAGCAATTCCTGAGTTTTTTGAGGGGCGCCAAGCTAAAACACCAGAACGCTATTTGAAAATTAGGAATTACATTTTGGATCAGTGGTAAGGAAGAATTACATTTTAGATGCTGTTTTAAAACTTATGATGCTCTAGAGTATTTTAATTAGGCCTATGCAGAATTTAGTATTTTGCATTGCTAGTGATGTAGAGAGCTTGAACAGATGAATATATTTTAATGGGCAAGATTTAAAATTTCTCATAGTGAAATTTTCTTTGATAACTTTGGTGAATATTGTTATCTCTAGCTATCTCAACCCATCTGTCTGTTCATTAAGAGTATTTGGTCCTGGAAAAAAGGGATAATTTGCTTTAAGAAGCAGTTTCTTAGGACAGTGTTAAGGAGATACAGAAAACACTGCAGTACTGGAAAAGGGGGAGAATGTCTTTCCTAGTTTATTGTGTACTTGTAAGTACAGCAAGAAAATTTTGGTGACAGAAGGATATTTCTGTCGTTCAGTGTGGCTGGATTACAGAAACCATTCTAAATTGCTATAAATGCATTCAGCTTTGATCTTGTAACATAATGTGTTAATAATCCTTTCATCCGGCTTCATCAGGATACAAGAATTTTCTGATACATGAAGTTTACTTTCTGAATTGTCAAAATTTGAATTATTTAGCATTGGATGGGGCACAAACCAAAAAATTTCCCACCTTATTAGCCTGAGTGCTCTGCAAATAATTTGAATTTTTCATAGCAGTGTAATTAAGACATCATCAAACATTTGTAATTGTTGTTACTGCTTTAGGAGACACTGAATTGTGTAGGGCCATTTTTATAGAGGACTTCTGCTGTAACTTAGGAAGATTGCCAAAGGAAAACAAATAACCAGGCTTATTACAACAGTAACTTTCATTGCCCACACAATATTAATTTCGCTTTTAAAGATAGCTCTATTCTAAATGAAAGATTTTTGTTCTTGTTCTTGACTGATGGTTGAGGTGGCTAAAAGTAAAATTTCTGTGTAAGGGTGGTATCAAATGAAGAATTATAAGGAACAACTGATAGTTTCATAGTGCTTTACAATTTACAGAAAACTTTTCTATGTTGTTTGATTCCTTGCAACAGGCCTATAAAATAGGTGATAGATTCTGCAGTTAGGAGAGGTTTAGGGGCCTGCCTTTGATTATACAGCCAGCTACTGACAGAAGGACCTATGTGCAGGTCTCGACTCTGTCCTTCAGTGTCTCCATAATTTCACATTGCCTGATTGATTCACACTATTGAAGAAGACCAATCAAATTAGATCTTTACGGGTATCTGTTTTGTTTTTGGAAGTAAGAGGATGAATGGCCAAAATTGAAGGACTGACTTCAAAGTAATATCTCAAAAATTTTTTATCTGTATGAATCATCAGTGAGTGACCTAATGGTGCTTTAATCAAATTCATTTATTTGAATTTTGTATTCTCAGTAAGGCAGAATATCTTATATAGATGACATAAATTATATGGCAGTAGTTCCTTAGTTCATAAAACCGGCTAAGTGTTGTTTCAATATGGTGATTTAGCAAAACAGTGTGAAAGCTGAAAGAAATGTTTCGAGCAGGAACTCAAAACTATTCTCTTCAGAAATAGAAGAGGGGACTGGAGGTGGTGTTAAGGGGAAAAAAAAAGTAGAAGAGTAAAGTTTTAAAATAAAAAAGACCTGCTGGACTTGTTTGTAGCAAAAAAGATCCTCTTCATAAAAACACATGTAGCTGACTCCCTGTTTAGGGGTATGTTTTATTGAGCCAGTAACCTATACCATTATTGAATACCTACCAAATGCATTTAGATGTATTTAAATCATCTCCAGTCCTCTTGACAACCTTGTCCTCATTTTACAGATGAGAAAAATGAGGTTCAGAGAGGAAAAGGAACTGTTCCAGGTCACATTAGGGGAAGGTGATTTCAGGGTCTGCAGTCTTGACTCCTTATTTTCACACTTCATCTCAGGTCCTTCACCCAGACTTTTCACTCTGCCTTGGATGCTCCCCCTACTCTGCTCCCCGGATCTTGATGAACTGTGCTTTGTCATCTCCTTCAGGTCTGCTCCAGGGAAATTAGAGAACTTCCCTGACCACCCTATCTAAAATAGCTCACAACTCTGCCTCCCACTCTCTTACTCTGTATTTTGTTTATCTTCATAGAACTTATTACTACTGAAAATACCATGTTTTTATTTGTGTATTGTCTCCTCTTCCTCCCTCCTCCTTTCCCATGGTTCACATGGGCAGATTTTTGTCTGTTTTGTTCATTGTTCCACCCCTAGTGCTTAGGGCAATGCTCATTCTAAGCCTCTAAGCAGAGGCAGTCTATTTGTTAAGGGGAAAAGATGGTGGAAATGTATCATGAATAGGTATCTTTAGAGGGCTTACCTTTTTTTTTTTTTTTTAAGATTTTATTCATTTATTAGCGTGCGCACAAGTGAGGGGAGAGGCAGAGGACAGAGGGAGAAGCAAGACTCCCTGCTGAGCAGGGGGCCCAACGTGGGGCTCCATCCCAGGACCCTGGGATCATGACCTAAGCCAAAGGCGGATGCTTAACTGACTGAGCCACCCAGGCGCCCCTAGGGGCCTTTCCATTTGTTCAGCATCATGCTAGTGCTGAGCTCTGTTTAAAGACTTTTGGTTTGGGTAATCTTTGATGAAATCAATACAGTTTTTAGATTCCTGTAGATTTTGGGTAGCTGGTTACACCATGCTTATTCCTGCTCTCTTGGCTTCATTTGTGCGGTTTGTTCCCTTTTCTTTCACACTGAAGTGAAGTGAAAACACACTGAAATCCCAACTTTCCAGTGGGATTCTTCCTTCCCCCCCTTAAGTTATATTTATTTATTTTAGAGAGCGCATGCAAGTGGGGGAAGGGGCAGAGGCAGAGGGAGAGAATCCCAAGCTGACCTGACCCCCCCTCCCACCCGCTGAGCACCGGCCAATGTGAGACTCCATCTCACAACCCTGAGATCTTGGTGACCTGAGTGGAAACAAAGAGTCAGATGCTTAACCGACTGAGCCACTCAGGTGCCCCTCAGTGGAATTTCTGATACCCTCACACATCATGGGTTACTTTTTGCCTTCCCTGAATTTCTGTAGAATTAATGATTTTAAATTTGATTTCTGCTTAGACAGGCCTTCCCTGCATACCCTGTCTAAAATAGTCTTCACCTAGTTCTCTCACTCTATCCCCTATCCTTCTTACTTTTTCTTCCTAGCACTTGTTGCTACCTGACATTGTAATATTATTAGCATATAAGGTTAGGAACTTTATATTCATCTCTGGATCCTTAGTGCCTAAAACAGTGCCTGGCGTGTAGGATGCAAAATAAATATTTGTAGAATAAAATAAAGATGAAATAAGAAATAACTGTTATATGATATATCTGATACTTGGTTTATAATGTCTGTGTAAATCTTGACTTTAATTTCCATAAGTAAGTACTTTAATCCCCCTGACTTTGTTTTCTCATCTCTGAAGTAAGAATAATAAAAGCTACTTTGTAGAGTTATGAGGATTAAGATTGTGTAACTATTAGCACTGGCATAAGTGTTCAGTAATTGTTTGCTGCTCTTTGTTACTCTTAACCTGTATCTACTATGGTACAATAAGTATATTCAGTAAATATTTGTTTTATTATGTAAACCTTTTAATTTCTTCATAGTCTTGGGGCATTTCTTGATTCCTTTGAAATCTTCTATAATATCTATATCTGTTTTCCATGGAGAGTAAGCACTTGATATTTATTGGTCTAATGTTTAAAAACCAATATAAAACTTTTAAGCATTTGTAAGGTAGCTTATAATTAAAAGATACTGTCCAGCAAAGTAAAACTAGACGAACCTAAGTAATATATTAAAAATAAGAAAAGCCTAATACTAAATGCTTTAGATATATTATCAGAGTACCCTTTTATTCAAAGATTGAGGCTTCAATTTGGATCTATAGACAAAGCTTCTAACTTTAAAATCCTGGGATAACTGGAATCTATTACATTTCATATGGGAAAGAAATAATACTTAATAAAAATCACATTATAGTCATAAGTTATTATATCATTTAAAGATATTTCAGGAAAAAGTACACTTGGGTATTATGTACTCGCGTTGTTTTTACTACACATTTACAGATTGAGAGGGGGTAAATTTTTAAGATATTTCAAATATTTAAAGTTTTCCCCAGAAATCTTTTTTTCATGTTTTTATTTATCCAAAATAACTGTACTTCCATCTCTTAATTAGGGAGATATGCAAACCGAAATACTTAAATAAGACCTCAGTACGTCCTGGCCTGAAGAACTGTGGGGATGTTAATTGTATTGGACGGATTCATACATACCTCGAGTTGATAGGAGCAATCAATTTTGGATGTGGTAAAAATAAAAACCCAACAACATCTTTTACTCAACATTTTTTATCCTTAGAGCACCCATTAACTTCTTTGATGGTTAGAATTCAAGCGGATTTAGTATAGATAGAGAATTCAGGAAGATGTTATTAACATTACGAAATAAATGTATTATTGAGAGTTTTTTTTTAAACAGATTTCTGTTGATTGAACTATATTTTCCTGTAACCTACAGTGAAAATTGCTGGTATGAAAAGGAAAAATACTCAGTCTAAGTAGTAGAAATAATTGAACAATGTAGCTCTTTGTCAAGTAAAAGTAAAGTCATTTTAAGAAAAATCTAGTAATAGCCCATTTAATTTGTGAAATCTGTATTAATGCTAGAAATACTGTCTAGCGGTGTTTAAATAAAGGAAATAATTTATGAGCCTCTACACTTAAAAGTAATAAAAGTGCCAAAATATTTTTCATGGAAGAAAGTTTCTTTTACCCTAGTTTTTCTCAAATTTAAAGTCAGTGAATATGCATGATATTAAATATATTCCTCACTTTTATTGAATTAACGTGACACAAACATTTTGAAGAAAGATAATTACCATAGTTGCAAAGTGATAAGGTAATTAGAACTTTGTAACCCATGGTTTCAGAAGAGTATATTCTATATTGTATGTGTATGAGAAGACAGCTAATCAGAAAGTTTCCTTTCAGAGATTATTTTATTTCATAGAGAGAATTCACATTCTGCCCCGTGGTCTGTGTCCTTCATTTCAGTGTCTTTGTTTCCCCAAGCACTGTATATGGGACTGGCTGATCAAGAATACTAAGGTGTCACAGCTTCCTCAGCCACAAGAGAAAAATCATGTTTTCTGTATTAGATCTTTGAATTCAGTAAAGTGGGCTTAGCACTCATTTAATTAGAAATTAAATTACCCATCTCACGAATACTGCATTTTACTTGGATTTCCTTGAGAGCCTGCCTTTTACGTGAGAACTTCCAAGTTATTGTAGAGTAAGAAAGAAGCTCAGGTGTAACAGAACTGAGACATTGGCTTACAACTTATAGTCAGTGTAGATGTGTCTTCCTAGTTAACAAATGAGTTTCAGAAAATAATAGATTGTTTTGTTTCTCCTGAATTCCAATAGAACAGGCTGTATACAACAGGCCACAACCAGTCGACAAAGTACGAGTCAGAGACCGAAAAGATGCAGTAGAAGCGTACGAGCTTGCACAGCGCCTGCAGTCGATGGTAAGCAGCCCCCCTCCCTGAGTGATCTCCACGTGGCTCCTGGCCCCGTTAAGTA
This sequence comes from Ailuropoda melanoleuca, assembly GCF_002007445.2. Taxonomy (NCBI): domain Eukaryota; kingdom Metazoa; phylum Chordata; class Mammalia; order Carnivora; family Ursidae; genus Ailuropoda; species Ailuropoda melanoleuca. The sequence goes on along the minus strand of NC_048219.1, from coordinate 32,949,373 downwards.
AGGTGTGCTTCCTTCTCACCACCTGTTTAACAAATGCACTTTTAGCGGAAGAACATGTTTTCTCTTGTATTTCACCTTAGCCGTTCACTTTCCTGGTTCCCATTCAGTTCCACCTTAGTTTAAAAGGCACAAATGAAAAAAGCCTCACAGTTCACTGGCAGACTTGACACAGAAGCACTGTGCTTTGCTAGCGTGGTCTTAGACTGCTTGGTTCTGATTTCTGTATCTAGTGTGTCTTTTACAGCTGTACAGTTAAGCTCCTTTTTCTCTTTCAGTTACTTTGTTTAAAAGTCTTACCTTTAAGGGGCGCCTGGGTGGCACAGCGGTTAAGCGTCTGCCTTCGGCTCAGGGCGTGATCCCGGCGTTCTGGGATCGAGCCCCACATCAGGCTCCTCTGCTGTGAGCCTGCTTCTTCCTCTCCCACTCCCCCTGCTTGTGTTCCCTCTCTCGCTGGCTGTCTCTATCTCTGTCAAATAAATAA